>NC_134699.1:63406367-64006367 GCF_050947455.1 Rhinoderma darwinii
TATATACAAGAATATAATTACTATAATACTGCCCCTATATACAAGAATATAACTACTATAATACTGCCCCTATATACAAGAATATATCCATTATAATACTGCTCCCTATATATAAGAATATAACTACTATAATACTGCTTCCTATATACAAGAATATAACTACTATAATACTGCCTCCTATATACAAGAATATAACTACTATAATACTGCCCCCTATATACAAGAA
This sequence comes from Rhinoderma darwinii, assembly GCF_050947455.1. Classification (NCBI taxonomy): domain Eukaryota; kingdom Metazoa; phylum Chordata; class Amphibia; order Anura; family Rhinodermatidae; genus Rhinoderma; species Rhinoderma darwinii. The sequence continues at coordinate 63,406,594 of NC_134699.1, forward strand.
TATAATTACTATAATACTGCCCCTATATACAAGAATATAACTACTATAATACTGCCCCTATATACAAGAATATATCCATTATAATACTGCTCCCTATATATAAGAATATAACTACTATAATACTGCCCCCTATGTTCATTTTTGATTGGTATAATTTATGCACTTTCCTGTAAACGGATTACATTTATTTGACTATCTAGGTCCCATATTTGCCAACAGTCCCAATTTAGCCTTGAGGTTCCGTGAACTGCACCACAAAAACGGCAGAGTTTTTAAAAGGAGAGCATGTCTTTGCATTTTAGGGGCTTTCACATATTCTTGATTTTGGGGATATAAATGTTAGTAAGTATAAGGGCCCAATTAAGTCATGACCCATCTATGGGGAATAGCGCTAAGGAGAAAAATACCAATGTCTTTTTGGTACACCACATCCTCTGCCCCTCCGTACACATAATTGTCCAGTAAATATACACTTCATATAGTGATCGCATTCCTTGGATCATAACCATCCTGTTGTTTTTACCCGTCGTGGCGTACGTTAGGGGCCTGCAACTAGTTATGTCTGGATAGCAGCCAGGCCTTCTGGTAACGTTTAACAATGGGCCTGGAGCTGAGCCAGACGTTCTCGCTACAGAGGGAGAGGACGGCTGTGACACAGCGTCTACAAGACACGACGACGGTAACCCATGCCACAACTGGGGACCCTGCCAGCATGCAGCCAACGCCGTGCAATAATTACCACCGACACCATCTGATCACATCAATGAGAAGGAAAACTCTGCCATCTTCTTCCTAGGGAGAAGTTGTTCCTATGTACCCTGAACCCTTGTGCGAGTGGTAACAGCGGCCGTACTGGCAGGGCTGCCAACCTCCACTTTAGACATTTCTGGACCACTGAGCTAAAAATCACGGACAGACCAACATTTTTACGGACACTTTCCAAAATCATTGCCTACGCAGTTTTCTAGGGGTAACTCGCCAGTCACAGCTCCGCTTGTAGCTTCCTCCCCCACTAACCTAGGTGATGTTTTCTCTGATTAGTCGTTTATTTTCCCCTTTTTTCTCCATCCGGCCCAGACCACAGTGACCACTTATTCCAGCCACGACTCGTTTCTGCAGAATTTGACACACGGACATGTTGGTTTCTCTCTTTTCCAGCACCCGCCTCACCTGTACCCCATCCTCTAAACAAACTCGTAATCCAGTGATCAAGATGGTAATAATGATCCCTCAGTACTGGCACAATAAAAGTGCCCCCTCAGTAACCATGCCCCCTTTGTTCCCCCTTGCGCCACACAGCTCCCCCCTTGTAAATAGCGCCTCACAGCTCCCCCCTTGTAAATAGCGCCACACAGCTCCCCCCTTGTAAATAGTGACACACAGCTCCCCCCTTGTAAATAGTGACACACAGCTCCCCCCTTGTAAATAGCGCCACACAGCTCCCCCCTTGTAAACAGTGCCACACAGCTCCCCCCTTGTAAATAGACACACAGCTCCCCCCTTGTAAATAGTGACACACAGCTCCCCCCTTGTAAATAGCGCCACACAGCTCCCCCCTTGTAAATAGCGCCACACAGCTCCCCCCTTGTAAACAGTGCCACACAGCTCCCCCTTGTAAATAGTGACACACAGCTCCCCCCTTGTAAATAGCGCCACACAGCTCCCCCTTGTAAATAGCGCCTCACAGCTCCCCCCCTTGTAAATAGCGCCACACAGCTCCCCCTTGTAAATAGCGCCACACAGCTCCCCCCTTGTAAACAGTGCCACACAGCTCCCCCCTTGTAAATAGCGCCACACAGCTCCCCCCTTGTAAACAGTGCCACACAGCTCCCCCCTTGTAAATAGTGACACACAGCTCCCCCCTTGTAAATAGCGCCACACAGCTCCCCCTTGTAAATAGCGCCACACAGCTCCCCCCCTTGTAAATAGCGCCACACAGCTCCCCCTTGTAAATAGCGCCACACAGCTCCCCCCTTGTAAACAGTGCCACACAGCTCCCCCCTTGTAAATAGCGCCACACAGCTCCCCCTTGTAAATAGCGCCACACAGCTCCACCCTTGTAAATAGCGCCACACAGCTCCCTCTTGTAAATAGCGCCACACAGCTCCCCCCTTGTAAATAGCGCCACACAGCTCCCCCTTGTAAATAGCGCCACACAGCTCCACCCTTGTAAATAGCGCCACACAGCTCACCCCTTGTAAATAGCGCCACACAGCTCCACCCTTGTAAATAGCGCCACACAGCTCCCTCTTGTAAATAGCGCCACACAGCTCCCCCCTTGTAAATAGCGCCACACAGCTCCCCCCTTGTAAATAGCGCCACACAGCTCCACCCTTGTAAATAGCGCCACACAGCTCCCTCTTGTAAATAGCGCCACACAGCTCCCCCCTTGTAAATAGCGCCACACAGCTCTCCCCTTGTAAATAGCGCCACACAGCTCCCCCCTTGTAAATAGCGCCACACAGCTCCCCCCTTGTAAATAGCGCCACACAGCTCCCCCCTTGTAAATAGCGCCACACAGCTCCCCCTTGTAAATAGCGCCACACAGCTCCCCCTTGTAAATAGCGCCACACAGCTCCCCCCTTGTAAATAGCGCCACACGGCTCCCCCCTTGTAAATAGCGCCACACGGCTCACCCCTTGTAATAGCGCCACACGGCTCCCCCCTTGTAAATAGCGCCACACGGCTCCCCCCTTGTAAATAGCGCCACACGGCTCCCCCCTTGTAAATAGCGCCACACGGCTCCCCCCTTGTAAATAGCGCCACACGGCTCCCCCCTTGTAAATAGCGCCACACGGCTCCCCCCTTGTAAATAGCGCCACACGGCTCCCCCCTTGTAAATAGCGCCACACGGCTCCCCCCTTGTAAATAGCGCCACACGGCTCCCCCCTTGTAAATAGCGCCACACGGCTCACCCCTTGTAAATAGCGCCACACAGCTCCCCCCTTGTAAATAGCGCCACACAGCTCACCCCTTGTAAATAGCGCCACACAGCTCCCCCCTTGTAAATAGCGCCACACGGCTCCCCCCTTGTAAATAGCGCCACACGGCTCCCCCCTTGTAAATAGCGCCACACGGCTCCCCCCTTGTAAATAGCGCCACACGGCTCCCCCCTTGTAAATAGCGCCACACAGCTCCCCCCTTGTAAATAGCGCCACACATCTGTGACAGGAATACCCTTTTAAGCCGGTTGACAACCAATATGGCTGACATTACATTGATAAATCCTCAGCGCCTATTTCGTTGCTGTAATAGCGGTCTTATTGGTTGTCATCCATCTTTCCAAATGTCTTCCTTGCAGTGAACACTGATGAGATTCCACCATGTCTGCCGGTATCACCACAGGATACCCTTCTCCTAGGACAGGCCACTACCAGTAAATGGTTAATAACTGGATAGGGTCATTTTTATTCTCACCGCTGACTGATCGTATTTCAAGTATTTGGTTAATCATGTCAGAAATACCCGCGTCCCCCTCTCCCGAGAATAAGAGCTCTAGACGGCAGTACATAATCTCGCCACCTTGGCGGCTGCTACTTATTTTCCGAATATCACAAAGGAGCGGGACAGAAATAGCCCTAGAGCTCGTCCATATATATATATATATATATATATATATGTCCGTTTATGCCCAGTCATTGTCTACTGAACTGGAGAAAGGGGAACTGGATCCCTCTCGCACTCTTCCTGTCACAGTCAGCTCTGTCCTCAATTACAAAACAAGTCACTGTCTCCATCACAGTAGTCCTGAAATACTCTGAGCGCTACATAGTGGTCCACCAACAGCACAGTCTGTCACCTCACGCCAGTTCAGCACACTCTACTCCTGAAATACTCTGTGCTGCTTGTGGGCCCTGTTTCCTCCGCTATGTAACTCTCAGTCTGTGAATGAGATTCTTACATTTTCCTCCTTACATCATGACTGTCCACACTAACATAAATGGTTTAGTCACTGCCCCCATCAAGATCAGCACACTCCTCTCCTTAAATACTTTGTACTGCTGGTGGACCCTGCTCCTTCCACTATGTAATTTTCAATCTGACCTCTCACTTGTCCCTATTTCCCCAATTCACATTATGATTGTCCTTATTCTCACTAACATGAATTGTTTGGTTTCTGCCTCCTTTGGGATCTGCACACTACTCTCCTGAAATATTATGTGCTGCTGTGGCACCCTGCTTCTTCCATTATGTAATTCTCAGTCTGACCTCTCGCTTATCTCTATTCCCCTCTTCAAATCATGACTGTCCCTGTCCTCACTGCCCCAACAAGATCAGCACACTCCTCTCCTTAAATACTATGTGCTGCTGGTGGACCCTACTCCTTTCACTATGTCATTCTCAGTCTCACCTCTCACATATTCTCATTCCCCTCTTTACATCGTGACTATCCTTGTCCTCACTAACATGAATAGTTTAGTCACTGCCCACAACAGGAACAGCACGCTTATCTCCTGAAATACTCTGTGCTACTTGAGCACCCTGCTCCTTCCACTATGCAATTCTCGGTCTGACCTTTCACTTGTCTCCATCTCCCCCCCTCCTCACATCATGCCTATCTCTGTCCTCACTAACATGAATGGTCTAGTCACTGCCCCCAACAAGATCAGCGCTCTCCTCTCCTGAAATACTCTGTGCTGCAGGTGGACCCTGCTCCTTCCAATATCACTCCCACTTTTCTTACAAGATCATCACGCTCTCCTCCTGCTGCTCGGATTGTTCTATAGTAAATGTACTGAAACGTGTGGCCACTAGGAGGCACTATGACATTGAACACTAGGGAACACATTTTAATGTCAGTCATGAGAACACAAGGCCAATACGGATGGAGCTGTAGGACAACATTTGTAGCAGAATGTAACAGGGTCCCCACACGTGGCACCAGGGCCCCCGTACGAATGCTACCCCTGCATATTGCTAGCACTTAAATTGCTGTAGCCCCAATATTACCTCCATTTTATAGATCACAGTGGAATTTATAGGCGCCATTGCCCCACTGGTGGGTAAATCAGCCCCCTCACCAGCAATGTAAATCTCCTGGCATTGTGATGGGATGACATATGAATCTCCTAACAATCCATCATGTGCTATATATAGTCCGACGTATCTACATTAGATGACTATATCGTAATATGGACAAGTAAACACCATGGCCTCTATCCTTGTATGATCACGGCCGCAGTCACCCTCCAGAGCTGCGCTCCGCTGCCTTATATATAACCAGATACTCACACCCTGTGTATTACTAAAAAGCTATGTAAACAGAATGACACACGAGCTGCAAGAGGAGAATATGACCCCATCTGGTGACACGGCCCATCTAAGATCCGGCAGCGAAATGTGTGTCTCCTGCCAAGTGATGGATGGCGGTGTCCCGGACCCTCCACTGCACAAAAGATCAAGGGGCCTCATGGTGGCAGGCAGGCGCAGTTGCCAATAGCAACCGAGCGGAGTGCTGCTCCCAATTTTCCAGTGAAGGTGACAAAATTACAGAATTAAAAGGAGTCGTCGGAGTATCAAACAACTTAAGAGGTTTTTCGAGTTCATCAAAATCTGGCCAAGGCCCCTCTTGAAATAAAATAAAAGAGCCATTACTCACCTGATGAACCCCCCCCCCTCGTCGTTCCAGTGCAGCCGCTCCGGTCCTCCCTGCCGCTTTATTGACATGGCTGCAGCGAGGACATGCCCGTATACCCACGTAATCTCTGAAACCAATCACTGACCTTAGCGGTATAGCCGAGTGATTGTTTGCAGTGATCACATGGGTATACGGAAACCTCATCGCTGCAGCCATGTCAACAAACAGCGGCGGGGAGTGGCTGCACTGGAACGCCGGGGGATCTTTTATTGTTTTTTTGCAATCCCCCCATGGCCCGATTCTTTATGAACTCGAAAATCCCTGACAGAAATATATAATATATAGACTATAACAATTCTTCAGTCCCCCACGCAGTAGGCCGCAGTGATATTGTGTCACTAGTGATGTAAAGTCACATGACCGCGTTGTCCAATCATTGCCATGGGATATAGCGTCACTGTATACCCATCATCACTGCGGCTAATTTGCCGCTCCATTGTTTGGGGGACATTAGAAAAACGTTGACTGTAATTATATTACAAGGTGTTTTATTTTTTACAGGTTCAAGGTCTTGGGGGAAACATTTTATCGGACGACCCCTTTAACACTGTAGTTACACCTGCGATCTTTGTAAAGTTCCTGATAATTGGTCAGTTTCATGGAGATTATATCAGTGATAGAGACCAATCAGATTCGAGCTCTCATTTTTTAAAAGCCCTTTGGAAAAAGAAAGCTGCAACCTTATTGGTAGCCTTATGGGCAACGACTCCATTTTTTACTCTCACTGAAGATTTCACAAATCTTTACCAATGCGTTTATCAAATAATCATCCCTGAAAATATATTGAATACATTATCTATTGCAACCAGTTTGCCAGAAACCATTGACTTCATAGAAGCAGCCATTTTGTAGGTTTATTTATCACAGTGAAAAGGAACACTGCAGGCATTGCCCATACTGACCAATGAGGTCGCTGCTTTCATTTTTTAACCTACCCTGGAATAATGAGAGCTGGAACCTGATTGGTTGCTATGGGCAACACACTCACTCTTCCTCTCGCCACTGTTTTGTGTTTTGTTCAGTCCACAAAATGGCCGCTTCTATTACCTCAGGAAAGCTTTTATATAATAAAATATATAAAAGTGCCACTGCTCTGCCTAAGGGCCTAATACACATAGCAGGGCTGTGTGAGCGGAGATTATGCCGCTTTGTAGGCCGCCCTATGGTACAATATTACCAAAGTTTTCTCCACTAGAGTCGATGCATCTAAGGATATGTTCACACGCTGTGTTTTCAGGCGTATTTCAAGGGAAAACAGTCTCTGATTTTCAGCCGTTTTTAAAGCATCAAACGTTTTTTTTTAGCTGTTTTTAAAGCATCAAACGTTTTTTTTAGCTGTTTTTGGAGCTGTTTTTCTATTGACACAATGAAAAACAACTCCAAAAACAACTCCAAAAACGTCTCAAACGGCCGCGTAAAAAAAAACCCCGTCTGAACGAAACGCCGTTTCTCCCATTGAAATCAGTGAGCAGATGTTTGGGGGCGTTCAGCTTCCGTTTTCTCAGGCGTTTTTTGAGGCGTTTACGCCCTGAAAAACGGCTGAAAACACAGCTTGCGAACATACCCTCAGGAAGAATACTCTGATAATATGGTCTCCGATGGAACATTGCATTATGGGACAGATTTAGTAATACTGTCCTAAATTTAGGCAGGATAAAACTGGACCACACAGGGAGAAACCGTGCCAAATTGATCACAATGGCGCATGCTCTGTGTATTTGGCGCGTCTTGCTAGATGTATCAGACACTTTTCTTTTCCTTACGTGGCGTTCTTTACATCAAAATCCGGATGGAAATTCCACAGCGTTTCTGCAATGTGTGAATATACCCTAAAACAATCCTTATTACATCTACAAAGATGGAGCTACAATTAAATGACGAATTTAATGTTACTAATAACACAGAACATCCCAATAAAACGGCGACCGGCAAGCGGTGCGTTTTTCCCCCCTTATACGCGTCTGTTAGTTTCTCACAGACTGGAGTTGCTAGCCCTCCCGATTTAAAGTGACAGTAAAAAATTAGGTCATGTGTCAAAAATAAAAGGAGAGACCGGAAAAAACGAGGTCATGGATGTGACAGTGCGACATTCCACCGGCATCGCAGCAGCGGCTCTGTCACCGCGGTACCCTGCCCGAGAACTTACAGCCAAATACTGACGTCACCGCGTTTCACAGGGTCAATGCTTAAACTGTGGTGACATTTGTAAAACGTGACCATAACTAGTAACGTTACTCGAAAGGCGGATTTAAAGGCACAGTACGCTTGCGATTTTTCAGTCCTATATAGTAAAATGTGGAAGCGGTCGTACAATTGATGTCGGTCAGGCGTCACAATATAAATTCTTCTATTGAGGTGGGTGGGTCATGAAGAAATTCCATCAAATAAAAGGGTCGGGGGGTGTCACAACCGAAACACTGAAAATCACATGATATGATCAGGTGCGACTTGTCGTGCGACACAAATTCTACGATTTTTTACAGAATGGAGTACACTATAAGGGGGTGTAAGCATATAAGGGGGGGGTGATAAAAGATACATTGGGGCTTATTCACACAGTTTTGGTGCAGTTTTCTGGTGAAGAGTGGATTAAAAAAAATAAAAATCTTTCCGATATAGTGTCCCTATCTTTACGATCCACTCCTGGTTGTAGCTTCAAAAACTGCACTGTGTGAATAAGGCCTTACCCGCGTCTCTTCTAATCAGCATTACACCCACGTGGGGCTCACACAGCTGTCAATCAAACTTGCGCAACCCGGTCCAAATAGCTCCGCCCTACCCTGCCGGATTCTATGGAAACCACATTAACCAATAGGATTAATAGAATGTTGGTGATTGACAGCTGCTTCCAGCCTCTTTCCTGCAGGAGAGGGCGGGTAAATGAAAAAAAAAAAATGATGGAGAACGAGCAAAGTAACGGTTTCGGGAGGATTGACGGCGGCGATAGCCAATCACAGCGGAGAGAGGGGGTGGAGGAGACGCCGTGTAGGCCAATGGAGAAGACGGAAAGGTCAGAATGGCTCCTCCTGGTGTCGGTGGGCGTGGTTTGTGAGGTGACGGGTTGGTGGTTACCGGGAGTCGCAGAGACAGAGAGAGGGAGCCCAGGAGCCGCCGGTAAGAGGGGGATGGTGACTGGGGTGGGTTCCTGGGTGAATATTTTCTTCGTTATTGTAATATTAGACGTTGTATCATTTTAATACCCCACCCGGGGCTAGCTGCTCCTCATACTTTATCAGCGGGGCATTCATTCTCTCAGAATCACCCGCTCCTTTACATTAACCCTTTCATAACAGCCTGGCCCGTAAAATATAGTGTGAAATCCTATTAACGACCCCAATGTATCTCCACAGTTGCCCCTATGACAAGGCAATGTCCTCTGCAAGCGCATCATGCCCAGATAATGCCTATACTCCGGTAATTATACTCCACAAATGCCCCCAACAAATACCCCTTAACTGGGTAATGCCCCTCCATTAATCGCCCCTATGCCCAGTTATATTACCACTGCCTTGCTCCTTTTCTAGTGCCCTTGCCCAGGCTATACCTAAGCTTGCCTACTATGCCAGGGGTAATAATAATCTTCAAATACCCTATCTTAGATAATGCCCCTTCTCCAGACCACCCCTTATATATCTTGTCTCATACACTGCCCCCAGTTACTTCTCTGCCCCCTAAAGTACCCCCTGCGATGTGCCCGGATACCACTATTTTTCACTGTCTGCCCAGTGCCCAGTTAATACCCCCTTTAAATATTAAGGAACTACCCTAATAATAACCCTGTATCCTGGGCTCAGAAAAGCGCTAATGCCCCTTTTTCTATTACTTAAAAGTATGAGCTCCCAAAAACGAATAAAATGACTCCTTTCAGGTATTTGGCCGGTGATGCCAACCTGTACTGTGGAGTGGCATTGCCCAAAATAATCTGTTTGTGTGGTTGCGTTGCCCTCACAGCAATGCCAGTGTTGTTTTGCCTGGCAGTGCCCATATATATGTGGGGTGCATCCTATGTATTGTATTTCCTAAGTTGTACCCACATTGGTGCCCCAAAAAATTCCTTTGAGCCCCCCCCCCTCTACCGTTTCAAATGACAAGGGGCTATACTTTTAATTAACCCCTAATTGGCTGGATCGTTGTCGGCTCAGGGGTTAACTAGTTCTCCTCTGCAGAGGCGAGGCGTGTATGGATGTGCCAGGGAGGATGCCATGCCGGTCGCTGGTACTTCCCCATTCATTCAGTGATTGTGGAGGCAGCCATGTTTTGCAGCCTGTTGCAGCAGGGGAAGGGTTAACGAGTTGGCCATATGGTTTGCTCCGGCCTCGCTGGATGCCTTCAAGGGCAGCTTGATCTTTATCCCCCCCTCCCTCAGGCTGGTGCCCATGTGTCTCGGGCCTGCGAGCATGCCGCCGTCTGTGTGTGGCACACGGCAGGCGCCCAGTGGGTGCCATCTCTTTCTCCTGCCTTATCTGGCCACCAGTCGTCGTCGATGTACCCAGCTCTCCCTTCTGCAGAACATCTCGCCACCACTGCAAGCGGATGAATTAATCGGGGGCACCACCCAGGTCTTGCTATTGAGCTGTTTTCCGCCTGGGTTTGCTTGACCTTGTTTAGGAAGGAAGGCAGGGGTTAAGTTCGAAGAAGAAGTGTGGAGAACAGTTACCCGGCACTAGGTGGGCGGCTGCCGCTCAGATCTCTTATTGCAGCAGCTCCCAGGGAACAAAGAGCCTGTCTACATCATGACTTGCAGCTTCCATGCGCTCCGTCAGTCCTCCTCTGCTCTGTCTCGCCCCCTCCTCTGTGCCCCCCACCACCAGCCTGCCCACCTCCTACAGGAACGCGGCAGAACAGAACCGCACGGCCCAAGACACCGGCACCATGTCTTTATAATATCACTGTATGTCATGCATACCCTGGCACTGCCCCTCCTACCCCAAATATCTGTCATTCTCTGGCTTTGTCTGCACGGATTACCAGCCGCCATACGGTTCCCATTACATTTGGGTTGGGGGGCGTATTAACCTATGCATGGCTGTATCTGGATAATTAGGTGGAGGTTATTCCGCCCGCTGTATGGGAACGTCACCCTGTATGTAATCTATTATGATCCAGGTAGATCTTCTTTTTAAGAAGTTGTTGTTTTTATATTCGAGGACTGATTAAGACTCCTGCTTCTTATAGCCACAAGAGGGGTGTTGTTGGGGTACTGGGTATTTGTTGAGTGGTGGTAGGGTATTTCAGGACAGGGTATTAAAGAGGTATTCCCGCCTACAAGATAAGCCATAAATATCAGAGACATGTGGGTTTTGCCTCTGGGTCAAGAATGGGTGTCACGACGGCCAAAAGCCACCTCATCAGGCAGGTCGGGGGACCCCCTTTCTCAACGTAGGTGCGGGTCCTGTGGATATGCCATAAATGTGTGAGACGGGCATACCATGGAGTATTTGTTGAGTAGTATGACCAGTACATAGGGCAGTGGTAGACAACTTACCATAGACCCTGGAAGCCATAAAGACCCCTCCAGGAGACATTTTTAGGTATGCACGGTTGCTGGGCTACCAGGATTTTTTCATCCCTCGGGTATTTGAGGAGGCGGTATTCCCGCGGTGTACGAGGAGGCGGTATTCCCGGGGTGTACGAGGAGGCGGTATTCCCGGGGTGTACGAGGAGGCGGTATTCCCGGGGTGTACGAGGAGGCGGTATTCCCGGGGTGTACGAGGAGGCGGTGTTCCCGGGGTGTACGAGGAGGCGGTGTTCCCGGGGTGTACGAGGAGGCGGTGTTACCGGGGTTTACATTCAGGCGGTATTACCGGGGTGTACGAGGAGGCGGGATTTTAGAGTTGCATTGGGGGTATTTCCGTCCACAGGATATGCGTAAATGTCCGATAGATGCGGGTACCACCTCTGGTCCCACTCCATCCCTAGAACGGGACCCCTGAGCCCAATCCTACCTTCTCTGACTGTGCTAAAAGTGAATGGGAGTTACCGAAAATAGCGTAGAACGGCGTTGTATCCGTATTTCCCATTCACTTCTATCACCGCCAGTGGCTGGAGAGCAAGAGAAGGTAGGCAGGGTGTCAGGGCGCCCCGTAATGGAGATCGGGGCAAAACCCAGAGCTGGGACCTGCATCTATCGGTCATTTATAGCATATCCTGTGGATATGCCATAAATGTCCAGGATGTTGTACATTTGCCCACCCTACTTGCCCAGGTCATTCTTCTCGCATGTAAATTTATGGGACCTAATTTTGCCCGATGGTCGGTCTCCCATTGTTTTGGAAAATCCCAATGTTATTACTGGAAATTGAAGGAAGGAAATTCCAGTGCAATGAATTTGAGTCTTGTGCATCTTGTAGATTTTCCACGGACCAGTAGTAGGGCATGCCATAAAACGCAGAATAGACCAAGCTATGGTGGGGCATGCTGAGTACCAGCTTCACAGACCAGGTGTTTTTTTTGGAATCCAATGCCAACAAGTTTAGAAAATCTCTGACCTGCTCAGATGGAGTCCCGGGTTCTTATGTTCTGTTGCCCGTTGTTCTCTGAATTGGTGAGGACCCCCCGATCGAGGATGTCATCTTCTGACTTATCGCCATGACCGGTTAGAAGAAACTCCCTTTAAGGCCTTATTTACACGAGCGTGGCGCATCTCAGACGTGAAAAACTGCAGTTTCTCGCGTCCGAGGTGCATCCGTGCTAATCGCTGCGGACGCGATGTCTCGCATCCCCATAGATGAGTCTATCAAGGGATGCGTGAAAAGATAGGACATGTCCTGTTTTCCCACGGACCCTTCACACGGTCCATTGAAGCAACGGCTGTGTGAACGGCCACATTCAATTACATAGGTCCGCTGTTTCAACGGCCGCCCCATGGATGTTTAACACGCTTGTGTGAATTAGGCCTAAGCTCAAATGTTTGAGATGAACGGTCGGATGTGTTTATTATTGGTTCCCTGGTCCTAAAAACAACGTAAAAACATTTAAGCAACGCCACTTTTTCCTTTGTTCAGGTTTCCATGAAAGAGGCCCAAGTCAAAAAGTTATCCCACCTCTTTTCTATGGACTCTCAACGAGCAAATGTGGGCACAGTGTTTGCCAACGGTCTTATGGGTACATTCATACGCAGGAAAGAAGTAGAGATCAGCGGAGTTCAATGATATGATGTCATGGTTCTGTAGTGGCCGGGATGACATACACTGATAGACTTCCTGTAGTTTTACAAGGGTCGAGCCAGAAAAGAAGCAACAGGTGAAGTCATTAGTCACCAGCTCTGTAATAAGGGGAAAACTATATCCAGTCTGGTGACTAAGAACATCCCCTACTGTGAGACAGCGAAATCCAGACACTCGTTCAAGTGGGATGTCTCTGGGAAGTGCTAAAACTTGTGACGTGACCTTTGATTATTCCTGAATTACATGGTAAAGAGATATAAAATAATATTATTCCTGTCTTCTGTTCTGAATGTCCATCCCATCATGCCTCAGGTTAGAGAACACACTTTATGTTATATTTACGGTGGGAGGAGCTTTCTCTAAGTAGTTATACTCCCCCCTATGTACAAGAATATAACTACTGTAATACTGCCCCCTATATACAAGAATATAATTACTATACTACTGCTCCTATATACAAGAATATACCTACTATAATACTGCTCCTATATACAAGAATATAACTACTATAATACTGCTCCTATATACAAGAATATAACTACTATAATGCTGCCCCCTATATACAAGAATATAACTACTATAATACTGCCCCTTATGTACAAGAATATAACTACTATAATACTGCCCCCTATGTACAAGAATATAACCACTATAATACTGCTCCTATATACAAGAATATAACTACTAGAATACTGCCCCCTATATACAAGAATATAACTACTATAATACTGCTCCTATATACAAGAATATAACTACTATAATACTGCCCCCTATATACAAGAATATAACTACTATAATACTGCTCCTATATACAAGAATATAACTACTATAATACTGCCCCCTATGTACAAGAATATAACTACTATAATACTGCCCCTTATATACAAGAATATAACCACTATAATACTGCTCCTATATACAAGAATATAACTACTAGAATACTGCCCCCTATATACAAGAATATAACTACTATAATACTGCTCCTATATACAAGAATATAACTACTATAATACTGCCCCCTATATACAAGAATATAACTACTATAATACTGCTCCTATATACAAGAATATAACTACTATAATACTGCCCCCTATATACAAGAATATAACTCCTATAATACTGCCCCTATATACAAGAATATAACTACTATAATACTGCCCCTATATACAAGAATATAACCACTATAATACTGCCTCCTATATACAAGAATATAACTACTATAATACTGCCCCCTATATACAAGAATATAGCTACTATAATACTGCCTCCTATATACAAGAATATAACTACTATAATACTGCCCTCTATATACAAGATTATAACTACGATAATATTGCCCCTATATACAAGAATATAACTACTATAATACTGCCCTTATATACAAGAATATAACTACTATAATACTGCTCCTATATACAAGAATATAACTACTATAATACTGCTCCCTAAATACAAGAATATAACTACTATAATACTGCCCCTATATACAAGAATATATCTACTATAATACTGCTCCTATATACAATAATATAACTACTATAATACTGCTCCCCATATGCAACAATATAACTAGCGAAAGAAACAGGGAGTGGAGTCCAGCGCTGGGTAGAGTAAAATGGAAACGGTTTCCAAGTTTAATGGTCGAGATTCGAGAAGTAACACACTAATAGACGTGAACAAATTTATTCGTAACCTGACTGTTAAAAAACATTTTTTGTCATTGGAAACAAATCAATTGGATAACACTGTAGTATCCTCTTCTCCCATCATATCTGTGGACAGCGAAAGATCTTCTTCAAATACATCCTTTACTACATCCAACTTTTCCTTCCAAGAACTTACCACCGTAGCATGTCTAGACCATTTATGTACGGAAACCTCCAACCAACTGTAATCATGTTTTCAGTACGGGACAGTTGTCCTGCAGCGAGGCAGGGACTCCTAGCATCGTACATAACTATGATGCTAGGAGCCCGGCTCCCTGCACTGTGTTCGGTCCGGGACTTGCGGCCGAAATACGTCCGTCAATTACGGACGTAATTAGTGTGTGTGCACATACCCTAATACTGCCCCCTATATACAAGAATATAACTACTATAATACTGCTCCTATATACAAGAATATAACTACTATAATACTGCCCCTATATGCAAGAATATAACTACTATAATACTGCCCCCTATATACAAGAATATATCTACTATAATACTGCTCCTATATACAAGAATATAAATACTATAATACTGACTCCTATATACAAGAATATAACTACTATAATACTGCCCGCTATATACAAGAATATAACTACTATAATACTGCCGCCTATATACAAGAATATAACTACTATAATACTGCTCCTATATACAAGAATATAACTACTATAATACTGCTCCCTATATACAAGAATATAACTACTATAATACTGCTGCTATATACAAGAATACTACTATAATACTGCTCCCTATATACAAGAATATAACTACTATAATACTGCCCCTATATACAAGAATATAACTACTATAATACTGCTCCTATATACAAGAATATAACTACTATAATACTGCCCCTATATGCAAGAATATAACTACTATAATACTGCCCCCTATATACAAGACTATAACTACTATAATACTGCTCCTATATACAAGAATATAAATACTATAATACTGACTCCTATATACAAGAATATAACTACTATAATACTGCCCTTATATACAAGAATATAACTACTATAATACTGCTCCTATATGCAAGAATATAACTACTATAATACTGCCCCTATATGCAAGAATATAACTACTATAATACTGCTCCTTATATACAAGAATATAACTACTATAATACTGCCCCCTATATACAAGAATATAACTACTATAATACTGCCTCCTATATACAAGAATATAACTACCATAATACTGCTCCTATATACAAGAATATAACTACTATAATACTGCTCCCTAAATACAAGAATATAACTACTATAATACTGCTCCTATATACAAGAATATAACTACTATAATACTGCCCCTATATACAAGAATATAACTACTATAATACTGCTCCTATATACAAGAATATATCTACTATAATACTGCCCCTATATACAAGAATATAACTACTATAATACTGCTCCTATATACAAGAATAGAACTGTTATAATACTGCTCCCTATATACAAGAATATAACTACTATAATACTGCTCCTATATACAAGAATATAACTACTATAATACTGCCTCCTATATACAAGAATATAACTTCTATAATACTGCCCCGTATATACAAGAATATAACTACTATAATACTGCTCCTATATACAAGAATATAACTACTATAATACTGCCCCTTCATACAAGAATATAACTACTATAATACTGCCTCTATATACAAGAATATAACTACTATATTACTGCTCCTATATACAAGAATATATCTACTATAATACTGCTCCCTATATACAAGAATATAACTACTATAATACTGCCCCTTCATACAAGAATATAACTACTATAATACTGCCCGCTATATACAATATAACTACTATAATACTGCCTCTATATACAAGAATATAACTACTATATTACTGCTCCTATATACAAGAATATATCTACTATAATACTGCCCCATATATACAAGAATATAACTACTATAATACTGCCCCTATATACAAGAATATAACTACTATAATACTGCTCCTATATACAAGAATAGAACTGTTATAATACTGCTCCCTATATACAAGAATATAACTACTATAATACTGCTCCTATATACAAGAATATAACTACTATAATACTGCTCCTATATACAAGAATATAACTACTATAATACTGCTCCTATATACAAGAATATAACTACTATAATACTGCCCGCTATATACAATATAACTACTATAATACTTGCTCCTATATACAAGAATATAACTACTATAATACTGCCTCCTATATACAAGAATATAACTACTATAATACTCCTTCTATATACAAGAATATAACTACTATAATACTGCCCCCTATATACAAGAATATAACTACTATAATACTGCTTCCTATATACAAGAATATAACTACTATAATACTGCCTCCTATATACAAGAATATAACTACTATAATACTCCTTCTATATACAAGAATATAACTACTATAATACTGCCCCCTATATACAAGAATATAACTACTATAATACTGCTTCCTATATACAAGAATATAACTACTATAATACTGCCCCTATATACAAGAATATAACTGCTATAATACTGCTCCCTATATACAAGAATATAACTACTATAATACTGCCCCTATATACAAGAATATAACTACTATAATACTGCTCCTTGTATACAAGAATATAACTACTATAATACTGCCTCCTATATACAAGAATATAACTACTATAATACTGCCCCTATATACAAGAATATAACTACTATAATACTGCCCCTATATACAAGAATATAACTACTATAATACTGCCCTCTATATACAAGAATATAACTACTATAATACTGCTGCTATTGAAATTAATATATATCGGATGAGTAATTTTTATCTGGATTATCCCGTCGGACTGCTGGTTATGTTTGTGTCAGGATTATATATATTGTGTGTGTGTGTGTGTGTGTAATAAATAAATATATATATATATATATATATATATATATATATATATATATATATATATATATATATATATATATAGTAGTGATCGCTTTTTTACAGCATCTGCTTCTATATCATTGATTTCCTGTGACTTCAGTACATAGTTCAGGGGCATAGTTCATGTTGTAGTCCGGCGATGGTCATATGCTATGTTATTGTATTACTTGTCAGATTGACTTTGTATATCTAAACCTATCATGTGTGATACTCTCTGCTGAGATCTTGTATGTCTTAAGACCTTGGTAAATATTTTCAGCATTGTGTTACTGGTCATTTACTTACTGACTTGTTTCTTGTTCCTCAGGTGATTCCCAGAGACTCTGTCATGATGCCTCAGAGAGTGGGGCAGGATGACCCCGAGCGATACCTCTTTGTGGACCGTGATGTGGTCTACAATCCAGCCACGCAGGCTGACTGGACGGCCAAGAAGCTGGTGTGGGTGCCGTCGGAACGCCATGGGTTTGAGGCAGCCAGCATCAAGGAGGAGAAAGGTGACGAAGTGGTGGTTGATCTGGCAGAAAATGGCAAGAAGGCCATGGTGAACAAAGATGACATCCAGAAGATGAACCCACCCAAGTTCTCTAAGGTGGAAGACATGGCGGAGTTGACGTGTCTCAACGAGGCTTCCGTCCTGCACAACTTAAAGGACCGATATTACTCTGGACTCATCTATGTAAGTACATTTTGACTGTTCTTATGTACTTCTGCGTGTTAAACGGGTTGTGCAGGATTAGAAAAACATGCCTGCTACTAAAAACAGCGCCACATCTGTCGACAGGTTGTGTGTGGTATTGCAGCTCCGCTCCATTCACTTCAATGGAACTGGTCTGCAATACCAGACACAACCAGTAAACAGATGTGGCGCTAATTCTGGAAGAAGCAGCCATATATTTCTAATCCTGGACAACTCTATTGTTGCCAGTACACAACTTGATGGTTGGGCTATCTTTGGTATCGTGCCCTCTAGTCTAGTGTTATTGGGGGCTTCTGTAATGTGGGCACCCTTTGGGTTGAACATGGCAGCTGGCTCCATCTGGTTCTTGCTTTCCACTCTTCGTTAATCCTGCAACATAAAGACTTGTTGTCAAACGCGGTTTGCTGCAGTGATGCCGCTATGGACGGCACATGACTGCAGCGGCCTTCGTTTGGCTCACGCGCTATTGTAACAGGTCACCCCTATGCTGGGTAAACACAGAGTACGTCTGGGGAGGCAGCCCGTGGGTGTCAGCAGAGAAAAGACACCATCAGTGGTATCAGAACCAACACTACTGCAGAAAAACATGGCTGCTTTCTTTCAGAAACGCTGCCACTCCTGCCCACTGGTTGTGTATGGTATTGCAGCTCAGCCCTATATTCTCTTCAATCGAGCCGAGCTTCAATACCAAACAGAACTCATGGGCAGTGGTGACCCGAAGACAGCAGCCATGTTTTTCCAATCTTGGACAACCCCTTTAAGAATCCGCACAATATGTAACGACCTGCACTACAGCAATTTCGTAAAGGGGATTCGGAGGGAGTAGGGCAGGCAGCGGTTTGTTTTGATGGGCAGGTATTTAGTTCTCGGGGACATGACGTCATTGAAATTACGCCAAGTATTTACCATCGGGGTCACGACTGGGGGTCAGCAGATAGATGGACTTTGTGCGTTACGTTTAACCCATTCACTACCGCTATAAGGCAGGTCGCCTGTAGAGTGGTAGCGCGGAGTCACATAAACAACATTGTCATCTGCCTGACCCCGTAGTCTAAGCGGCTGTCATCGTGGAGTGCTTTTCCATCCAGAGAATGTCATTATGCTTCGCTGTATGTTCTAGTCATCCTCCGCAAACCTAATAGGACTCCATTTTTTTTTCCCCTAATCAATAACCATGCATTAGGTGATTATACCACAATACACGTGTATGTATATAGTGCTGCAGTAGGGTGCAACTAGAAAATCTTTTAGTCCTGGCAGCCATTTTTTGTGCTCTAATGGATTATATTAAAGGGGTATTCTGAGATTGGACATTTATCACCTATCCACAGGATCGGGAAGTGTCTGATCGCTGGGACCCCCACCAATCACTGCATGGCTGCAATGAGGAGAACTCATAAGTCTGACGGGAACAGCCAAGTACAGCGCTCAGGACTCCTGTCCGGTGGTGGTCTTAGCGGTGGGGCCTCCAGTGATCATACGATTATCGCCAATCCTGTGAATAGGTGATAAATGTTGATATGAGAACACCCCATGTCCCCTAAAAGACCTTCATGCCATTAAGAATATTTTTTTTTTTTATTCCCTTTTTAGAGGTAGAGAGATTTTTTTTTTTGTTAGTGCCCCCTTTTGGAAGCCTGAGGAAGTGCAGCTCTCTGACCAGAATCCAATTAAACCAATAGGTGCCATGTATTGTGCATAGCATTTCACTTGTGTGGTCCCACTGATTGCGCCGGGATTTTCCTGCAGTTATACCCTGCCACAGTCTTTAGAGATTTCAAGGATTATTTTTATACAGTAGGCCCACTATAAAGGGAGCTTGTACTAGTGACCGTTCCCTTAAGAGTTCTCCGCTTTGTACCATTACTACTTGTTAGAAAAGTCTCTTGACCATAAGCTGATCACACAAATTCTCCCCCTGCTCTGACCCCAGCGATCAGCGATAACCTGGTAGTAAGTGTTCAATTTCCCTGCAGCGCCACCACAGGAGAAATTAAGTACTACACACTGTTCATTCATGTCAATGTGTAGTCTGTGTAATACAGGACAGGTCCTCCAGAGCGGGAGACGTCTATGTAACCGCTCTCCACTCTGCCCAAAAGATGAGGACCCTGAATGGAGAACCCCTGTATTAACTCCCTAATAGAGTGTATGGAGATGGGTTTTCTAAACTAGACAGCCCCTTTAAGTAGCCTTTCAAGGTC
Source organism: Rhinoderma darwinii (assembly GCF_050947455.1). Lineage (NCBI taxonomy): Eukaryota > Metazoa > Chordata > Amphibia > Anura > Rhinodermatidae > Rhinoderma > Rhinoderma darwinii. The sequence goes on from NC_134699.1 coordinate 63,426,954, forward strand.
TTCGATGCCCCCCTTGGATTCCTAGACCTGCTGTATGCATTATTAAGCTGATCTGATGTCCTGTCCTCACGTCTCGGCTCTTACACATATGGCTGTGGGGCCTCTATACTTATAATGTATGAGGAAATGGAAAATACGTATCCATTATATCTCCGTCCTGACCCTATAAAGCTTTTAGCCCTCATGTATGTATGGCTAGCTTTTTGTGGTCCGCAGGCAAGACATTGCAGGACTGGGCCAAGAAATGGTTGTGGTCTGAGCAAGTATGTACGGTGTGTGTCAGGGGTAAGGAATGGCCGCCTTCACTGGGGTAGAGAAATAGCGAGCGTTTGCCAGGAGATAAGCTGACAGGCGGAGACGCGGAATGCTACAGAAAGCAGACGTCTGTCACTTTTCTATTTCAGTCTGCGTCTGGGGAACGCTTATCTGCCGCAGTAGATAAGCGGCAGCTCGTGGTGGGGCAGGATCGCCTTCACAATAATATCACTTTCTTATGACCTAATACACTGGATGGGAAGGAAAATGCCCGTTTGATGGTGAAGTGGGTTTTCAGCCTTGGCGCTTCCTCTTTGTATCACTTGGTGGGTTATTTCGAGGGCAACTCCATTCAGATTATTTTTATACAAGGATTTAATTAGCCCCTTTGTATAAACACACAGAGCGATTTGTAAATAAAATTGGTTCATTCCCTTTTGTGTTTTGGTGACCACTTTCAGGACATGACGCTTTGTGGCTTTTGCTGCATTCAGGCTTCTTCTAGACTAGGCGGAGCTATCTCAGACGTGGGAAGGGGCAACTGACACTTGTCACATTTTAAAGGGGTTCTTCGGGACTTAGGGGAGGCTATCAATGGTTTAAGTGAGAGTCCATCCTCCCGGACCCCACGGAGCGTCCTAAAGAACCCCTTTAGCTGAGTGCATCTTGAAGAGGTTCGAAATAGAGAGTAAATGGTCGTAGTTAGAGGACCTCTTAAGGACCGTATGTATTATCCTAGCTTTTTTGCGGACAAGAAGATTTGCTATAGGGTTAGTGGTGGACTAAATACCCTAAGGGGCGTTTGATGCCCACTCCTTCAGCAGATTTTGAAAATAAATCCCATTAACCCCTTAGTGACCAGCCCATTTTAGGCCCTAATGACCAAGCTATTTTATTCGTTTTTCTATAGTCTCATTCAAAGAGCTATAACGTTTTTATTTTTTCGTCTACATAGCTGTATGAGGACTTGTTTTTTGCGGGATTAGTTGTGCTTTTTAATAGCACCATTTTTGGGTACATATAATTTTTATATTAACTTTTATTAACCCTTTTGGGGGGGATTATAAAAAAAACCTGAAATTCCGCCATTGCTCTATGCGACGTAAATAACATGTTACCTATAATCTATGGGTCGGTACGATTACGGCGATACCACATATGTAGAGGTTTTTTTATGTTTTACGACTTTTGCACAATAAAAACACTTTTGAACTAAAATTATTTGTTTTTGCATCGTCGCTTTCCAAGAGCCGTAACTTCTTTTTTATTTTTCCATCAATGTAGTGATTTTTGGGCTTGTTTTCTGCGGGACAAGACGTAGTTTTGAATGGTACTGTTTTGGGGTACATGGGACTTATTGATTCATTTTTATTATGACTTTTTTGGGGGGCAATGGGAAAAAATTGCAATTTCGCCATGGTTTGTTGCGTTTTTTTTTTACGGTGTTCACTTTGCGGTTTAAATTACATATTAACTTTATTAATGGAGTCATTACGGTCGCGGCGATACCACGTATGTGTACTTTTTTTTTTTTTTACACTTTTACTAAATAAAACCACTTTTTATGGAAAAAAATGGTTTTATTTATTTTTTTACTGTACTTTTTATTAATAATCTTTATTTCACTTTGATGACTGATTTTATTAGTCCCACTAGGGGACTTTACTGTGCGATGTTCCGATCGCTGCTATAATGCTGTGGTATACTTCGTATACCAGAGCATTATTGCCTGTCAGTGTAAATCTGACAGGCAATCTGTTAGGACGTGCCTCCGGCGCGTCCTAACAGGAATATGTCCAGGGCAGACCTGGGGGCTTTTATCAAGCCCCCGGCTGCCATGACACCCCATCGGAGACCCGCGATTTCATTCGCGGGCCGCCGATGGGTGACAGAGGGAGCTCACTCCCTCTGTAAACAAAGTTAAATGCCGCGGTCGCTATTGACGGCGGCATTTAACGGGTTAAACGGCCGCGATCGAAGTAAACTTCGATCGCGGGCATTGGAGCAGGAGGCCGCGATCAAAGTAAACTTCGATCGCGGGCGTTGGAGCAGGAGCTCAGCTGTCATCAGACAGCTGAGCCCCGGCTCCAGCCTGCACGGGAGACCCGTGCAGGACTTAGACTAGGCTGACGTGAAAAGGCGTCAGCCTAGCCTAAAGCCCATTAGTGACCGACGTAAAAAGGCGTATTAGTGGTCACTAAGGGGTTAAAGAAGTCCTCCACCTGTGATGACAAACGATAGCGCCAGGAAAGTTTGTCATACTTGTAGTGTTCAATGTAGAAGACAATCCTGTAGGTTATTTTTGTTCTTGTCTTGAGACCGATTTGTCTTGAAATATTTTTTTTCTTATTCCGGGGAACTAAAAACATCCTCCCGGATTGTCTGTCCTGAAAGGAATCAGAAGCGTGCGTGAGGTAATCCTTTTTCCTGTAGGTCAGCAGGAGAGGTGTCTTTCTTGTGTCCCCTTGATCTTTTCTTCCTGACCACCCTTTTCGACTAAAGACCGAGCGCGCCCATTTCCCCCTTTTGTAAAGTTGTTTTTTTGGTTTGTAAAATCCCAGATTAGCTTGTGAACCTCCTCGATCAGTAAAGAAACCACAATGTCAATTTTAGTTTTCCCTGCAGCACACCCTGCTGGACAAACACAGCGTTACAGTATGCAGTCCTCCAGAGCCCGTTCTAAATCTGGAGGGATCCCAAATGGGGGCATTATTCCATTATTTTAGCGTGTCCTAATGGAGCATATGGGAAGGTTTTTTCTTTTTAACCTATGCAAGGACATGACTATTGCACCAGCATTATGTATTGTCCAGCAGCGGCATCCCCACCCCCTCTATTATCTTACGATTTGCTACTTTGGCCTCTGCGTTTTGTTTTTGTGACCATTTCAAGTAGTTGGATTGTTAAAATGCAGCTTCCCAAATAAACAGGAAAAAAGTTTTGCAATTCTGGAGTAAAGCCTGATAAAAATAAGAAATTAAAGGGCAACTCCACAGAAATTTGCAGTCCTGCCTCAGGCCACAGAATGGCAGCTGCCGATGACTATAGACTATACTTGTACTGCAGGATATATCCGTACGGCTTCTGCTGGATGTCCTCCCCTCACAACCACAGGCCTTCCTTTTTCAGCCACAGATATGTCCGGGTGAGGTTTGGCGCTTCCTTCTTGCAGAGATTTGAGAATTGCACGCCCCTCAGTATGCGTGGAACAATCAGATGTGGTGTTGCCCCTTGAGCTTACAGTCGTAAAGTAGCCAAATGCAAGGCTTATAATTTGTGTGCTTTCTGTCAGTGAATGAAAACACCCGGGGGGCTGAAAAAAAACACACTGATCTAGCCCTGCTTACACAGCAGCAGTTTGGTACAATGTATTCCACCTAGAGAGTCCTTAACAGTGATGTGATCTACTCTAGTCACATACAAAGCTGCTTTCACAGTTCTGTCTCTGTTTCTTGTTACCAGTGAACAGATATTTGTAGGATCTTGGATGACCCTGTTATGGCTCCGCTGTTTGGTCACGCCAGGTCGATGGATCACAGTCTGTTTTAGTGGATAACCAGCTTTGGATGTGACTGGAGAATGACAGATGTTGTAATTCAATATGAATCCAAACAATATTTTCACCGCACAAATCTCTGTCCTGTCCTGGATTCTCAGCTTTTAGTGTGAGAACACAGGGGGGCGGCAGCCATCGTGGCCGAAACCACGCCCCCATGTGGTGGCAAATGGCCGCACAATTAATGGGCGAAATCGTGTTCTTACCCTCCACTACGTTAATACATTGTAACAACCTGCAGCTGGCTGAGCAGGACTAGGTCGCTACACATTTTTAAGATATTGCCATTCTTGAACAGCAAGCAGAGATCTTAAAAATAGTACATTGTGTATTAGGAATGTGAGACGTTTCATTATATAAAACTGAACATCCACTTTAAAGAGGCTCTGTCACCAGATTTTGCAGCCCCTATCTGCTATTGCAGCAGATCGGCGCTGCAATGTAGATTACAGTAACGTTTTTATTTTTAAAAAACGAGCATTTTTGGCCAAGTTATGACCATTTTCGTATTTATGCAAATGAGGCTTGCAAAAGTACAACTGGGCGTGTTAAAAAGTAAAAGTACAACTGGGCGTGTATTATGTGCGTACATCGGGGCGTGTTTACTACTTTTACTAGCTGGGCGTTCTGACGAGAAGTATCATCCACTTCTTTTCACAACGCCCAGCTTCTGGCAGTGCAGCACTGTGACGTCACTCACAGGTCCTGCATCGTGTCGGCACCAGAGGCTACAGTTGATTCTGCAGCAGCATCAGCATTTGCAGGTAAGTAGCTACATCGATTTACCTGCAAACGCCGATGCTGCTGCAGAATCATCTGTAGCCTCTGGTGCCGACACGATGCAGGACCTGTGAGTGACGTCACAGATCTGCACTGCCAGAAGCTGGGCGTTGTGAAGAGAAGTGGATGATACTTCTCATCAGAACGCCCAGCTAGTAAAAGTAGTAAACACGCCCCGATGTACGCACATAATACACGCCCAGTTGTACTTTTACTTTTCAACACGCCCAGTTGTACTTTTGCAAGCCTCATTTGCATAAATACGAAAATGGTCATAACTTGGCCAAAAATGCTCGTTTTTTAAAAATAAAAACGTTACTGTAATCTACATTGCAGCGCCTATCTGCTGTAATAGCAGATAGGGGCTGCAAAATCTGGTGACAGAGCCTCTTTAAGGTGGCTGTAAACGATCTGATTGGGCACAAAGGCCATGGGTGAATCCTCCTCTTTTGCTCCAGGTTCTGAGGATGGGCCGGTATCGGTGTCGGACATTTTTCTGTTTTCAGACTAAAAAAGGCCGGAGACTTAGAACGGATTTCTCGGCTCTTTCACAATCGGTTTACCCTGTGCCGCAACCGCCTGTCATTGGTCTAATCCCAGTGATCGTCTATGTTCCAGGCTCGATTCCAGCTCTGAAGTACATAGTAAATCTTCCATAGCTCAGAACTGGCAGAGGGTGAGGGGACCGTCTCCAGGGTGAATATTCCCGATCTGGCCATTGATGATCCCAGGATTGATACGGCATGGGCTTTGGTGGGCGAGAGCCGCATGGTATGTGTGTGTCCTTGGAGCGGGGCCAGGGTACGACATATTCCAGCATTCCTCGCTGATAAAGGGCTTCCCTCCGCTTGGTCGGCAGAATACACACATTCCTGATTCAATATGTGTTTATTTCCCTTACTGCAGAAGCCATTCATCACCAGGGCTCCCAGACTCTGCCCATTCATTCCCATTTAAAGCGCAAGTCCCCTCCCCCCACCAGCATAGAGTCCTATAAACAATGTCCCAGACAATGTGATGTTGGGAGTTGTAATACCACAACAGACTTTTTAGATATTAGGATTTTTTTTTGTAACGCATTTAGCTTTAGTAACTACGTCATCTCAAAATTAAGACCATTGCCCGCGTGTGGTGTCACCCAGCTTTACCAGGCCCCTGATAGGCAAATACACCCAGTAATCTCATACGAAAACCCTTGTCTTCAATATTTAAAGCAGCAATATTAATTTAAAGGGGAATTCCTATGTCAGATATTTATGGCATACTCGGTCCACGAGAATCGCATCTACGTGGAGAACGGGATCCTTCAACCCCCGTCCTGTCTGTTGTGGTGGCTGCTGTTCTCCAGATACGCGCAGGTCACACCGGTGGCGCTCGCACCTATCAGACTGGATCTGCTGTAAGTGTCTGAGAGGGGAATACCCCTTTAATGGCGGCCATATTGGTTGTCAAAGGCCCTCTACTTTGTGTAGCGCAGCGATAGTAGTCACCGCACCATCTACATCACTATTCACACGTGTTGGGCAGGATATAGACATTGATGTGGATGGTGATTGTAATCCACACAAGGACCCCATGACAACACCTCATGTGACGGGAAGACTTGGTTGTCATCAGAATCTTTTTGGGCCTGTAACTTCATTCAATCATATTTCCGCACACATGCCGTTTTCATTAAAGGGATCCTAAAATAAAAATGACGCTCTGGGTTTCCATTCTTGTAGGATTCTGGAGTTACTTGCTGTTCTTACTTCCCGTCCTCTGATCTCATAGTTACAGATCTGAAGCCCTACAGGTAACCTTCCTATTGGGAAGCACAGACATCCTGAAGGGTGACTTCAGAAACATTTCTGGGCCCTTTTAGATTGATCAGCAGTTGTGTTCCTGCAAGACTAGGGCTGCACAGCAGAGCTCAGCGGGTGTAGTCACTACTCCAGCAATGGGTTAATGTGCAGATGCCAGATCTGTGATAATCATTGTACAATGAGAAGTTCGGCAAACTTGTAATATACTTTTGTTTGTTTCTCACTATTGTCAAAACCTCAGCTTGCTGTCAGTGAATGAGAACATTCTTGTTTTACATCCAAGGGCTGAAGCCCTAATACTCCTCACAGCTGAGTGTTTGTTACAACCTGTGGAGAACTAATACTCCTCACAGCTGAGGGTTTGTTACAACCTGTAAAGACCTAATACCTCTCATTGCTGAGGGTTTATTACAATTGTATCCAGTCCAGACATTCCTTTGTGAGCTAAACACATGGTAGACCAAATCTCTCTCTTGTCCTTCTTGTTTGCTACAATGTATCGGTGCAGATAAAGTTTATCAGACAGCGGTTCAGGCTTTTTAGCTCACAGAGGATTGTATACATTGGGTACAATTGTAACAAACACTCAGCTGCGAGGCTCGTTGGGCAGTATAGACATTTGTAGATGCCAAATATTTGTCCCATGCTTCACAGCAATTTAATGTCTTTTTCAGCTTGGTACGGCATGACTCCTGTGTGGGGGAGGGGAGGTGACCACCTCTTTGAGTCCACTTCTTGCTGTGATGGTTGTCGCTCTTCTAACACTTATGACCAGTAGTTTTATATTCGATTTTGGTCTTTCCAGGCAACATTACGCAAAAGAGTTTAGGTTCTGTACAGGTAGGAAACAAATATTTCTGTAGGTGGAGTTGCCCTTTAAATTGTCAGCTTTGTCATGCCCTTTAAAGGGGATGTCCGGGTTTACTAAAACATGGCTACTGTCTTCCAAAAACAGCGACACACCTGTCCACAGGTTGTTTGATATTGTAGCTTAGTCCTATTCACTTTCATGGAGCTGAGCTGCAATACCACAGACAACCTGTAGGCAGATGTGGCGCTATTTCCGAAACAAAGCAGACATTTTTCTTTGAATTGAAATTTGCCTGAAATAAAGGTCTGCCTGGGTCCTGATATAGATCCGTTCTTAACAAGTTTCCAAAAAGGAGGTTTCTCTGACTGAATTTCTCAGCACTTTGCTTGGTGCCAAAACCAACAAGCATCGGAATATAGGGTGTCGGGGGGCTGGTATGTGAAGCTGCGGGGCTGACCGTCTTGAGAGGGTTTCCTGTATGTAATCTCAGCAGCTCAATCCCTCTATACTGGAATGTCAGGAAACACAGACTGCAGGGTGGTGGGTCTAAGAAATGTGCGGAGCGTTCAGGGGTATCGGTCTTAAAGGGCACTGCACGCTAAGAGATTCCTCATGCTACAGTTCCACTTTGGTGAGCTAAGGGTTAATAGAAAAAGCTTTCAGACTGAGAACTGTAATGTTAAGACTATTAACCCCTAAATCACCAAAGGCCTGTAAATGACTGCTACACTAAAGGCTACTTGGTTGGGTCTTGCTTCAGTTTTGGAGTTATCCAAAATTATGTTACTAGTGTTGTGTAAAAAGTGCTGCAACTTTCTAATATACAGTGTGTTTTCCACCTTTTTCAAAATCTCTGCTAGCAGTCAGTGAATGGAAACATTCCTGTTTCTATCTCAAACTTGGACAGACCTAATATATCGTTACAATTGTATCCAGTGTGGACAATCCTCTGCGAGCTAAACTCCTGATCAGCAAACGTTTCTCTCCTGTACTGATGGTTTGCTGCATTGTAGCAGTGCAGGAGGGGGGGGTATCAGACTGAAATCCTTTCGCACATAGAAGATTTAGTAGGCTGGATACAGTTGTAACAATTCTTCAGGTTTGAGTAGTATTAGGTCTGTAGGTTTTCAGCTGTGGCTTGTATGCAGAATGTTTTTTTTATTCACCGACTGCGAGCAGAGATCTTGGAAATGAAATGCAAAGTAAAAACAGTCTGCTGTATTGTAGCATGTCGTCATATCGTCTCTATGGGATTGGGGCCATATATAGAGCAAAGCATCATGGTCCAAAATTAAGACAATGACATGTAGGGGGCAAATATTTTTGTTTTCTGGATTTGAGCGCCGCTCCGTCCAGTCTCCCTTCCTGGCCCATCCCCCGTTGCATTCTCCTGATTCATGATTGTCTCTAGTCACCGCACACCTGGCATGTCCCCTCCCCCCACTATTATGTCCTGCCCTCCTCCCCCGTCTCCTCCACACGTGCACACATACATATACAGTGGGGTCTTCCTGCACACCTGGCCGCACATCCTCCTGCCCCCCATTGTCTGCTACACTATAACGTAGACTTTTCCATAACGTGCGGCTCTGCTCGGGATTTATAGGCTCCTGACGATGACTCGCTGCGCTAACGAGCCACCAATTCATAAAACGGCGCCATTCCACTACCTGTAAATGACTGGAAGGCGACCGGCCGCTAACGGGGGACACGCATTTCCAGCCCAGAGCGATCCATGCGTTTCTAAGAGGGACCGCCCCCCCCCCCCCCCCCCATATCCGTAGAATAGGCTCTCTGAAATATAACGAGATTCTTGCCGGCGATAGATGTGAATTAGATATAAGAGGATGAGTTATTCTATCTATATTATAATACAGACGTGCCAACAAGGCATCATGGGAGATTTATACGATCCATACTAGTGATGGTGGTTGTTATGGTAACTGAGCCGTTGTTGGTAGTTATCGTCATGGTAACCGAGCCGTAGCTGGTAGTTGTCATGGTAACCGACCCGTTGCTGGTAGTTATCGTCATGGTAACAGCTGTTACTGGTATCTGGTAGTTATCGTCATGGTAACAGACCCGTTACTGATAGCTGGTAGTTATCGTCATGGTAACTGAGCTGTTACTGGTAGCTGGTAGTTGTCATGGTAACAGACCCGTTACTGGTAGCTGCTAGTTAACGTCATGGTACCTGAGCCGTTACTGGTGGCTGATATCGTCATGGTAACTGGGCCGTTACGGGTGACTGGTAGTTATCGTCATGGTAACTGAGCCATTATTGGTATGGCCGGGCACCGGCAGGACAGGCACTGATTAGCTGGCACCACAGCCCGCACCTCGTAGCCTCCGCTGTCATTACTAATAAGTTACATTACCCGACCCCCGGATTGAGGTCCAGGCCGCACTTTCCCACACGTCTCCGGGGCCATGTGTGAAGGAGAAAGAATTCTCTGAGTAAACAAGTAGAAATGGCAGTGTGTTTTCTCAGAGCTGGACCCGTTCTGTGGGGGGGGGGGGTGTTATTGGAGGGTGAGTACACCCGCACATTGACTGATGGGGTCACTGACATTCCTCTACGAAGACCTGGATATATATAAGTTCCGTATTGTTATGCAGTTATATTCCCCCTCTATTCCTCATCTCTTACTAGTTTTCTTGTGTGTCAGTCTAAACTGCAGTTCTGGCATTCTATTCCTTAACCAGGAGTTTCAATGTGTGCATTGTCCGGTTTGGGGAGCAGTGCAGTGTGTTACTATGTCTGATGTGGAGCAATGGGGTCCTGCTACAATCAGAACCTGGCGAGCATGTAGCAGAGCTGAGTTTCTCATTTTGGATATCATTTTCCGGGACTTCAAACTATTTGTGGTTTTACAGGGAATAAAAATGAAGCCCCAGAGTTAGTCGCCATTGTGAAACTTTTTCTGGTGTGACGGAAAGATTCACGCTTCTACAATCCGAACATGACGCATGTAGCAGAGCTGAGTTGTTTTCCTTTTTGAGCAGAATTTTTGTTATCACTTAGATATTTGTGCTATTACATAGGACTGCTGGGCAACCATAGCAGTGGTAGATACACAGCTCCTAGGATGACTGTTGGCTGTAATTTTACATAGGACTGCAGCTCTGATGGGACCTCTACTGCTGTGAAGATCAGGGCCACGAGCGCTGGACACGTGAATTCTGTCTGTGACTTGTGATTACTTGGCCTCCTTTCCCAGAATGCACCAGGGGATATGCCCTTTTTTTGCAGACACCCAGCATTTTTAATGGCGACTTGTCTTGAGCGTCTTGTGGAATGAAGATAAGACCTCTGGGCCTCCCCGTGGACCGTTATATGGGGGATGTGTGCAGATGGAGCAGAGTTTATCGCAGTGAAATTTAATTATTTTTAGAATCCGCATTTAATTGCAGTTATCTGCTATTTCATGGTTTGCTACAATTGGTAACCTCGATTGCGGTCTTTGTTGCTGCGACTCCACAAACTGTGGGCGCTGTGATGTAGTTTAACCCATACACTGGGTTCCTGCATAGTGGAGCCAACGTACTAGTGGTTACTTTAAAACACATTGAAAAAATAAATGTATGCTTTGCAAATTGTATTGATAAAAAAACCATCTTGTAGCGTTTTGCATATACAGCTCCTGTGCAGTCTACAGTACACTATTCCCTCTGCCCCTCCTCCTGTCTAGATCTCTGTAGATTACCAAGAAGAGAGGACCGAGGAGGGCAGTATTACATGATGGCAGGGTCTGACTACACTGGGGTGGTTTGTAGTCTGTAACCATGGAGACACACAGCTCTGCATATAAGCTATATACACAAAACAGTAGGAGATTTTTAATAAAGATTATTTGTAAAGATGCTTACATTTTTGTTTTAGATGCATTGGATGCAAAGGCAGATCTTTAAGATTAGGGTGTTTCGACAAATGCCCCCCACCCCCTCATAAGTGTGAATTCATCTTTCTGCCCTCATACTCCTTAGAATTAAAGTACCTCTCCCTGTTGGGTTGCAGTCATGTGAACCCTTTCGGCTCTGCTGAATGGCTGAGCGAGCTGACGGGATGGGCAGGGGAAGGGCAAGGCATGGGAGGGGTACATATATCAAATGGCTTTTCTGCCTCCTGGTGGACACTTGGGGAATTGTTTGTTTACACATATGATTAAATCCTCAAGACAGATCGGGGGTTCCTGGATGGTTTGAATTTGCCGCTGTGCAGTAGTATAAATGGTTGCCGGTTTGAAGTCTTAATTCCCCGGAATTAATGGCGGGTTATATTGCGGTTGCCATCGCTGCGCACGTGAGTAGATTATTTGTCGTTTACTGCAGACAAGGTTGTTAATTACAGTTATTTTCTCTCTCCCTCGGTGTCTAGACTTACTCCGGGTTATTCTGTGTGGTGATCAACCCCTACAAGAACCTTCCTATCTATTCAGAAAATATCATTGAGATGTACCGGGGGAAGAAGCGCCACGAGATGCCACCACACATCTATGCCATATCCGAGTCCGCGTACCGCTGCATGCTGCAAGGTGAGTCCATGGATAGAGCTACCTGGTATGCCGGCGCTTAATGGGGCACTCCGCCGTGGATGTCTTCCGGATAGAGCATCAGTAATATGCCAATTAACTAGCATGTGCCCTCTAGGATCATCTGATTGGCTGGAGTGGGCACAGTAGGTGAGTTTAGTAGATGCCATGTCTATTGGCTAATAGGTTTTGGAGTTATTTCATTATACTCCAGTCACATCCAGGGCTGCATGACCTCACAGAGCCCCACTTATTTGCACTCCCCAGGTGGTGATTTGTGTTTTCCCCCCGACACCATAGTGGTCTAATAGACTGCGTCAATGCAAAGTGCTAAGCTATATTGGAGTCTAGGGTCTGCTGACAGGTTCCTGGTGACAGCAAGCAGAATTGTAAGTGCAGCTTTGGATGTGACTGGAGTATAAGTTATAATAGTCATCACATATGTGAAGATACTTATCTTTGTGTAGGGTAGAGGAGGGGCGGCTGTCGGACAAGATGGATGTGTCTTGCTGAGTTATCGTCTTAATCTTGGCCGCCGGAGATATTTATCTATTATTAGTACGTTTCCTGTCCGGGCCGAGATACGTTACTTTCCAGGGTCTGTTGATCGTCACGGGAGAATATTTTGGCGTTTGCACGCCACATGTGTGTACATTCTGCTGTGTGTGGAATTTTAATGTATATCGCCCTGTATAAACAGTGGGCAGACGAAGCATCTGTGTGTACAGTTACCGTCATGTTACATGTACAACCTGCGAACTGTCGCACAAGGAGGCGCCATCAGTAGCATTTTATTAGGATATAAGGCTATGTATGTCCCGTATGGAGTGGATAGAATATCGCCTGAATGTCAACTGCAGCACATAGTATTTCAGCACGTCTGAGCCTAGTACATTTTGAACATTCTTTTATTTTTATTTTCATCTGAATCATTATACAGCTAAAACATTCGCAGAAAGCATACATGTATAGCAATACAAAATAATAAAAAGTCATTATGCATACAAAGTTCCAAAACACAATGCACAGCAGTCCTCCGAGCCAGCAAAAGGGAAAGTAATATTGGAAACAGAATATTAGAAATACATGGCGATACAAAATGAGCAATACTAGCAGTAGCGTGGGCACCGCGGCGACCAGAACCAAAATCTCAGAACCACCTTGTTCATTTTGTTTCAGTGAATTGATAAAGCAGAGAGAATGATACGTTACACAAAGCAAGATAAAGCTATTTCCCGTCTTGAGACATTTTCTTAAAGGGGCACTGACACTATTAGCGCCTAGTGCAGGATCGGAGGGGGTGGAGCATGATACAAATATTATGAAACTTGACCCTCCAGGCTTGGAAAAGGGATAAGATCCAAAGACTATAAAGAAATCTGCTAATAAGAACTGGAGCAGAGATGCATGCAAAAAAGAAGCGCTCCTTATAGTAAACATCGTCTATCTTGTGCCATAACCCTACTGGTCGCAGGGCCTAGGCCTCATGCACACGACCGTATTTTTTCCCACCCGTAAATACTGGCGTAAATACGGGTTCGGTGTCACACGTATTCCACCCGTTTTGCACCAGTATTTACGAACCCGTGCCCGTAAATATGGGTCCGGTGTCACACGTATTCCACCCGTATTTACGAGCATGTTTTTGGCGGCAAAATAGCACTGCACTAATCGGCAGCCCCTTCTCTCTATCAGTGCAGGATAGAGAGAAGGGACAGCCTTTTCTGTAATAAAAGTTAAAGAAATTCATACTTACCCGGCCGTTGTCTTGGTGACGCGTCCCTCTCTTCACATCCAGCCCGACATCCCTGGATGACGCGGCAGTCCATGTGACCGCTGCAGCCTGTGATTGACCTGTGATTGGCTGCAGCGGTCACATGGCCTGAAACGTCATCCAGGACGTCGGGCCGGATGTCGAGAGGGACGCGTCACCAAGGCAACGGGCGGGAGACCGGACTGGAGGAAGCAGGAAGTTGTCGGTAAGTATGAACGTCTTTTATTTTTATTTTTTACAGGTTTATACTGATCGGTACTCACTGTCCAGGGTGCTGAAAGAGTTACTGCCGATCAGTTAACTCTTTCAGCTCCCTGGACAGTGACTATTTACTGACGTCGCTTAGCAACGCTGCCGTAATGACGGGTGCACACATGTAGCCACCCGTTATTACGAGAGCTCCATAGACTTCTATGGACTGTCCGTGCCGTTATTACGGCCTGAAATAGGACATGTTCTATCTTTTTCAACGGCACGGGCACCTTCCCGTGAGAAAACGGGAAGGCACCCGTCGCCAATAGAAGTCTATGAGCCCGTTATTACGGGTCGTAATTACGACCCGTAATAACGGGAGTTTTTACGGTCGTGTGCATGAGGCCTCAGTCCATGAAAAAGTCCCATGGGCCGCAGCACAGTATGAAATTCTTTCCTATATAGATACGACATATAGATGTGATCATCCTGAGTGTCTGTGTTTATGAATAGAATTCCAGAACTGCAGTGAAAACTGACACGAACACAGGTGGAACAGCAGGAATGTGGAAACAGAACAGAGTTAATTATGAATATCAGTATAGACTTTTCGGCATTCAGGTACTGCGGAAAGCTGGGTTATCAGCGTCTGTTACTCGAGATTAGAATAGTTTATCATTTCCGCCTATGTGACGAGGGCTTTGGCGTCCATTGTGTAGTACAATATATAAAACGGGACATCTTTGTATAGGACACCGCTTTATCATTTGGTGCCAGGCCTGTGTCCTGGGGTCACCATAAATTTAAAGTGCCCAGTTCCGTGTAACGGGATTAGTCCAGCCGATCCTTGGCACATGACATTTTTGCCACTGACTGTTTCCTCCGTTATAAACCCTGCAGCAATCGCACCAGACACACAGATCCGGGCACTCTGAGGTCACAGGGCCAGACACTGAGCTGTGCCCCCCCCCCCCCTCCACTTCCTTCCAGACTCCCCCACCTCATAGTGTTTATAATGTCTGTCAAGTCTTGGGAGTCATTATCTTCAGACTATGGACTCTATTAACCCCTCGACTGCCAGGCCTTAAAGGGATGTGGCACGAGGAGAGAATATATAGTTGAAGCAGATAAGAAACCCTCAATATGAATATTTACTATAGTGACAAAACGTTTATTTTGCCCCTCAGTGTGGCATGTTTGTGCCCTTCTATTTCTGCTAGAAGGGCCCTAAAAAAATAAAAATAAATCACCAGCGATTAGCACTCCCGCAGGATTAATAAAGCATTACATGGTGCTTGTTGAAATCAATGGAGGTACGCAATGAGTCTCCTCCCTTGAAACGACCCTGCTTACTGCAACAGCGTGGGAATTCGGAAACTTGTGCCCTCTCCCTGTCTTAAAGGGGAAGTCCAGCTTAATACATATGAGAAGATGACATTGGTGGCTTCGACTAATGCCGACTTCCAGGGCGGTGGTCTATAGAGAACTCTGGGTATATGAATAATATTCATGTGCATTTGCCCAGAGTGCTTTGCTGTGGCATTG
The DNA here is from genome assembly GCF_050947455.1 of Rhinoderma darwinii. Lineage (NCBI taxonomy): Eukaryota > Metazoa > Chordata > Amphibia > Anura > Rhinodermatidae > Rhinoderma > Rhinoderma darwinii. The sequence continues at coordinate 63,442,204 of NC_134699.1, forward strand.
AATCTGCATCCATGTATGCGTGCTGCTGTAGCATCTGTCACAGGGCTGGTACTAAAAGCTGGTGACATTCAGGGTTTTCATTGCCGTTCTCCTCCGCAGCCTTCCAAGGATTGGCACATGGATGACAGCTCTGCGTTTGTCATAGATCTGCTTGGGCATCCTGTCCCAGTGTCCGCCTGCTCTGGACATTTGCCATTTTTGTTCAGCTGGTAGATACAAGCTGGTGCTTTCCCCCCCTTGAACAATGCCTACTCTGTTGTGGGTATTCTGGCTGTGTGATAGAACTGGCAGAACACAATGTGGCTGGCAACCGGGCCCAGTGATAAACATCTTATGTATATGAAGGTACAGTTCTGAGTGTGCCGCTCACAATGCCCATGTGCCCGTACATTGGGCACATGAGCAATTCAGCAAAAATAGGTTCTTTTTACATGTAATTAAAGAGGTACAGTATAAAAAAATATCTACCCTCTGCAGATCCATGATCTTGTCTGAAGGGGGCAGTGTTATAGTAGTTATATTCTTGTATATAGGAGCAGTATTATAGTAGTTATATTCTTGTATATAGGAGCAGTATTATAGTAGTTATATTCTTGTATATAGGGGGCAGTATTATAGTAGTTATATTCTTGTATATAGGGACAGTATTATAGTAGTTATATTCTTGTATATAGGGGGCAGTATTATAGTAGTTATATTCCTGTATATAAGGGGCAGTATTATAGTAGTTATATTCTTGTATATAGGAGCAGTATTATAGTAGTTATATTCTTGTATATAGGGGGCAGTATTATAGTAGTTATATTCCTGTATATAGGGGCAGTATTATAGTAGTTATATTCTTGTATATAGGAGCAGTATTATAGTAGTTATATTCTTGTATATAGGAGCAGTATTATAGTAGTTCTATTCTTGTATATAGGGGCAGTGTTATAGTAGTTATATTCTTGTATATAGGGGCAGTATTATAGTAGTTATATTCTTGTATATAGGAGCAGTATTATAGTAGTTATATTCTTGTATATAGGGGCAGTATTATAGTAGTTATATTCTTGTATATAGGAGGCAGTATGATAGTAGTTATATTCTTGTGTATAGGAGCAGTATTATAGTAGTTATATTCTTGTATATAGGAGGCAGTATGATAGTAGTTATATTCTTGTATATAGGGGCAGTATTATAGTAGTTATATTGTATATAGGGGGCAGTATTATAGTAGTTCTATTTTTGTATATAGGAGCAGTATTATACTAGTTATATTCTTGTATATAGGAGCAGTATTATAGTAGTTATATTCTTGTATATAGGAGCAGTATTATAGTAGTTCTATTCTTGTATATAGGGGGCAGTATTATAGTAGTTATATTCTTGTATATAGGGGCAGTATTATAGTAGTTATATTCTTGTATATAGGAGAAGTATTATTATAGTAGTTATATTCTTGTATATAGGAGCAGTATTATAGTAGTTATATTCTTGTATATAGGAGCAGTATTATAGTAGTTATATTCTTGTATATAGGAGCTGTATTATAGTAGTTATATTCTTGTATATGGGGGCAGTATTATACTAGTTATATTCTTGTATATAGGGAGCAGTATAATAGTAGTTATATTATTGTATAATGGGGCAGTATTATAGTAATTATATTCTTGTATATAGAGGGCAGTATTATAGTAGTTATATTCTTGTATATAGGGGGTAGTATTATAGTAGTTATATTCTTGTATATAGGAGCAGTATTATAGTGGATATATTCTTGTATATAGGGGACAGTATTATAGTGGATATATTCTTGTATATAGGGGCAGTATTATAGTAGTTATATTCTTGTATATAGGGGGCAGTATTATAGTAGTTATACTCTTGTATATAGGGAGCAGTATTATAGTAGTTATATTCTTGTATATAGGAGCAGTATTATAGTAGTTATATTCTTGTATATAGGGGCAGTATTATAGTAGTTATATTCTTGTATATAGGGGGCAGTATTACAGTAATTATATTCTTGTATATAGGAGCAGTATTCTAGTAGTTATATTCTTGTATATAGGAGCAGTATTATAGTAGTTATATTCTTGTATATAGGAGCAGTATTCTAGTAGTTATATTCTTGTATATAGGGGGCAGTATTATAATCACGTTTCTGTCCACAGGGGGCGTACTTTTGGCACTAGGAGGGCCTTAGAATAAGTATATATGTCTGTAGCCAAGATTTGCCAGGTAGCACACATCCAGTCCATCTTCCGTGACACCATGTTATGTAATCTGGAAGCATGACCCTAATCCTCTTTTAAGGCAACCTCAAGACGGACTTTTGGTGCTTAGTCTCATTAATTCCTTCTTATGTCCTTGTATCTCATCCCAATCTTGTGCCAAGAAAGAAGCGTACACGATGGCAGGGCTCACATTGTGCAGATGTTCTGTGTTTGTAGGGTGACTTGCAAGTGTAATGGGTGATAATTTAAGTGCTTTTATAGATAATGCCACGCCCAATCTGAGATACTTGCTCCCGCATTTTCCGAGGATGGTTGAAGCTCCAGACCTTCGTCTCTGTATTTTGTATTGTGGACCACCCGGATGGCATTCCTGTCTTGTTCCTGGAGAACTGAGATTTTTGAAATGTTCTAAATAAAACTTAACTTAAATCCCAGGAGCCAGGTAGCCAATGCGGCTAGACCTTTTCTGTTGGCACCTAACTTTTTTATTTTTTTTGTATTTGCTTATATTGAAGTCCGTGGTGCATTGAGATGTCCAACAGGCTCCTAAAGTTTAGAAAAATGTCAACTTTCCCCTCTTAGGTCTACCATAAGATGGATGAACGGAAATGAATATAGAAATGGTTTTGAGCTTCCCAGTTAGACTTTTTGGCCAAATGTATGTGGACCTCTGACCGTCACACCTATATGATCCTGTTGGACATCCCATTCCAAAGCCATGGGCGTTTATGTGGAGTTGGGCCTCTTTTGCGGCTTCAACGTCTCTGGGAAGGCTTTCTATAAGATTTTGAAGTGTCTGTTGGAAGGTTCGGTGCTGATGTTGTCCGAGAAGTTCTCGGTTGGCTAAAATATCTACGTGTATGGGTGTTATCGGAGAACCTTTTTGCAGGTCTATCTTTGGTGGTGTTGGCCGACAGTGACTGTCTTTAAGTTCCTTCAAGGACATCTGTAGGACGGCTCAGTGGGAATCTGTCCTTCCTCAAGAAGATTTCCATATGTTCTTAGCATGTGAACACGTTTGCTGTGAAAGGAGGACTAAAGAGGAAACTTCTAAATACCGATGTTTGAGAAATGAAAAGCAAACTTGACCAAATTGCTTGACACGCGTCCAATAAGCCGCTCTAAACCAAGTCTTTTGATGTCCTCAACGTCCATTAAGCGATAACATTCCTCCGAGGTCCAGGAATGTTTCAACTTTTTGATTTATTTTTACTCGACTGCTTTGGCTTTAGAGTGTTTTTTTTGTTGTTTTTCGGTCCATGGAAACAATGGGACATGGACATTGTCATAATGTGTGATGCCTGCTTGGCTGCTTGTCATGACCATCGTAAAGTCAACGATCCTGTCTCCTGATGCATTTTTTTAGGCTTACCTATGCCAAGGTTCATATTTTAACGCTCAAATTTTATTCTTGTAAATGCGGTTTCGTAATCCAGATGTTCATCCAGCTACATTCTGCTAAAACTATAATGCCTAAATTCCAAAAAGGCAATGTAACCTCAGTTTGCTGTATTGCAGAGTATATATCAGACGTAGCATTTGTGCAATGTAATTAAAGGGGTTGCTCCGGACTAGAAGAACATGGCTGTCCTAATCCAAAAATAGTGCCACACCTCTCCACAGTTTGTATGTGGTATTGAAGCTCTGTCCCATTTACTACATTGGAGCCGAGCTGCAATACCAGACAAAACCACCATGTTATTCTCATACTGGGCAATCATGTGGAACCCATGATTGGTGGTGTTACTCCTAGTGTTTTTGGGTCTTGGCACGCTACCATAGGATGGATCATTTGGACCTTGGTCAACCTTGTCCACAAGGTTACACAGCACCTATGTAAAAGTTGTCAAGCCTATAGGCATGTGTCTGTCATGGCTTACCAATGTTGAAGAGGTCCCAACTTTTCAGAAGAGTTGGGACTAGATCAAATTTATGGCATGAGCCGACCCACATACGGTTCTTATATAATTTTGACCCCCATTACAACACTTCGGGTGCTTTGCACCATTACTTTGTAAAAAAATAAAAAAAAAGTACACAAAATGGAATAATTTATAGACCATCTCTACATAAAGCCAATTTTGACATGAAGCCCTCTACCAAAATGTTGTTCCTAAGGGGGATGTACTCATTGGACAATCTTGTTTTTTTTTTTTAGATGGGTCCATTGGTGATAGATCCTAGGGTGTCCCACTGCTGGGACTCCCAAGGATTAGCTGCATGTTTTTAGTTAAAGGGATGGTCTAAGACTAAAAAATGTGTCTGCTTTCTTCCAAAAACAATGTCACCCCTGTCTACAGGTTGTGTGTGATATTGCAGTATAATCACATTTACATAAAAGAAGCGGAGCCGTAATATTAGTTACAGTCCATGCACAGGTGTGAAGAAAGCAGCCATGTTTTTATAATCCTAGACCAACCCCTTTAACTTGGCAATAAGTGCTCAATTTCCCTGGAGCACCGCCACGTGTGACTTGAGGTATTGCACCGTTTCCATTGAATCAATTGACTGTCCATGTAATACATGGAGCTTTTATACTAGTAAATCCGGACATGTCAACGTATTTCTATGCTCCTCTGGTGGCCAGGTAGACTATACTTAGTCGTGTGGGCAGAAGTGGATGAAGGTCGGATTGTGTGCTGTGCCCCCTATTGATGGCACTCGCTGGGGTTACGACGTCTACATCTGCATTGTATTTATTTTAATGCTTTTTCTTAAGCAGAACAATCTGTAAAGCCCATCTGTTATCAATTTGTGTCTGATTTATGCCCGTTAGTTTATTTTTAGGGCACACGGACCAGACACCACCGTGCTCGACCAGAGTTGTGTTTATGTATTGGTTCTCGCTTTGTAATGAACTGTTGTAAACCACAGGAATTCAGGTCTTGAAAGGCTTAATCGGACTTGTCCCCGTTGCAGTTTTACAGACCCCATTCAGTAATGAATGGCATATTAAAGGCATTGCAACCCGCAAAATGTCTTATACTTGCTATGTGTACCATGCGGGATTGTGAAAACGAGGCTTGCCATCATCGATGGGTCATTTACTACCTCCACTAGCTGAATCCTTTTACGCCTAAGCATCTAGCAATTTGGTCGTAGGATTTCATTGCACTGGGACCTTGTCCCGTTTCGCTTAAGGATTCAGCCATTGCCCTTGTTCGGTTCCCATGCCGGTGAAGGACCATTAACCTCGTCTGTCGTCGGTCAATGCAGTGATGCGAACGTTCCTATAATTAGCGCCCAGCCCATTAGACGTCTTCTGTATAAAATCTACTGGTTGGTAACACTTGGAGGAACACTGGATTCTTGTATCCCACATTAACTTATCACCTACTCGAAGATTCAGCCATTTTTCCATACCCTTCCTCTGACCTTTAATTCATTAGCATTGGCCGGCGCAAGATGCTTTACCTGTTTTGGAATTCTTGTAGAACAAGTTGAGGTGGATCTCATGAGGTTTGTCTTGGTGCCTACTGAGGTGTCCAGGTTGGTAACGAAAAGTAGTGTACGGCTGTAACGTCTTTTTTGGATTTATTCTTCCGGTTTTTCGGAAGCTCTTGAGGGGCGCCTACACATTAGCTGATAGTCGGCCGACCCTGCTGGTTCCAGCTGGACTTGCCGACTGTCTATGTATGGGTTCTTCTAACTATCGATTGGATTTCAACATACCCGAATCCACACAGGAGGACAACCTGGTACCCAATGCTTTGACATCTCCTTCTATCTCATCTGGAGGTAGTGTACCCATATAGGCTCCCTTGATCCACCATTCTGATGGGTCCACTTGTTAAAGTGGCTGTGGCCACCTGCAGACCCTTTGAGGGACCTGGAGATCTATTGAAAACCTTTATCGCCCTTGTGAAAAAGTAATTGCCCCCCTAAACCGAATTACTGGGTTTTCCACCCTTGGCAGTAACCGCTACAACCAAACGTTTGCAATGAATTTTTTACATAGTGGTGGAGGAGTTTTGGCGCACACTTTGTTGTAATTCAGATAAATTGGGAGGCTTTTCGAGCATGAATGTCCCATTTTTAAGGTCTTCCCACAGCATCTCAATGGAATTCAAGTCAGGACTTTGACTCGGCCTCTCAAAAACCTTCATTTTGTTTCTCTTGTGCCATTCAGAGGTGGACCATGGGCCATCAACCTCTACCACCCCCATGTTTGACTGTTGGTATAATAGTCTTATGGAGTAATGTGGTGTTAGATTTACTCCAAATGTAACGAGACCGATGTCTTCCAAAAGTTCCACCTTTTTGACTTATCGGTCTACAGAATATTATTCTAAAGTTTTGGGGTTCATTTAGATGTTCATCAAATGCTAGACAAGCCTCTGTGGTTTGTTGTTTTTCTTTGGTCAGCTGTGGTTTGCTCATTGCAACTCCCGTGGATGCCACTTTTGCCCGGTGTTTTTCTTATTGTGGAATCGTGTACATTGACCGTAACTGAGTCATGTGGGACCTGCAGTTCTTTAGATGTTCATTTGTGACCTCCTGGATGAGTCATCGATGCACTCTTGGTGAGATTTTGGTCGGTCGGCCACTCCTGAGAAGGTTCTCCACTGTTCCAAGTTTTCTTCATTTGTGGATAAATGGCTCTCGCTGCGGTTTTCGGGAGTCCCAGAGCCTTCGCAATAGCTTTGTAACCCTTTCCATAAAATTTGCATTCAAAAACAGCATTTTGTGCTTACTTGGGTGATCCTTGTCTAATTTTATAAGTCATTTGATGATCTGAAAAATTGGGAAGGGGGCAAAAACATTTCACAGCAAAACTCTTTTTTTTTTTTAACCGTACAACCTCCTGAGCGTGCATCCATTTGTCTTGAGTGATGAGACGGCCGCTCTGTTGGGCCGTTGAAAGGAAGGACGTGCCTTCAGGCACGCTTGGGTTAACGTCAATTATACTAACTGCATTCATATGACCAGCATGTGCCTGATGTTACACGCAACAAGCCGGATGGAACAGCAGGTGCGGAACCAGAATTCCTGGATGCCAAGATACCAGATATCTGACACTGTAACCGTGTCCGTCATCCTGTGCATACATTACTGATGTATACTTCATTACGCTATTAACCTCCCTGTATTGTATACAGTTGTATTTCTCCCATACGTCATCATGTTCCCATATGTCGGACCGTAAGCAAAGTTCACTTGTGTATATCATAAGGCTTTAGCTATGCAAATAAATGCAAACAAATAAAAAGAGGTCCGTAGCAACCAGTCAGATAATTTGTTAGAAAAGTAAGTAAACTTCCTTTCTAGACGGCCCGATACTGGAAAACGAGCGGCGATCAACAATACATCATGTCGATCGACACTCAGATCTATTCTATGGATTAGTCACCAGTAATGTATGGAGATGATCGATCGTTACTACATCATGTCGGCAGTACACTCCCTGTTTACACAAGGAGACTAGCGATCATTTTTTGGGTCGCATAAAGATGCGATCAGACACAGGGCAATGATCGGGAGCGATCATACGATCGGGATCGATCATACGATCGCTCGTTTAACTGATCATTGGCATGTGTAAAGGAGCCCTAAGACCCGTGCTATACAGTGACTGGATGGAGCCATGATTAAAATGTCTGCATAGGCTCCCCCCCCCCCCCCCCCAAGGGCCCTGTTGTGACTGCCACCTCTCCACGTAAGGGTCCCAATACCAGTTATACCATGTTATACCATGGATAACTTCATGAAATTTTTTATTATTTTTTGCACTATTCCTCATGGTGACTTTAGGAGGTGGCATTACCTTGCATGACCACCGTCCTCGTGAAATAGTGACTTCAGTAGTAATCCTGTCACCATGACTGTGGGAGATAATAATAGAGACTACAGTGGGAAGACTATTAGAGGCTTTGGACATCATCCCTCAGAGATCCATATTGGATGATGTTTATGTCTCCGGGTTTGGTTTTATTCGGGGGTCGGGTGACCAATCAGGATTAAAGTGTCTCATCAGGGATTCCCTGTACTTGGAAAGTAACATCATGCAGACTTCTAACATCAGGAACCTATTCCACGTAGTATGAGCTCAGCTAAAGGAGAACTCCAGTCATCACATAGCTTCACGGCGATGGCACCTCTGTAGGAGACCAATAAAGACAAGGCTTAAATTGTATCATCAAAGCTATAGATACCTCGTCCTCTGCGTGTACTTAAAGGGGGGTTCCACTTAAAGGGGTTGCACAGGATTGGAAAAACATGGCTGCTTTTTTCCAAAAAGAGCGCCACACCTGTCGATGCGTTGTGTTTTAGTATTGCAGCTAATCAACATTGCAGTGAATGTGGCTGAGGTGTAATACCACACTCCTACGTACGTTACCCACTTAGGGATATGTATTTTAACCATGTGTTTGGGAATCTCTGTGCCCGTCTGGAAAAAGCTGTGGGAACGCTCAGCGGGATTGTTTAGAGACAACTGTCTTGCTGCAGCTTTTACGCGCAGTCCCCTCTTAATAGAGAAGTGATTTACTGGAGTGTTTATACACAGATCATCCCCCTGTTAGTATATAATGGCTTTATTATGGTGGTATGGCCGTCGTGAGATGTCCCAGACGTTAGAAGGGGAATCCTACAAGGATTTTTCTTCTAGTAGGGTCTTGTTCTTGTCCTGTCTGGTAATGAGGGAGTTAATGCACGGGCTGTAGCTTTAAAGGGTTATCAGTTTTTTTTTATTATGTCCAGCACACAATTCTGCATAGAAACTCCAGAGCTTTATTCACAATTCTGCAGTCTTCAGAGCTGAAATCTCCCAGCATTCCCCACTTGGAGAGTGTCTGCACAGATCTTGTTCTGATGATTTGCACTCTACATCCTTACCCAGATTTAAATCCCCAAAGTTGGGATTTTTTTTTAGCACCGTCCCTGTTCTTACACCCTAAAAATAGTTGTAAACGTCTGCAAATTGGTATAAACTCCACCCCTTTTTGGTCTGGTTCGCAGGACTATCCCGCCAAAATCGGGACTGCTTGCAAGTATGTGTACTGGGAAGTCTCATCTTCGTCAGGCACTGTTAATAATCTGATTAAAAATAAGTGCCCCCCCTGCATTATAGGAGCTCCGCAAAGCTGTTAGGGGTGTGTCTGTCAACAAGCTTCTGACGGTTTCCAACAGCAACCAGCTGAGTTGTAAATGCACATGTGATATAAAGTCTTAATACTGCAGTCACCCTCGCCCAGTTTTAAAATGGCTGATAACCGGGAGCAATAGAAAATAAGATGGTCCCTTTAAATCTGACTCGTTCCATGCTTCTAGTACAGGGGTGATGTGTTTCGGAGATGTTGCAGGTCTCGTTGTGGTGTCCGTGGTTTATTTACAGGACTAGCTGTTTGTATACGGAGGTACTCGCGTGTTTATAGCGCGGGGCTCTGAGCGTTTGATGAGACGAGGACGAGATCACCCGGTCGTGTTGAGGCCTCGTCTTTACCTTGTCGGTTCCTTTTTTGGTTTTTTTCCTGCGCTGGAATCAGATCAGTGATTGGTGTTTTTTCGTTGACCTGCGCTTGTAGTATTGTTGGACTGCAGCGTTTCCTCCTTGTTACCGTGTAACTTTGGTGGCATCGTCCTGCGGTCTGCAGATGTCCCACATAATATGGATTCTCACAAGAATCTGCCCAGTTCCGACTACTATGGCCATGATTACCGCTCAAAACAGGGGTTGGCACCCAACTTTCCTAGTGTCCTGGAAGGCAAAGCTATCCCATTATGCAATCCTATGGGATATACATACTGCGTTTTAAGGCTAATTTGCCATTCCGGTTCCGGGAAAGCCGTATTAATCACACAGCTTTCTCAGAAACTGATGTATAACCTCGCCCTATAACAACAAGAGGCAACGATGACCCAAAATCCAATATTCCCAGAGATGTGCGTGTCGTCCGCCAGCTGTGAACGTGCGAGTCGTAACTAGTCTGACACATGGGTCAGCGCGGTGGCAGCCTGGTGAGGCGGGGGGGGGACGACACATCCTTCCTGGTGCTCATTAGCCGCCCCGCTGCCTGTGACAGATGCTACTCGTTGGTCCTGGGAACGTTTCGCCACGTCTGACGTGTGCCGCCAGGAACATGCGCCCCCCTTCATTACCAATCTGTCTGCCTTGGCCTAGTACATGGCAGATGTTATACAGGGAGGTGATAGATTTCCAATCCGCTTTTCAGTGATGACTTAAGTTACTGTCTGTGAATGGGTGCGACGCTCTGCAGCCCGTCTACATTTCTGCGATCTCTCCGCCATATACATATCTTATATCCCAGGGATCACTTTGCTCGACATGACTGGAAGGTACACAGGCACGAGGAGGGGTGTTAATAAACATAGCGTCCACTTCTAATAAACATATAGCCGTGCTCTCGTTGCCCAGGCATTTTTGGGTGGCACAGCTGCCCACATCGTTCTTCCCGGGATGAGATTCCAAGTTCATATAGATAGATTGTTTGTCCCGTATTGTCTCCCCCACATCAGTAGTCTGAGTGGGTGCCGAGAACTGACTGAGTGAGCGCGGTGGGCACTATAAGGGGTTGGAGTATGGGTATATATCAGGAGATGCTGCCATCACATAGGCCAAATAGCCTTTAACGGGCAGACACATCTTGACATACCTTCAGATGGTATATTAAACCATACAGGGAGAGATGATGTGTGACGAGAATAGGGACCTATGGATACCTTCGCCCCATACCTCGGGAGCTCTGTGCTCGGTCATGCAGCTTTACAGGAGAGGGGGATTTATTACTGCATTACTAATCAGATTTCCTGGATCGCTGGATGATCACCCCGCTGGGATCTACAATGACGACCATCACGGCGGTCACCCAGCTTTCCCAAAAACTTTTCTCTATTTGCAGTGTATTTTACAGGCTCCCTTCCTGACTGGCAGCGTATTAACGGTTGCCCTATAAATCTGCGAGACCTCAGGAAGATAAATTGGCGGCCGCTTGTTATCCTTGGCGTTTGCTTATAATAACCAGTGTCTGTTTGGACGTTTGGCTCTGAGCGGAGGGCTATACACAGTAGCGGTGACATCACTCAGACGATGGAGATTAATGGCGTATAAACAGGTCTCTATTTCAGGTGTCTGTTAATAGCGGGATAATAATAATGTGTTAACAGCAGCCAGGCCTAGACCGCCGCCATTCATCATACTAATCGTACATACAACATGGCAGACACGTTACCGCCTGGGCTAAATCTGCAGCCGGATTGTCAACCTCACTATACCCGAGACTTTCCTGCAAATGGTAAAATATATGTTCGTGTCGTCTTAGTATCACCATGACCTAAAGAGACCGGGCTGGTTATCTCAGGAAGATATGATCAGGGCAAGGGTGGATCCATTCACTGAAAGCAAGCCGATATAAAAAAAAAAATGTGTGCATTTAAACACAAAGTATATGAGAGTTGTAGAAATAAAGCGTGGTTTAAAGTAGATGCAAAATGTTATCATTTTTTATTTTTGTCTTTCAGATCGTGAGGACCAATCGATACTTTGCACGTAAGTAAATACCGGAATTCGGGCTTACTGTCCTATCGTAGCGCAGGTCCCAGGAGATTCGGCCGCAGGATGGCCAGCCAGAGCAAGCAACTAATTATAGAACACATACATTGAGTTCTATGACCAAATTGGCAGATAAAAGAGAAAATTGTGGCTGAGTGTGTATGGGCGGGGTGGCCAAAAGCTCTCTAAGGTGTATGGCCATCTTTCCTTTTCATGGGGTAGCCAACCATTCAGCATGGTGCAGTAGGGTGAGTGTTGTCACCGCTCTCAGCGATGTCCCCAACCCCCGCGAGTGTCCTGGTGGGTTACGGATGCCAGAAGATGATTTTATCCTGGATTTCCCCTTCAGTGCGGTGCACTGCCTGACGCTGTTACTCTCTTAGAACTAATGGCGTATGTCCCTTGCTCGATTTCCTATACTTTTGACACAGCGCTCGTTTGTCGTCACTACAAGGAACCTTTTGTTTCCCTCGTAGGCTTTTATAGTCCGTATGTTTCCTGCAAGTGCTGACTGTTTTATGAGCTTGTTTTTTTATTTGTTGCCTGTGATTTTTTTTTTTGGTCTGGACCCACAAAAGGATCATATTCTATAGAAACTATTAGGTTTTGAGTTGAAATCTATTATAATTCTTCTTCTAGGGATCTCTGACAATAGACATGCCAAAAGTCTATAGGACAAGAGTAGGGTCTCTGCTCTGTGACCCTATTAATGTAAAACTCTGGTAATATGCCAATTCCATAATATATTAATGCAGGTTCCCTTTCAAGGATATGTCCACTTTTGAATACCATATTTTACTTTTGATTTTGAGCTACATCCTGTATTATACTCCAGAGCTGCACTCACTATTCTGCTGGTGGGGTCACTGTGTACATACATTACATTACTTATCCTGCGTTATATCCTGTATTATTCTCCAGAGCTTCACTCACTATTCTAGTGGTGGAGTCACTGTGTGCTTACATTACTGATCCTGAGTTACATCCTGTATTATACTCCAGAGCTGCACTCACTATTCTGCTGGTGGCGCCACTGCGTACATACATGACATTACTTATCCTGTACTGATCCTGAGTTACATCCTGTATTATACTCCAGAGCTGCACTTGCTATTCTGCTGGTGGAGTCACTGTGTACATACATTACATTACTTATCCTGTACTGATCCTGAGTTACATCCTGTATTATACTCCAGAGCTGCACTCACTAATCTGCTGGTGGAGTCACTGTGTACATACATCACATTACTTATCCTGTACTGATCCTGAATTATATCCTGTATTCTACTCCAGAGCTGCCCTCACTATTCTGCTGCTGGAGTCACTGTGTACATACATTACATTACTTATCCTGTACTGATCCTGAGTTACATCCTGTATTATACTCCAGAGCTGCACTCGCTATTCTGTTGCTGGAGTCACTGTGTACATACATTACATTACTTATCCTGTACTGATCCTGAGTTACATCCTGTATTATACTCCAGAGCTGCACTCACTATTCTGCTGGTGGAGTCACTGTGTACATACATTACATTACTAACCCTGTACTGAGCCTGAGTTATATCCTGTATTATACTCCAGAGCTGCACTCACTATTCTGCTGGTGGAGTCACTGTGTACATACATTACATTACTTCATCTATAAATACAGTATATTTACCAGCCCGTGCTCTTAGGTTTCTTACATTTATGAGTGCACGACATTCAGGCAATACAGTCCTGAATCACTTCATAATGCAGCAGTCTCTTCCCCTTCAATTAGAACAAAGGAATGAATACAGTGTTCTGCAGCTGTCTAATGCTTCACTTAACAAACTGTCCAGACTTTTCATTAGTAAAGGCCTTGAGTGCAGGGATCTCTCGGTGCTGCGTCATGTGAGTGCCCAGTGTCTGTCTGCTCCAGCGAGCCCTGTGGCCTGACAGGATGCAGCAGATGTGCACCGAGCAACTCACCGTATTTCATCCACATACCAAGCCGGTGAGGGTGTCACATTTGCAGCTGCCTGGATACAGATTTAATACTCTTGCTGCTGGAGTGACAGATATTCATTGTTTTTTGTTTTTTTTCCCGCTGGAATAAAACGCATTCCAGCATAAAAGCAGAACAAATAGTTTCTGCTTCAGATTCTCAGAATTCCTATAACATGTTTAAGAAAGAACAGAGTCCCTGATGACTTTTTTTGTTTCCCCTCCGATTGATGGATGGTCCGTTGGCACTCGCATTTTCTGCCTTTTTAGTACCCAGAAGACAGTCTAAGATTTCAGCGCCCTGGTCCAGCCATAAAAGGAAGGTAGCCTGCCCGCCGCAGCTAGACGGCTATGGTAGATAAGAGCCAGGAGAGATTGGCTGGTAACGTTTTATTGCCGTAACTTCAGAAAATGCCAGCCGTACTATTAATATCTTGGCTGGAGGCTGCAGCTTCTTGGCACGCTACGGGCGCTTGTTGGGTCAAAACTAGGAATAACGTAAAGTTTACCATGATAAAAATTGTATGTTCATGTTATACTCAAGTCACATCCAGAGATGCATTCACAGTTTTGCTGGTTTTCCGTTAGCTCTCAGGCTGCAATACCTCATACTTCAATGCTGCACACTGCTGGTTTAGGGTCTGTACAGAGCATGCCCTTCAGCACTGATAAGTGGTTTGGGATCAGACTGATGGCACCGGACCAGTGGATACCATGTGGCAGGCAGCAGAATGTGATTTCAGCTCTGGATGCCAAGAAATTCCTAGAATGATATATAAAATAAACTTGCACGGGTGGGGTCCTCCTTGGAGGACAGCCCAAATACAATGTAGACACTCTGCTAAAACTTCTGTGCCTCACGTACCCTAAAATTTATTTAATTTGCCATCTGATAATCCATAATTTCTGAACGGTCGAATGCCAGAATAGTGCAGTCTATTGTTACCTGGTGTCTGCGCTTTCAAGCTGGGGAGAGGCTAAGTAGTGTTTTTTTAATGGGAACTATTCCTGCCCCCATGATCACGTCTTTCACATCTCCATATAGATGGCCCCTTTACATTGCGAGTTAATATGTTATGTTTTTGGGTCGTTGGGTTTTCTTGGCCGTTTGGTAACTCTGGCTTTGTTTTTGTTTTCTTAGAGGTGAATCCGGAGCTGGGAAGACAGAAAATACCAAGAAAGTCATCCAGTACTTGGCTCACGTTGCATCTTCACACAAGGGAAAGAAGGACCATACGATTCCTGTAAGTTTTTGGAAGGAGCCCCATCCTCCTTCATCTGACCCAATGTCTATGATCGGCCCATGGCCATTGTGTGGGGGTCTTCTGATGGTTCACTCTTTAGTAGGACGTAAAATAGAATTACCCACTAGAGTTGTCCTCTCCAGAGGGTTTCTACACCATCTGGGGAGTCATCATCCGAAAGCGTTGACCGATGATGATATCATGCCAAGTTCCGGTACTTCTCCATATAATAGAGATGTCGTAGACCTGGGATGGGAACAACCCAACTCTCTCCTGAGGTCTTCCATCCAAGGAAAACCAATACATCACAACCGTTTCCCCCAAATAAGATGTGCCAGGGGAGCCAAATAGGCATGTGTATAGGGGACAGTTGTCCGAATAATCACTATATGGTCAGCTTTGGTTGTCCAGGCTCCCTACAGTGATTTTATAAGAATCCCACATGACGGCACACTTGGGTCAATACAGCTGATGAAGGACCCTGGGTGAGTAGAACATTTGGGGTTATTGGTGATGTCCAACCTACGTGCAACTGTAACTTCAACGTAATTGGCACTAGTGCCCTCCCTTGCTCAATGGTTGGCATCTGGCGTTATGTATATTCAAGGATGCCCAGTTTAGTGCGGGTGGTGCCGCGGGAGCCGTGGTTTTTGGTGGTCTGGATTATACCGCCGAGACGGATACATTAATTTTTTTTACCTCGTTACTAACTTGTTTTTATTTGTTTGTCGTAACAGACGGAATCCCCTAAACCCATCAAACATCAGGCAAGTGGATTTCCTCCTCATACCCCCTCCCCCATCGTACTCTTCTATGTAGCTCATTGCTTAGCACCGTTACCCAGTGGAGGTGGTAAGGGGGTGACTTGTAGCATAGCTCCTGTCTTCCTCTATCCTTAACCGTCTCTCTGTACCCATAAGGTGGTATCCAGCTCCAATTTTTCTCACTAGTAGTCTTATTAACGATGTAACCATTCCGACCTTAGTGTTCACATCTTAACGCGCTTATGTCCCTGGTCCTATCTTAGGCGGGTGTCGGACAAATCTGTTCCACCTCTCAATAGACATTGTAGCGTGACCACCACACTCTCCCGAGTTATTTTGTGCCCCCTTTATAGGGAGGGTTATCTGCTCATAGGCCCCATGCACACGACCGTAGATTTTGTGCGTAATTACGAACCCATTCATTTTTATGGCCGACGGACACCTTCCCGTATATTTGCGGGAAGCTGTCCGTTCTGTAGAAAGGCTCCGCAAATGATAGGACATGTCCTATTTTTTGCTTCTTACGGACCGTGCTCCCGTACTTTTATATGGGAGCATGGCCCGCAAATGCGGGTGGCCGGCCGGGCCCGTAAACACTGACGGTGATCACGGTCGTATGTATGGGGCCTCAGCCAAACCAGGCCTGCAGTCGGGGGTTGGGAGGGGTTGTCACTTAAACTATTGGCCGCACTTAGCGCAAATACCGTTCTGTTGTGGTGGGGGAAGGGGGTCCCTTCTATATGTATTATTCTAATCTGTGTTGAAATTGATGTTCTGCATAAACCATAACCATTAACGTGTTTTTTTTTTTTCTTTTTTCCCCCACTATCATTTTGTTAAACTACAGAGTGGATCCTTGTTGTATGTGAGTAGCATGTAGCTCTCCCCTCCCCGACACTTACCCCGTACCCAATTTTAATTTCTCACGCTCTTTTCACCCCCCCTCCCCCCCCAATCCCTCCCCAGCCTCATATCCGGCTATCCTTTCATCTCCTTCCTCGCTTATTCTGCGCTCTGCATGACGCGCTCCGCCTGTCTCCTGGTCTAACTTCACCTTTCCTGACCTTTTTTGAACCTGTTTTATTCCTACTGGAAAAGCCTGAGGCCTAGGATTTTGCTTGCGATCTGTCGCTAAGGTGCTCCGCTCAAAGTATTGCTGCAAAATGTACAATGATCCTCCCCTGCGGTGACAATGGTTTGTTCCTTCGTCTCAATGTTTAAATGGTTGGATGTATAGTTCTGTGTAATAGGTGAAGGGTAAGAACAGACAAGTTTCATGAAGTCCGTTAGATGCCATTGGCCCCCTGTGAAGTGTCGTTCACAGGTTTTCTTTACAACAGCCGTAAAGTGAGAGAAAATCTCAAAGCTCCATGTAAATTTACATTTCATTCCCATGACACTGAGAAGGAGGCGCCAGGGCAGATTGATTTCATATGAGGTATCTGTACCATCATAGGTGAACTGATCGGGTGCGATCAAGGGTTAAGAAGTGAACACCACCCCCTGACACCTTCAAAATGAGACACTTCCTGTTGGAACCACAGGGAAGTGTCATGTGACGCTTCTCGGCTCTGCTGAATGACTGAGGGTTTACAGAAGGGTTGGACGTATGTGACGAGCTATCCCCCCACCTTGATCAGTACAGTATAGTGGGTGCAGATGTTCCCCCTTGTTTTGTGTTATTAGGGATTCTATATGTCATAGGTGCCCATCTATGTGTTCGTTATCTCCCTACCAGACTATATAGTCACACCATACCTTTAAAAGATGTTTCCCTATGAACACCATTTACAGTTTACAGACCATGAATCTACATAGTACTGACCCTTCGTTACAGTCAGTAATACACTCCAGAGCTGCATTCATAAGGGCGGATTTACACGAACGGGTAATACGTCCGTGCAACGCGCTTGATTTTCACGTGCGTGGCACGGACCTATGTAAGTCTATGGGGCCGTGCAGACAG
Source organism: Rhinoderma darwinii (assembly GCF_050947455.1). Lineage (NCBI taxonomy): Eukaryota > Metazoa > Chordata > Amphibia > Anura > Rhinodermatidae > Rhinoderma > Rhinoderma darwinii. Next base: position 63,459,876 of record NC_134699.1, read on the forward strand.
TCCGTGATTTTTGCGCAGCGTGAGCCCGCTGCGTAAAACTCACAACAGGTCCTATATTTCTGCGTTTTTCGCGCATCACGCACCCATTGAAGTCAATAGTTGCGTGAAAATCCCGCATGCCACACGGAGGCACCACCGTGGAACGTGCGTGATTTGCGCAACAGCTGTCAAACTGTGAATGTAAACAGAAAAGCACCACGTGCTTTTCTGTTTACAAACATACAAACAGAGTGTCATAATGATGGCGGCTGCGCGAAAACTACGCAGCCGCGCACCATATGATCATGACACACGGAGCTGGCAAGTACCTTTTGCGCGCGCAAAACACACACGCTCTTGTAAATACTCCCTAATTCTTAAGGATTCAAAGCGAAAATCTCCCAGTATTCCCTACTAGTACAGTATCTGCTCAGTACTTGCTCTGGTGATTTGCATTTTGAGAATTGTCATATTTATAACAGACACTGTACCGTCATCTGATGTGGGGAAAACTTCTGCAGCTAAGCTGTTAGAGATGTGTTTTTTGTGGGCAACATGCTGATTATTTCCAATAATAACCAATATAATAGTGAGTGCAGCTCTGGAGTATAATACAGGATGTAAGTCAGGATCAGTACAGGATAAGTAATGTAATGTATGTACACAGTGACTCCACCAGCAGAATAGTGAGTGCAGCTCTGGAGTATAATACAGGATATAACTCAGGATCAGTACAGGATAAGTAATGTAATGTATGTACACAGTGACTCCACCAGCAGAATAGTGAGTGCAGCTCTGGAGTATAATACAGGATATAACTCAGGATCAGTACAGGACAAGTAACGTAATGTATGTACACAGTGACTGCACCAGCAGAATAGTGAGTACAGCTCTGGAGTATAATACAGGATATAACTCAGGCTCAGTACAGGGTTAGTAATGTAATGTATGTACACAGTGACTCCACCAGCAGAATAGTGAGTGCAGCTCTGGAGTATAATACAGGATATAACTCAGGCTCAGTACAGGATAAGTAATGTAATGTATGTACACAGTGACTCTACCAGCAGAATAGTACAGCTCTGGAATATAATACAGGATGTAACTCAGGATCAGTACAGGATAAGTAATGTAATGTATGTACAGAGTGACTCCACCAGCAGAATAGTGAGTGCAGCTCTGGAGTATAATACAGGATATAACTCAGGATCAGTACAGGATAAGTAATGTAATGTATGCACACAGTGACTCCACCAGCAGAATAGTGAGTGCAGCTCTGGAGTATAATACAGGATGTAACTCAGGATCAGTACAGGATAAGTAATGTAATGTATGTACACAGTGACTCCACCAGCAGAATAGTGAGTGCAGCTCTGGAGTATAATACAGGATATAACTCAGGATCAGTACAGGATAAGTAATGTGTCACACAGTGACTCCACCAGCAGAATAGTGAGTGCAGCTCTGGAGTATAATACAGGATATAACTCAGGATCAGTACAGGATAAGTAATGTAATGTATGTACACAGTGACTCCACCAGCAGAATAGTGAGTGCAGCTCTGGAGTATAATACAGGATGTAACTCAGGATCAGTACAGGATAAGTAATGTAATGTATGTACACAGTGACTCCACCAGCAGAATAGTGAGTGCAGCTCTGGAGTATAATACAGGATGTAACTCAGGATCAGTACAGGATAACTAATCTAATGCATGTACAAAGTGACTTCACCAGCAGAATAGTACAGCGCTGGAGTATAATACAGGATATAAAGCCGGTTCAGAGGTGACATAGATTTTACATTTACAACTCCTTAGTTTAGTCACCTTCATTGTTATTTGAAACATCTGTTATTTCTCCCCCCTCCCCCTCAGGTATTTGTTTCACCACAGTATTTCTTGTAGCGCCCCCCTCCTCAGTAATCGCATTCTGCAGGGTTTTTCCTCAATTCTTGTGAGAGGCCAATAACCTACCCATAATTCCTGGCGCTCACCTGCCGTGTTGATAAGTGCTATTGTTGTATACAATGACTTCTGGCTGGAGGCGAGCTGCTCGATACACCTACAAAATGGCAGATTTATTGTTCAATAAGGACATCTACATAAATGTGCTTCTCCCGTGTGCGCTGCGCTTTGTTCTGTGCTGTCAGTATTGTAGCGGGGGAGGAAAGTCAATGATACCTGCAGCGATGGCTTATTATTCGTGACTGGAATTTTGTATGTGGGGGGCACGAGGCAGCGATGTAAATAATTAAGGAACTGTTTAGTTATCTGTTCCTAAAATTTGAGTTGTCACCAATATGTCAGCTATAATAGCTACCACCGTGGTTGTCACCCAGCTTTCCTAGAATCTTGAATGGCAATTTTGCCAAGTTATGCAGCAATATGGAAGCCAGCAACATATATTTTAATGTAGGGCTATATATGATTGATACCGGCCACGCCGGATGTCGCTATCCAGTGCTCAGGCTGATAATTACACCTTATGGGAGAATATATTGAGCAATTTCATATTCCACATTACCAATGAGAAATCTGTAAATAATGGTGTGACATCCAATTGACAGCGATGTCATTGGGACAGAAACATCAGAATTAAATGATAAAACTCTGGCTGCCTGCACCACCACTAGGGGGAGTCTGGGAGCTTTTACTGAAGACAGATTTATTATTGAGCTCATGTGCTCCCTCTAGTGGTAACTGCAGGCATCCAGATTTTTTTCATGAACACTATGGTTGTGTGAAGGTAAGCGGGGGAATTAGCGTCATTTTAAAAAAAAATAAATGCTTTAAGATGAGCCGCAATGTTTACCTCAAATTATATAAGGTAAGTCGCAATAAAAAGTGTGTGTGTGTGTGTATATATGTATGTATGTATCTGTGTGTGTATCCGCTCCTGCGGATCAAAGTATAGATAGATGCTTGTGTGTGTGATTCTCATAGGGGTGGTCAGAGACCCTCCCCCATTGTCGTGGCCTGGCTGAGTAGATGTCCTGTCTGTGCTTTATTTGTGTACATGTTTGTGGATGCGTTTTCTCGCCCCAGTGATATTTCGGGATCTGCGGGATTTCATATTGACGTCTGATTTCTTCTTTCTAGGGCGAGTTGGAGCGTCAGCTATTGCAAGCAAACCCCATCTTAGAGTCCTTCGGAAATGCCAAGACCGTTAAGAACGATAACTCCTCCCGCTTTGTAAGTGGCAGAGGTTTCACGCCAGGCTATAGATCCAGCCCCCGTGTATTTGTATATGTTGACTAACCGCAATGTTTCACCTAAAGAGTTCAGGAAGGCGTCAGGGGCTCCGACAACAAGCCCCCCTCTCCACAGTTTGGCACGTGGGGATGGGGTGCGCTGCTTCTGCTCTGCTAGGACGTTGTGCAGCTGCTCTTATATACAGGGATGATGGGCATACTGTTTCCAATGTCAGCAGATTGGATGCAGGTACAGTCGAGCTGCCCCCCGGGGCTTCTGCCCTGTAAAGCTCCTTGCAGAGTCTTAGCAATGTCCGGTTAGTATAAGAGTTAATCCCTCCAGCGGAGACTCCCTTGTCCTGACGCCACCTGATTACATGAACGCGCTGCCTGCCTGAAATAGAAGCTTCAAATGGAGGGCAATGCTGTGATCTCACCCACATACGGCTGCCCCCGGGAGATGTGCTGCAGGTTTCGTCTCTATTTCAGTGTCTGCATTGAGTTTCCACATTGTCTCAGTGACGTTTGGGCTCTACCCCTTGATGTCCTAGCCATATAGACGGCTTCATGCTAGATTGATAGCATCCAACATAGACTAACGCCTTTTAATTTCACTGACCGTAAGCAGAGATCTTGCAAATAGTGAGGAATTAAAGCACAAAGTATGTTAGAAAGTTGCAGAACTTTTCATTATTGACTTGACAACGAGGTCTCCTGCACCTGCGTAGGGAGTGCAGAATTGCTGCTCTTATACCTGCATATGATATATAGCGGGAGATCTGGTCATATTTGCCGCGATGGCGACTTATCAGACGTTTATTGATTTGATATGGAAAGATTCTGGTTTTTGCTTCCTCCCTCCTCCAGGGCAAGTTTATCCGGATTAACTTTGACGTGACCGGTTACATCGTGGGGGCCAATATCGAGACCTGTATCCTTTTCCTTCACTGATGTGCTGCCATCTTGTCCCGGTCGCCTAATGCCCGGCCTCCGAGCCCCATGACAATCAAGAAATAGCAGTGGAAAGTCGCAGCCGCGTTCAGGCGTAGGAAAAACCCTGCATTTCCTGCTCTGTAGCTGACACTCTTGAAGGGGCAGAGAAAACCCCTAAGAAGGTCGACCGCACAAATGTACGACCAGCGCGCTGCGGCCTCTCGTTTAACCATTTCCATATCTCCTATTCACTATAACGGAGAGTGACTGCACACGTGCGGCCGCAAGGAACATTAAATATAATGTGCGGCTCTCCGATGGAATCTAGGGCCACACCAGGAACCCACATTCGGTAATACGATGGGTTAACCAGCACTGCCTCAGCTAATTATTTTGTATTTGGTATTGAGCTGGGCTGTCCTGGGCATTCATGCTTGCTGATGGTTTCCAGGTAGAAACAAGAGGTCTAGTACTTTATCAGGTTATTACCGTGCCGGACTATCCTGTGTACTACTTTTCCATCAGTCCTCAGCTAATTTCAACAAATTTCCGCAGATGTCCGACCTCCAGAAATGTCTGGATAATGGATCGTGCTCTCAGGACTGGAGTCTGGTGTGCACATGATCTCATGTTTCTGCCCTGGGATTCAGTGTTTATACGTTGTGCCGCAGGCTGTTATTAGTAGGGACACGGTGAAGGGAGCGCAACCCAACCTGTAGCATTTCTCCGCAAAAAAACCTCTACGCAGGGAAATTAAATCTCATTCCTCGGATTCCTCGCAACGCCAAGTTTAAGATGAAACTCAGCTTTTCTTAATTAAAACCACTCGACGTCTCTCCGGTGCGGGGGGCGGCCTGGGCTGATTTAACGCTGTGCTATGCTGAAGATAAGGGGTACGTACAGTTAATCTATAGGTATAGCCGCCATTTTTTGGGATGAACTCCTTTTAAGCATTTTTCTGGGCCCAAAGCAGCAGCCAGGACCGGTGATGGACCAAAGAAGAAATCTTAAATTCTACTCCTGTGTTTTATTTGTCCCTTATTCACTTTGTAAACTCCTTAGCGCCGATCTCCAGATTTGCTAGAAAAGTCTCGAGCGATCCGACAGGCCAAGGACGAGAGGACCTTTCATATCTTCTACCAGCTGCTGGCTGGATCAGGAGAACACCTGAAATGTAAGTGTCTTCTCCTTCATCCATCACTTGTAGATACTGTCCCAGAGCAGGTGGAGTAGACCTCCGATGCTGTGGCCAACCCTCTGTCATTAACGTTGTGATTTTGCGTTCTCCGATTGTAGCGGATCTACTGCTGGAGGGCTTCAGCAACTACAAGTTTGTCTCTAACGGCTACGTCCCGATCCCCGGCCAGCAGGACAAGGACAACTTTCAAGAGACCATGGAAGCCATGCACATCATGGGCTTCTCTCACGATGAGATATTGTGTAAGTCAGAGGTGACCTGGTCAGGGGACAAGCCATAAGTTGGGGCCTACTAGTCTGGGGTACCGTGTAAGTGGACAGGGCCCTCCTCATATGTCTCATCTCCTCCCTTTGTCTTCGCAGCCATGCTGAAGGTCGTTTCTTCAGTTCTTCAGTTCGGAAACGTCGTCTTTAAGAAGGAGAGGAACACCGATCAGGCGTCGATGCCGGAGAACACAGGTGGGTGGGGTTCAGATAATGTAGTGAAGAACACCAAAATTCTACAGACAGTGTTAAGTATCATTATATATACAATATCCGACATATTATCGAGGTGACCCCATCGTGTATGATGTAGGGGAGATGAGTGGAGGGTGTACCATATCATAAGCCGCCAGTCTTAAAGGAGAACTGTCAGACTTTCTACATCAATCTACCCCACCACTGTTCATGAGCATATTTGGTTCTTCCTGCTAGAAGAGCTTCTGTGCCTGTGTCCTCATGACGACACTTCCTGCTCAGTAGTATCATAGGGACACTGGGCCACATGGCAGCCAATCGGATATTTTTCCTAACTGTGCTAGAGAAACTTCATCCTGATACGTTGCTATGATAACAGAGCTGCCAGAGCCCAGGTAGTGTTGTCGTGGGGAACATGTAAAATTCTCACAGAAGGTCTGAAAATCATTTGTACACAGACCCTTTTTTACCCTTCCTTCCAATTCCAAGGTTGAGTTCACACGTCGCAGATTTGTTGCAGATTTTACTCTTTGCAATTCAAAAGGTTGAGATCTGCATCAAATCCGCAACAGAATCTGCAACAAATCTGACGTGTGAACTCGGCCTAATAAAGGAAGCCAGGACTGAAAGTAAGGATCACCACTGGGGGCGTACCTGAGTACCTTTCCTTTCCCCCTATCATTGATCCCATCGAAGGAAAGCATACGGACCTAAGGGACAGATACATATTTTATTAACCCATCCCCCACCCTAGCAGCGTTACGTTTGCTAAATGCCAAACCAGGGAGGTTCTTATCCCCAGCACATACCAGGCTCTCGGACAGCCCCATGTGCACTCGCCCCTCCCTGCCCATAATTTGCGCCTCATTCTTCTCCAGAAGTCGGGAGGCAGAATCTCCGTAGCGCGTTCTTCGTGTTTATTTTCATTGGGTCTGGACTGTGGAGAACAGAGCAAAGGCCAAGAATCTGCAGCCAAACCCCAAGAGATGCGTCGAAGCCAAGACTAAAAAATCCCTTGCTGGACCCTCTAACCTATTGTTTCCTACGGTGCAGGAATTTATTATAACCTCTGGTCCAGCAGCAGAGCGGGCGCAGATTGAGCGGGTTTTAATGAAGTGTATAACACAAACCCCCACGCTGGTTCCATCAAGACCTATGACATCACCCCGACATTATCACAGCCGACAGCTACCACCAACAATTCTCTGATTATCCTGCATGTTCTGTGCTCGGCCAGGCCCATAGATCATTGATCTGCAACCTGCCGCTCTTCAGCTGCAGTGACACTACAATCCCCAGCGTGCCCTGACAGTCTGTGGATGTCAGGGCATGCTGGGAGTTGTAGTTTCGACATGGCTGAAGAGAAGCAGGTTAAAGGCCACTGCCACAGACATTAGCGAAACGAAAACGGTGGGATCCCCTGACAAGAAAAACATCCGCCAAAAAGTCTGATAATCTGGAACTTCGTATTAGATGCAATATATGTGCAGTTTCACAAGAGCAAAGTCAACCAATTAGGAAATTCCTCCTGATCTGTCTGTATTGTTTTCAGGGACATCTGGTAATCTAGCATATGATGCCGGATTAAAGGAATTTGACTGAAGTCTTGGGCTGCCTTACATAGCCTATCCTAAGCCTTCTCAGACATTTGCCTTATGGCCCCCCTCCTGATTCAGTGCTGAAAAGACAGTAATTTAATATCGGTTACTTCAGGCCTGCGCTATGCAGAATCCCCCCAGAGACCCGGCTTTCCAAGTACATAAACTCTGAAGTCACAGAACTTTCTGATCTAACTCCGACCCGAGCTGAAAGAAGCTGACGTCTTCAAAGTCCATGTCTTCATGTGAATTTTGCTGTCGGAGTCATTTTTTTTGTTTTGTTAGAAAGTCAGATGGTTTGGCAAGTATGGAGTGTTAAATAGGGACACTTTTAAAAGGGTTAAACATAGCGCAAAAGAGGCCCCCATAATGCACACATCTGTCCCCTCCAAAGCCACTCTCGGCAATTCAGCAGAGCCAAGATAGGCTGGTGACACACTCTATTGTAGTATTGATTCCTAGGTAACAGGATGACTCTGAGCTCTTTATCACTTTTGGGGGCAGTTAGTGGGTGCAATTACACCCCTGGTTCATGTTTAATAAAATATTGTGACCTGCCCAGTAATATTTAATTGCCATTTAACTATGTAGCTCAAGTTTGCCAAAAACATTAGCCCGTTGTTTGTTTGCTTGGTAAATGCACTGGTCAAATTTTAAGCTGTCCCCAGTTGTAGAAAGAGTTTGGTACACTTTTTTTTTTTAAGAAGAGCGTGAATATAGAATGAAGGGGGGTCCCATAATTGACATATCTATTCCCTTTGAGCTCCCTTTTCAGCATTTAGCAGAGGCAAGATAGGTTGGTGACGCGCCAAATTACAGTACCGACTCCAAGGTATCAAGCGGACTCGCCGCTTTTGGGGTGCAGTTAGTGGGTGCAATTGCTCTCCGTAGTTGTACAGATACCCTAATCGATAGGAAGCTTGCCCTGTAACAGAGCCCATTGTTTGTATGTTGGATTTACTGACTAAATCTAAACCTTACCGAGAGCACTGTTCAGCAGACATGGGCCCAGATCTGTTCTTGTCGGCTATTAGTAAGCAGAATGTGATGAGCTGATTTCCAGCAGCTGATAGCTGTTTGGCTCCGCACCCCCCCCCCCCCTCGCCTCCTCTTTACCGCCGGCCACTTTCAGACCGTGAGGGTTACGGGGAGGTGAGCTGTGCGCTTGACATAGACCAGGTGCGAGGCCTCATCTTGTGTTCTCTTCACAGCCGCACAGAAACTCTGCCATCTGCTGGGCATGAACGTCATGGAGTTTACCCGAGCCATCCTCACTCCACGCATCAAAGTGGGCCGGGACTATGTGCAAAAAGCACAGACAAAGGAGCAGGTGAGTGGTGGCGCTGTCGTGGGCAAGTTGCCAGCGGAGGACGCTGTGAACCGGCTCAGAAATAGTCCTGTGTCTATAGAATATAGATCCTGATAGTCTAGGACAATTTCAGAAGATTATTGTGGGATTAGGAAGTTTGTCTGTAGACAATATATGGGATGGGCCCTGTAATAACCAACGGTCAACGCCATTTATTAATATCTGGAGGCCGAGTGCAACTCCAACTTTGAACATCATTCAGTCTTTAGGTTCAAATTTCTGTTCTGATTAGTTTCTTATTATATTTTTATAGCGGTCAGAGCTCCGATGCATAGATAATATTACATGATAGACTTATTTGCCTGCAGTGTCCACTAGGGGGAGCTAACTGCATATGGTGTTATTGTGTTTAATGGGAGCTGTCGTATACAGTGAGCTCCCCCTGCTGGTGGCTGCAGGCTGTGAGGATTTTATTATTGAACTCTATGGCTCTGTGAAGGGAAGCAGGGGATTTGGAGCTCTGTATTAGAACAAACTGAGCTCTGGCCCCTGTGAAGATACATTATGTAAGTAATCGGCGCAGAATTTTGGACCTAAAAATTCTAAAATGATCAACTAAACTTCAAGTAGATAACCTCTTAAAGCAAAAAGAACCCCGATACAGTGAAATTTTTTTTTATTCTCTTTTTCAGGCGGACTTTGCCATAGAGGCTTTGGCCAAAGCTACCTATGAGCGACTCTTCCGCTGGCTGGTCCATCGTATTAACAAAGCGCTGGACCGCACCAAGCGCCAAGGAGCGTCCTTCATCGGAATCCTGGATATTGCCGGCTTTGAGATCTTTGAGGTTTGTTTATGTTTTGAGGTGTTTAAGTTTAGATGGGGGTGGCCTTTAATGTAAACCAATAAAGTAAAAGGAACTCTATAACTTTGGGGTCTTGAGGGCACCCCCCAAATGTTGGTTTTCCCTGTAGCCACCAGGGCATTCTGGGAGTTGACACCCCTATTCCAGAAGACATGTTGTCTTAAACCCTGCATCATTATTTGAAGTGGATTTTTTGTGATCCTGAGGTCAATCGTCCATTATTTGCGCCCGTTCCACCAACGGAGGACTCCTGATACGAGGAGGTTGTTATAATAAAATTCTTAAATGGGTGGCATGACATGTCGTATAATTTATAATCCAATATACTCGAGTTACTAGATTAGGGAACATGAGTTTCGGTGTCATGATGCTCCATTATCCCGTGTTGACCTGGAAATTACACAGTCAGTGATTATTAAATCGTTCCTATATCCTCTACAATATCCTATATAATCTATAATATCCTTTTCTTCTAGCTGGACATATACTCTAGTCACATCCAGAGCTGCATTCTCAGGCTACAAAAACGTAGATCTCTCTACTGCCCCCTACTGGCTCGGTGTTTGTTTACAGCATCACCTGTTGTGTATTGTGGGAGAGGGAATGGTTACATGCACTGCAGGGATGTTTACTGTTCAGTCACGCGCATTATAGGATGTTGTCTCAGCTCAGGGGGTGTGTCTGTCAGCGCTATGCTGACTGATTCTAGGTAGCAACCTGCAGAATTCTGGGCGCAGTCTCCTTTAACTGCGGATCTTTCTCTTTTGCAGCTGAACTCTTTTGAGCAGCTTTGCATCAATTACACAAACGAAAAGTTGCAGCAGCTCTTCAACCACACCATGTTCATCCTGGAGCAGGAGGAGTACCAGCGCGAGGGCATCGAGTGGAACTTCATTGACTTCGGCCTGGACTTGCAGCCTTGCATTGACCTCATCGAGAGACCGGTAAGTAGAACGGTCCTGGACCCTCCACTGCCCGATAGCCATAGTGGAATGAAATGGTCGCGGTCTATGGGCAGAACATGTCCAGGATCGTGGCGCCTCCGCTTGTATTATTTTTCATGCTTCTGTGGCAGTGCATCAGGGGATTTTTTTTGCCATTGAAGTTGATGACTGGTGAACCCAAGGGATGGCACCCTGCCAATTATAAATGGCGCCACAGTGATCAGGGAAAAGCCAGCAAATTTATCCCGCTCCATTCCACAATTTAGAGTAAACCTGTCTGGTGCCACCTGGTGGTGAAATATGGAATAACTGTACAGATAGACACCAGTACAATTCCAATATTCTGGCATTGGTTTTGCTATGAGATAGCGTAGTTGTCACTTACTTGCAGGGACCTTCCATCCATCTGCTTCGGTCTGATTTTCTGTGTTCCCTCTGGCAGGCTAACCCTCCCGGAGTCCTGGCTCTTCTAGATGAGGAGTGTTGGTTCCCCAAAGCCACAGATAAGACTTTCGTGGACAAGTTGGTTCAGGAACAAGGCACCCACTCTAAATTCCAGAAACCGCGGCAGCTGAAGGATAAGGCCGACTTCTGCATCATCCATTATGCTGGCAGGGTAAGTCACTTTGCTGTAATGTGGTGAATATATATATATAGCGTGGACCTGTTGAGGATCGGACGTCGTATCTAATCGGTCTGCTGCAATGTACATATAACATTCTATGATTTACACATGACCAAGTGACTGCAAATACTGATCCTGATGTCTATACAAATCATGCTCTGCTGTCTTGCATTGCAGGAGGTGTAGTGTTGTCAGATGCGTTAAAACGTAGGGCGTTGTACATTATAGAAGCTCACAGGTTTGTTGCATGGCATCCGTCACACAGAATTTTTAACGCACCTTTGGCTGTGACTGTAGTCGTCAGACTGAAAGATAAATTGCGAACGTTGATTCACCGTCTGACCAAGTTCAATCTCCCACCGCAGGTAGATTATAAAGCTGATGAATGGCTCATGAAGAACATGGATCCCCTGAATGACAACGTTGCCACCCTACTCCACCAGTCCACAGACAAGTTTGTGGCCGAGCTCTGGAAGGACGGTACGTCACCCCGTGTGATCCATTCGTGACCCTGATGCCTCAGACAGTGAATTGTTTTTTATGTTTAATCCTTGAGTAGTTTTTATATGTCCTTTTGAATGTCCCTCCTCGAGACATAGACTATGCAGAGGGACCTCTTATGTGGTGAATGTATAGATTGTCAGCTTTGTAGACAAGACTGAGCGCAGTAAGGAATAGATATTGACATATAGAAGACTCGTACAGTACAGTCGTTTTGTGTACTGAATCCATCTTTGATACTGGGATCTATACATTTATTAAGCATAAAGTGAGAATGTTCAAAATTGGGTGATTCAACTCTGACAATGTGGCCAATCAGATCTCTAGGAACCAGTGATGTCATCGAGGCCCAAAATGTCTCAACCGGGATTTATCGGAACAGCAATGAACTTACCTGGCTGGTGACATTGGTTCCTTTTCTGCGTTTGTTAATGTTAGCATCTTGCTAATGCAGCAGCTTTCTAGTATACGGTTTCAATGGTCTATTTAAGATCTCTGTTGCTGTCGGTGAATGGAAATATTGTTTCGATTCAGTGTCCGAAAACCCATGGTAAAAATGTGGTGATCACGCAGCTGCAGGGCTTGTTACTATATTTCAGATCTCTCTTTTAACAAGCCCTTTAGCGTCTTAAAGTAAATAATTCCATTCACTGACGGCAAGCATCTTGAAAGAGGTTAGGAATTGAAATACAATGTACATTAGAATTATTACACAATGATTAAGATTTATTTGACCCCTTTTAAGTCTTCCTTTCCTCTTTCCGCAGTGGATCGTATTGTCGGCCTTGATCAGGTAGCTGGAATGACTGAGACGGCGTTCGGTTCTGCATACAAAACCAAGAAGGGGATGTTCAGGACCGTGGGGCAGCTGTACAAGGAGTCGTTGACCAAACTCATGGCGACACTCCGAAATACCAACCCCAACTTTGTGCGCTGTATAATCCCTAACCACGAGAAGCGGGTGAGTGTTCACCGGGCGACCATATGGCTCTGGAACCTACATGCCCTGAGCCTGTATTCTGGTGCCGGGACTGTATTTTGATGTAGCCTCGTTGTTTGTTAAAGGGCTTTTAGTATTAATGACCTATACTTGAGATATACCATCATTATGTGATCAGTGGGGGTCAGAGCAGACATGACCAATCAATTCTGCAAGGGACAGATTTAAACTAATTTGGTGTCTTATCCTGTTTATATAGTCCTAGAGAACCTCTTTATCATGATAGACTAATGGAATGATGCCCCCTTGTGGTCAGTACGATGATAAGCAACCCAAAAAATGTCACTTTACTATTTTAACTGGTTGTCCACGTATAATGAGTATGCTCATCATCAGCAGGGCGTTGCCACATCAGGACAGGCATACTTGTGATACACCACCCCACTCTAACGGCGGCTATCAGAGAAACCGCTGATCTCTACTGTTAACCCCTTGAATGCCGACGTGATCCGCGCTGATTGCGGAATTCAAAGGGAAAGAGTGAGGGGGGCACCCCTTTGATCGCGTCACAGGGAATCCCAGTGATGCGAGGAACATAACTTATATGGGCAGACAGTCCAGAGTCCATTAAAGGACTATATTTGCTGTTGTGATGGCATACTTAGGTATTAGAAAAAGCATGGTTGAACAGCAGCACACATCCCAAGTTTCAATCAATATGTTCTTTTATTGGTCAAACATCCAGTAAAAAATGGCAACGTTTCGACCCTTGACAAGTGGAGGGTGTTTCTCATGCCACTTGTCGCCATTTTTTGTTCACAAAGTTGTATATAAATTAAATGCTAATATAAATGTACCAAAAAATGGCACCTACATAAAGTACAACTCGTCCCACAAAAAAACAAAGTCTAATGTAGCTACATTGAGCAAAAAATATAAAAGCTATGACTGCCGGGATGCAAAGGGGAAAAATAAAAAAATAGTTTTGGTCCTTGAGGTTAAAATTGACCCGGTCCTTAAGGGGTTAAAAGTTTTTCCCCCCAGGATTATAAAAACATGGCTGCTTACTTTCAAAATCAGCCCCACACCTGTCCACGTGGAGGTTGTGTGTGGTATTGTGGCTACATTTAATTCAATGGGGCTTAGCGCCAATTCCAGACACAACCCATGGACAGGTGTGGCGCTGTTTTGAGAAGTAAGCAGCCATGTTTTTCAAATGCTGCATTCGCTTTAGTGACTGTTCACATTACAAACTGTCACGATGTATAAGACGGACTCAGTTCTTCTCGTGTCTCATACAGGCCGGTAAGCTGGACCCTCACTTGGTGCTCGACCAGCTTCGGTGTAATGGTGTTTTGGAAGGTATCCGAATCTGCCGCCAGGGATTCCCCAACCGAATTGTCTTCCAAGAGTTCAGACAAAGGTATTGGAAGGGGGACTGCACCTGGTTTCTACAACGACCCCTGGATTGTACAAAAATGTCATAAGACTCAGTCTGTCATATAAAATGCAAGTTTAATGGGTTTGTTTTTTGTTCTCCGTCTTTTCTAGATATGAAATTCTCACCCCCAACGCCATCCCTAAAGCATTTATGGACGGAAAGCAGGCGTGTGAGCGGATGGTAAGGAAGAGGCGCATATATAGTGACTGTCCTAAAACGGTCTAAGACTTCTGTTGGTCTAAATGTCACCTCTTATAACAGATCCGGGCTCTTGAGCTGGATCCAAACCTTTTCCGTATTGGCCAGAGTAAGATCTTCTTCCGTGCGGGTGTGCTGGCGCACCTGGAGGAGGAGCGAGACCTCAAGATAACGGATATAATCATCTACTTTCAAGCTGTGTGCAGGGGCTACATAGCCAGAAAGTGAGTATAGATCCGGTACATATAGGGTGCAGGCTGAGTGGTCATCCTCAAGATACTGGAAGCTGCAGTGCCAGTGATGACCACTAGGTGGACATACCTTCCATTCAGGCTGCTCTGCATGTAATTGGATCACGTCTTGATTCTGTATGTTCTGATACACATGGGATCTTCATCTCTTAGGGCTTTTGCCAAGAAGCAGCAGCAGCTGAGCGCCCTGAAGGTACTACAGAGAAACTGCGCAGCCTACCTGAAGCTGCGGCACTGGCAATGGTGGAGACTGTTCACCAAGGTAAGACTTTGTAGGTATTCGGGTTTGTTCGACCTCTACGACACGGTCTCCATGACCTCCTGTGATTGAGGACCATCCTTTTATTGGTTTTGTAGGTAAAACCACTGCTACAAGTTACCAGACAGGAAGAAGAGCTTTTGGCCAAAGATGAAGAACTGTTGAAGGTGAAGGAGAATCAATGTAAAGTTGAGGGAGAACTTGTGGAGATGGAGAGGAAGCACCAGCAGGTAAGTGAAAATATATAGTGGTCACCTGTGGCATGAACAGGCCCATGGGAGACCAGTCCTAGTAGAGTGGATGGGACCTCACCCTAATGTCCTTCCTCCAGTTGGTAGAAGAGAAGAACATTCTTGCGGAGCAGCTCCAAGCCGAGACTGAGCTGTTTGCAGAGGCCGAGGAGATGAGGGCCCGTCTCGCCGTAAAGAAACAGGAACTGGAAGAAGTCTTGAGAGACCTAGAGATCCGCATGGAGGAAGAGGAGGAGAGGAACCAGGTCCTGCAAAATGAGAAGAAAAAGATGCAAACTCACATCCAGGTATAAACCAACAGATATCATTCATGCTCTCAATTAAAGGGGCCGCACACATTAATATTAACCGTGTTCTGGGGATGCCGGTCCGCTCCAGTGTAACTTGCGTGCTGTCGTCTATTGTAGGATCTGGAGGAACAGTTGGATGAGGAGGAGGCGGCTCGGCAGAAGCTACAACTGGAGAAAGTGACGGCTGAAGCCAAAATAAAGAAGATGGAAGAGGATATTCTCCTGCTCGAGGACCAAAACTCCAAGTTTATTAAGGTGAGGGGCATCACAAGGCGGAGGAGACAGATTGATTATATAGAAAGTGTAGCTTCTATGCTCAGCACCATTGTACCATTTAAACCTACGACACCCATTCAGTAACTTAAGAAATACTTTGCTTCATTTAGATAGATCTTAAAAGGGTTATCCCACCAGGATAACTTATCACCCACCTGCAGCATCGGTGAGGAGGGTTTGATTGATGGGACCCCCTCCGATCAAGGTAACTGGCATCCCAAGTCCCCTGAATGAATGGAGCGACGGTCACTCATGCGAGCTGCCGTTCATTCATTCTCTATACGACTCCCGGAGATAGCTGAGCTGTACTTCTCTGGCAGTCCCGTAGAGCATGGAGGGGCAGTGCGGCCGCTGCTCCGTTCGTTTGGGAGACTCCAAGCCCCTGTTCTCTAGATCAGTGGGAACCCAAGCGATCTAAGAATAAGGAGATAAGTTGCTTTGATGGGATAACCCCGTTAAGCTACATCATATTATACTCCATTCACATCCAAATCGGCATTCACTATTCTTCTTTTCTTAGTTGAAATCAGAAGACTTGTACTTCCCATCGTACAATATGCAAGAGTGCCGTGTATTGTAGGACCCATCGATTTAAGCTGAGTTGCAGCAAGCAGAATTATGAATGCAGCTTTTGATGTGAATGGAGATTAATACATGTTGCTCCTGATCAGAACACGATCAGTACAAGGGAAGAATGTGCAGAGATGTTCAGCATTATTTGTAAAGGTAAAATCTGTATTCATCCAGGAGAAAAAGATAACGGAAGAGAGGATTGCAGAATGCACTGCGCAGCTCGCAGAGGAAGAGGAGAAAGCCAAGAACCTGGCCAAGCTGAAGAACAAGCAGGAGATGATGATCTCTGATCTAGAAGGTATGACGTGCTCAGGGGTGTCAGTTGTTCCTTAGACCCTTCCTAGCACCGGATTTCCTCTCCGTGTTTACCGTCCTGTCTGCTGCTTTTTAGAGAGGTTGAAAAAGGAGGAAAAGACCCGTCAAGAGCTTGAGAAGGCCAAACGGAAACTTGATGGGGAGACCACGGACCTCCAGGACCAAATAGCCGAGCTCCAGGCACAGATTGAAGAACTGAAGCTACAGCTGGCCAAGAAAGAAGAGGAGCTGCAGGCTGCACTGGCAAGGTGATACAACTGACCCGACAACCAGGAAAATGCGCTACTGCTTCTCTGTTATCACACTGGGGGGGGTTTCATTTATTCTCCCTGAACGTGGCAAGTGATTTTTCTCTTTTCTGCACACAGGGGAGACGATGAAGCGGTTCAGAAGAACAACACTTTGAAGTTGGTGCGGGAGTTGCAGGCGCAGATCGCAGAGTTACAGGAGGACCTGGAGTCGGAGAAGGCTTCCCGTAACAAAGCTGAGAAACAGAAGAGAGACCTAAGCGAGGAGCTGGAGGCCCTAAAAACGGAGCTGGAGGACACCCTGGACACTACGGCCGCCCAACAGGAGCTGAGGTACTGTCGCAGTGTTATTATAAAGGACCTGTCGGGTTTTCAGCCTCTGTATGTAAACCAGAATGTTCCTATTCACTGACTGCAAACAGAGATCTTGAAAATAGTTAGGAATTGCAACACAAAGTATATCAATCGGTGGTGGTCCAAACCCCGGCTCCCCTGATGATCAGCACAATGAAGAGGCCATAGCCACGCTGTATCCTCCTTTACTGTTACACAGGCACAGCGGCTCGTCCGATTATCGGCTCCGTCCCAAATCACGTGTTTTTTTTTGTTTTTACTTGTAGGACCAAGCGGGAGCAGGAAGTGGCTGAACTGAAGAAAAGCATTGAAGAAGAGACCAAGAATCATGAAGCTCAGATCCAGGAGATGAGGCAGCGTCAGGCCACCGCCTTGGAGGAGCTTTCTGAGCAACTGGAACAAGCCAAGAGGGTAAGAGAAGGACGGAACAGGAGCTCAAGCCCAGGTCGTAGTGTTTGTAGCTTGTCATTGTAGAATCTTATCTTTCATTTTTTTTATTCATCACAGTTTAAAGTGAATCTAGAGAAGAACAAGCAGTGCCTGGAGTCTGATAATAAAGAGCTGGCTGGGGAGGCGAAGGTCCTGCAGCAGCAGAAAACAGAGTCCGAATACAAGAGGAAGAAGCTGGAGGCGCAAGTGCAGGAGTTCCATGCCAAAGTCTTAGAAGGAGACCGACTGCGGGCAGAGCTTGGTGAAAAGACCAGTAAACTCCAGGTACTGTCTCCAATAATTATAAACACAGACCAGGTACCCCCCTACTCAAATGCCATACAGTTACCCCCAAAGCTGTAATTATACACAATGCTGCACAACATGAGGACATGATGTGTGTACCATGGGATACATGTAACATAGGTTGTGAATGATACAATGATATTCCTGACCTGCCAGTAGACTGAGGGGAACGTAATTGACTCACTGAAGTAATTGTCAGGAAGCTGAAAAAACTTGAAAAGCCACAAACATTTACTACTATAATACTGCAGCCTCTGTACAAGAATATAACTACTATAATACTACCCCTATATACAAGAATATAACTACTATAATACTGCCCCCTATATACAAGAATATAACTACTATAATACTACTCCTATATACAAGAATATAACTACTATAATACTACTCCTATATACAAGAATATAACTACTATAATACTGCCCCTATATACAAGAATATAACTACTATAATACTGCTCCCTATATACAAGAATATAACTACTATAATACTGCTCCTATATACAAGAATATAACTACTATAATACTTCTCCTATATACAAGAATATAACTACTATAATACTGCTCCCTATATACAGGAATATAACTACTATAATACTGTCCCATATAGACAAGAATATAACTACTATAATACTGCCTCCTATATACAAGAATATAACTACTATAATACTGCTCCTATATACAGGAATATAACTACTATAATACTGCCCCTATATACAAGAATATAACTACTATAATACTGCCCCCTATATACAAGAATATAAGTACTAGAATACTGCCCCTATATACAAGAATATAACTACTATAATACTGCTCCTATATACAAGAATATAACTACATAATACTGCCCCCTATATACAAGAATATAACTGCTATAATACTGCTCCTATATACAAGAATATACCTACTATAATACTGCTCCTATATACAAGAATATAACTACTATAATACTGCCCCCTATATACAAGAATATAACTACATAATACTGCCCCCTATATACAAGAATATAACTACTATAATACTGCTTCTATATACAAGAATATAACTACTATAATACTGCCCCTATATACAAGAATATAACTACTATAATACTGCTCCCTATATGCAAGAATATAACTACTATAATACTGCACCCTATATACAAGAATATAACTACTATAATACTGCTCACAAGAATATAACTACTATAATACTGCCCCTATATACAAGAATATAACTACTAGAATACTGCCCCCTATATACAAGAATATAACTACTATAATACTGCCCCCTATATACAAGAATATAACTGCTATAATACTGCCCCCTATATACAAGAATATAACTACTATAATACTGCTCCTATATACAAGAATATAACTACTATAATACTGCCCCTATATACAAGAATATAACTACTATAATACTGCCCCCTATATACAAGAATATAACTACTATAATACTGCTCCTATATAAAAGAATATAACTAGTATAATACTGCTCCTATATACAAGAATATAACTAGTATAATACTGCTCCTATATACAAGAATATAACTACTATAATACTGCCCCCTATATACAAGAATATAACTACTATAATACTGCTCCTATATACAAGAATATAACTACTATAATACTGCCCCTATATACAATAACATAACTACTATAATACTGCCCCTATATACAAGAATATAACTACTGTAATACTGCTCCTATATACAAGAATATAACTACTATAATACTGCCCCCCTATATACAAGAATATAACTACTATAATCTCCCTATATACAAGATTAATACTAATACTCTTCTCCATAGGGGGCAGTATCAGTCACTATAATACTATTAGGGTTGGTAAATTAATTTCCATATTACTTTTCTTTTTAGAATGAGTTGGATAATGTCTCTACTTTGCTCGAGGATGCAGAGAAAAAGGGTATTAAACTGGTGAAGGACGTAGCTGGGCTGGAGTCACAACTGCAGGATACACAGGTAAGAATTTTGTTTGTGTACAGTTTAGGTGAATTTTTAGACACTATTTCGCTTTGCTGCCAATAATATCGCGAGAGACTCCTTTGTATGTATTACATGTGAGAAACTATATTGTCCTATTCTGGAGTTAAGTATTTTGGCAGTGGCTGCGTCATGTTCTCCCTGGGTATATGCTGTTATCTGGGAAGCATAGTCTTGGGCTATGTCTAGTGTGAACAGGGGCGTAAAGGACAAACATATCACTTTTCTGTGAACTATTACTTTAGTATAAGGCCCTGTTCTCATGGTGTTTTTTTGCAGCACTTTTAGCCTGTGACCATTGAGCACCGTGGGCAACAACGCTGTGGAAAACACTCTCTCGGCCTCCCATTGATTTCAAAAGCCGCCACAGTTTGAACCGCCTCTTGTTGAAATCAATGGGAGGCGGTTCCGGCCGTCTTAAGGCGCTGATTCGGACATGGTTTCTGCGTCAAAATAAGCATTCAAGAACTGTGTGAACTGGGCCTAATGGTGAAACCTGATCAACCAAGTACCAAATGTATATATTTTTTTCCCCCCTTGGTAGGAGCTGCTCCAGGAGGAGACTCGACAGAAGCTGAACCTCAGCAGCCGTATCCGTCAGCTGGAGGAGGAGAAGAACAATCTGCAGGAGCAGCAGGAGGAAGAGGAGGAGGCCAGGAAAGCCCTGGAGAAGCAGATGATCACCCTGCAGGCACAGGTAACTTACAATAATGGCTCACAGTCATGTGATGGGCACATCGGTCCTTATAGGATATTAATGAGCTGCTTCTCCTGCTTAGCTTACAGATGCCAAGAAAAAGGTGGAGGATGATGTGGGAACAATCGAGGGACTGGAAGAGGTTAAGAAGAAACTGCTGAAAGACATGGAGTTGGTGGGTCAGCGCTTGGAGGAAAAAGGTCTGGCCTTTGAGAAGTTAGAGAAAACCAAAAACAGACTTCAGCAAGAGTTGGATGATCTGATCGTGGACCTGGATCACCAGAGGCAAATTGTGTCCAACCTGGAGAAGAAACAGAAGAAGTTTGACCAGGTGTGTGTGCTGTGACAATCCTGGAGCTCTATGTCCTTGGCTACTGAACAGATGATGAGCTTATTGTCCTTGTCACCGCTTATAGCTCCTGGCTGAAGAGAAGAACATCTCAGCCCGATGTGCTGAAGAACGTGACCGAGCGGAAGCCGATGCCCGGGAGAAGGAGACCAAGGCGCTCTCTCTGGCCAGATTCCTGGAAGAAGCACTGGAAGCTCGAGATGAGTTTGAGAGACTGAACAAGCAGCTTAGAGCAGAGATGGAAGATCTCATGAGCTCAAAGGATGATGTTGGGAAGAACGTGAGTACAGGGCGGCCATATTTAACCCCTTAGTGACCACTAATACGCCTTTTTACGTCGGTCACTAATGGGCTTTAGGCTAGGCTGACGCCTTTTCACGTCAGCCTAGTCTAAGTCCTGCACGGGTCTCCCGTGCAGGCAGGAGCCGGGGCTCTGCTGTCTGATGACAGCTGAGCGCCTGCTCAAACGCCCGCGATCGAAGTTTACTTCGATCGCGGCCGTTTAACCCGTTAAATGCCGCCGTCAATAGCGACCGCGGCATTGAACTTTGTTTACAGAGGGAGTGCGCTCCCTCTGTCACCCATCGGCGGCCCGCGAATGAAATCGCAGGTCTCCGATGGGGTGTCATGGCAGCCGGGGGCTTGATAAAAGCCCCCAGGTCTGCCCTGGACATATTCCTGTTAGGACGCGCCGGAGGCACGTCCTAACAGATTGCCTGTCAGATTTACACTGACAGGCAATAATGCTCTGGTATACGAAGTATACCAAAGCATTATAGCAGCGATCGGAACATCGCACAGTAAAGTCCCCTAGTGGGACTAATAAAATCAGTTATCAAAGTGAAATAAATATTATTAATAAAAAGTACAGTAAAAAAATAAATAAAACCATTTTTTTCCATAAAAAAGTGGTTTTATTTAGTAAAAGTGTAAAAAAAAAAAAAGTACACATACGTGGTATCGCCGCGACCGTAATGACTCCATTAATAAAGTTAATATGTAATTTAAACCGCAAAGTGAACACCGTAAAAAAAAAAACATGGCGAAATTGCAATTTTTTTCCATTTCTCCCCAAAAAAGTCATAATAAAAATGAATCAATAAGTCCCATGCACCCCAAAACAGTACCATTCAAAACTACGTCTTGTCCCGCAGAAAACAAGCCCAAAAAATCACTACATTGATGGAAAAATAAAAAAATTACGGCTCTTGGAAAGCGACGATGCAAAAGCAAATAATTTTAGTTCAAAAGTGTTTTTATTATGCAAATGTCGTAAAACATAAAAAAACCTCTACACGTGGTATCGCCGTAATCGTACCGACCCATAGAATAAAGGTAACATGTTAATTACGTCGCATAGTGAACGGCGTCAGTTTAAAAACGCATAGAACAATGGCGGAATTTCCGGTTTTTTTTATAATCCCCCCCCCCCAAAAGGGTTAATAAAAGTTAATATAAAAATTATATGTACCCAAAAATGGTGCTATTAAAAAGCACAACTAATCCCGCAAAAAACAAGTCCTCATACAGCTATGTAGACGAAAAAATAAAAACGTGTTAGCTCTTTGAATGCGACTATAGAAAAACGAATAAAATAGCTTGGTCATTAGGGCCTAAAATGGGCTGGTCACTAAGGGGTTAAACTGTATTAACCATCAGGCAATGGTTCTTACAATGTTCGTTATTCCTTTGGAAATTTACGATACAAGTCGTCTTATACATGGCTACTATGTCACTGCTGACCATAAGATTTATTTTCTTCTTTTTCCACGACTGATTTCTTGAAGCCAACCCTAATCCCGCTTAACTTTGGCAGGTCCATGAGTTGGAGAAGTCGAAACGTACTCTTGAGCAGCAAGTTGAGGAGATGAGGACTCAGCTTGAAGAGTTGGAGGACGAGCTTCAGGGCACAGAAGATGCGAAGCTTAGATTGGAGGTGAACATGCAGGCTATGAAGGCGCAATTCGAGCGAGACCTCCAGGCCCGCGATGAGCAGAATGAAGAGAAGAAACGTATGTTGGTGAAGCAGGTGAGCGATAGATGAAGCGTATAGTGGGGGGTAGCTGCAGTAACTTATCCAGATGGAACATTTATACAGTAATACAGAGCGATGTTCAGCTGATGTTTGCCCCTCTCCAAGGTGCGAGAAATGGAAGCAGAGTTGGAAGATGAGCGCAAGCAGCGAGCTCTGGCCGTTGCCGCCAAGAAGAAGTTGGAAATGGATTTGAAGGATCTAGAGTCACAAATAGAGGCTGCTAATAAGGGCCGGGAGGATGCCATCAAACAGCTTCGTAAACTGCAGGTAATGGTCCCATGGTCGTCGTGTGGACCTGGCTGTGGGCTAGAGTGGCTAGAGGACCAGTTTCATGCAAGACAATTAACCGGAGGGGGGGGGGGGTTTAGGGTTAGCTCACACGTTGCGTAAATACTGCGGATTTTCCACAACGGAATTCGATGCGGAAGATCCACATAATACAGTAGCAGCAAAGTGGATGAGATAAAACAAATCCCCTCCACGCGCTGCGTAAATGGTGAGTGGAAAAAAACGCTCCAATTGACCTGCGGTGCAGAGTTTTATTCTGCGTAATCGCTGCTTATATGCTGTTGTTTTTCTTCATTGAATTCAATGGAGGAGGTGAAACCCACAACAAATAGCATTCTGATGCAGAAAAACACAACTCGGATGGGGGGGGAGGGGAGAAAATCTTCCTCAAAAGTCTTTGTGTTTTCCTCCAGGTCGGCCTCCTGAGATGACGTGTTACCCCATTTGACCGCTGCAGCCAATCACAGGCTGTAGCGGCGGTCACATGGGACGAAACATCACCCCAGGGGGCCAGCCCACTGGGTTGGTGCCGGTACCAAAATTATCCACGGCCCGTTATTGGGGCTCTAATGGTTACTCTAATACACTACTGTCTTACCAGACTCAAATGAAGGATTACCAGCGGGAATTGGAAGAGGCCAGAGCATCTCGGGATGACATCTTTGCTCAGTCAAAGGAGAATGAGAAGAAGCTGAAGAATCTAGAGGCAGAAATTCTACAACTCCAAGAGGTTTGTTGAGAATGAACCTCGGTAACTCATGACATGGTCCATGAACCCGATCATAATGTCCGGTGCACGACGTGAACTGCACAGGACTGTTCTTGGTTTCTTTTAGATCCTGAAAAGGTTTAGTTTACTTTCTGTTAACCATGTTCCTACTAACACCCACAGGAACTTGCAGCTTCTGAGCGATCCAGACGTCATGCAGAGCAGGAGAGGGACGAGCTGGCGGATGAGATCTCAAACAGCACCTCTGGAAAGTGAGTGTTATTCTAAGGACTGGTTTATTAGTGGTTTTCCTCATTCAGAAGGTATGTGGCTGTGATTACGTCTCTGCTGGACATAGACTTGACTTTCTTATCGCTGACAGGTCTGCCCTCTTGGATGAAAAGAGACGTTTAGAAGCCAGGATCTCCCAACTTGAGGAAGAGCTGGAAGAGGAACAGAGCAACATGGAGCTTCTCAATGACCGATTCCGCAAAACCACGCTCCAGGTGGGAGTACAGCCCCACGTCATGGCTGTGGCAGGGACCTTAGGATAGATACTTGTCTGTTGCATTCCATAGAAGACAATGACATCGCAGTGTCGTCATCCAGCTAGAGACCGGCATAACTTGAGAAAATTCTTAGAATTTTCTCAACCCTTCTGTTCTCACCTCCAGGTGGACTCTCTCAATGCCGAGCTATCCGGAGAGCGAAGTTCTGCTCAGAAAAGCGAGAACGCACGACAGCAACTGGAGAGACAAAACAAGGAGCTGAAAGCCAAACTCCAGGAACTGGAGGGGACCGTAAAGTCCAAGTTTAAAGCCACTATTGCCACCCTTGAATCAAAGATCGGACAGTTGGAGGAGCAGCTGGAACAGGAGGCCAAGTAAGGATCTGGAGAGGAGAGAGATGTGGCGCTACGTCCCATTGTAGAGATGTGGCGGGAACAAGATGAAGTCTTGTCTATAAAACGTGATCTCTTATCTTCTCCACCTACAGAGAGCGAGCCGCATCTAACAAGCTTGTGCGCAGGACAGAGAAGAAACTAAAAGAAGTGTTCATGCAAGTGGAAGATGAACGGCGACATGCGGACCAGTACAAAGAGCAGGTACGGGTCTAGATATTGAACACTGGGTGGATCACAGTTACCCACGCATTACTGAAATCAAACCCTGGTTAATTCTTCTATAGATGGAAAAAGCCAATGTCCGCATGAAACAACTGAAGAGGCAGCTGGAGGAAGCCGAAGAGGAAGCGACTCGTGCAAACGCCTCAAGACGCAAGTTGCAGCGGGAGCTGGATGACGCATCGGAAGCCAATGAGGGTCTGATCCGGGAAGTGTCCACCCTTAAGAACAGGCTGAGGTGAGGAAACCATATGGCGGTGGGTGGAAGAGGTAGGGATTACATCAACACTTGTCTATTGCGGGTAATACATCACATAGGAATGGAGGGAAAATCGCTTAATCAGAACAAAAGCAGATACACCTGGTGTTCACCGAGGAGTTAATAAAGATTAGAAAAACCGGTCTGCTTTCTTATAGAAATTGCATTACCCTTGTGGCTGAGGCTGGTATTGCAGCTCAGCCACTTTCACATGAATAATGTAATACTGGACACAGCCATGGGCAAAAGTGATGCTGTTTTTAAAAGGAAAAAAAAAACACGTGTATCACCACTTGCAAAGTCAAATGGGGCTAGTCTTATTTTTGCCGTCTTTGTAATATTATATTTTTTGTGTTTTATATTTTGAGGTGGACTGCCCATTTTTTTTGTAAATGTCCACTTTCTTTCTCTTTGATCTGATTTATTGTAGGCATCTTTTTGGGTATTTCCTGATTCGGTGGTTTTTCACTTAAAAAGAGGATCTGCCACCAGATTTTATAATACAAATTGAATACGTTATTAAATTGATCTCTTAGACCTGATGAAGCTGGTGTACTTACTTTGAAAAACCTGTGTAGGAATGGCTGTATAATCTCTTTTCAAAGTTGTCCTGTCTCATTAAAATGAGCATTTTATGAGACCAAGTATACGCATGATGTAATCTCAATCTCCTCACACCTACAGCGGACAATCTCCTATCCGTGTCCGTCCTTCCCAGTACAGAAATCTTGCACATTCTCAGTACAAGCTGCAGCTTTCCTGGTTCCACAGTAAGAGGGTCTGTCATTCAGCAGCAGTTTTAGTGTGGAATTACAGTTTCTAACTTCATCTGCTGTTTTCCCTTTTACTGCAGAACCAGGAAGACTGCAGCTCGTACTGCGCATGTGCGAGATTTCAGCATTGTGCGGGGAAGGAGGAACACTGATAGGAGCTTTTTCGCTCTAGGTGTGAGGAGATTGAAATTACATCATGCATGTACTTACAATGCTTATTTTAATTTCAGGCAGAAAAACTTTGATAAATGATTATACAGCCATTGTTACACAGATTTTTTCAAAGTAAGTACACCAGCTTCATCAGGTCTAAGTTATCTATTTAATAATTTGTGCAGTCTGTATTGTAAAATCTGGTGACAAATAAGTGGGAACCACCCTAAACATCCTTACATGTAATCTACACCAGAAGAGTCTGATTGTGGTAAATAATTGTGTGTTACCCCTTGCAGGAGGGGCGGTCCCATGTCCTTCTCAACCTCTTCTAGCCGATCCGGTCGCCGTCAGCTCCAAATAGAGGGCGTCTCCATTGATCTTTCAGATGACGAGACGGAGAGTAAAACCAATGAGGTCAACGACGCATCTGCTTCTTCTCCAGCTGAGTGACTTCCACCCTCAGTATTCCTCTGCCCCATTCTGGGCTGTCTAGGGAGCAAGAATGAATGGACGTTAAACTGCTGGTAGAAGCGCCAAGAGCCAGGCAGTCTGGAGGAGTCTGTATCGCACTTCTCTCCAGACTGCTATGGTTTTTCTAATGCTAAAACACAAATCCGTTTTGAACCCGTTTCTTGCAGAATTTCTCCATTTCTGCAGGAACGGGGTGGAGACCACCTTCCTTCACCCCTTTACACAGAAGGCAGGCATCAAAGATTTACCTTTTCTGACTCTACATTTCCTTTAAAGGCGTCTGTTTTAAGACTTTTTTTTGCTTTTTATTCTTTCTAGCATCATGTGGATAAACCAAGCCTACACTACATGTCCTTATCCTACGACGGGGGTGAAGGGAAGACGCGCGATTCCTACCCCGTTTTGCATGTTGTATCGGGTCCCTCTATTCCAGTCTGTGGTGGACTGCCGAACAGAATTTCCGTGACTAAACTGTGAATCTGACAGATTTTTATTATTTCTCACAGGAATCTGGGTCGGGCACAAGAGTGTACAAGTCGCCTGGCACCAGCTATTCCGCATTCTGCCAATACTGTGAGGTTGGTAGTTTGGATTAATTAAGTCCAAATTGCATTTCGATTAGCACTTTTCTCAGATTTCACTTGTGATTTTTAAAAACCTAAAAAGGATAAAAAAAATAAAAATATTTAATGACATAAACGGTGCCTTAGACACTTAGTCAATTTAGAATATTAATACATATCCACTTCTCCCAGCAGAATAAGATTACGTTACTGTACATTATATCATCTCTAGGAAGTCCGCTCAGAATTCAGTATTACTCGGAAAACGTGCTGGAAATATCATGTTTGTGTTTTTTTGTTTTTTTTGTATTAAATGCTTCATACTCTTCAGGTTTAGGAGGGGTGTTGTGTCGCCCCCTCCTGGACTAGTGAGGGTTAATACAGGTTATCTCTGTGCGCATAAGATGTCTGTCCAATTATTATATAATTTTTTTTAAATATGTTACAGCTGCCGAAATCACCTGCCCATCCCCCGGGATTTCCCTTTTTCCCCCTCACCCCCGTGTATATCCCATATTTCTAGACAATGAATTTTGTAAGACAATAAACGTATTCATTATAGAAATTTGTTTCTCGGCCTCTTATTGAAAGTCGTCGGAGGGGTAGTGTCGGCATAGAGTATTGGCGACAGATTGCATTGGCCGAATGATTGGTACAATGTGACAACTACGGGGCCACAGTCCTATTTCTCTACTAGAAATAATATCCAGGATGTAACGCAGTTGGATGTAATATGACCGTCAGTTCTGTAGGATATGGTCTATGGGAGAGTGGGGTCGAAAGAGTTGCTAATGTGACCCTGCCCCAAAATGGTACAACCCACCTATTCAGCCAGGTTATCCTGGAACAGAGCATGGGGGGAATTCATTTTCTTTCTACGCCATGTTTCAGGCATAGAAAAGTCAGAATTTGCGCAAAAAAATTAGCAAATTTGTGCCGCTCACAGTCGCTTACTATAAGTGGGCAGGGCTTAGCAGGAGGCGAGCGGCATTCTGACAAATTTACTATAATTTACACCAGAAACTGACAAACTATAGTGCAAATTTTCTCCAGTTTGTAGCTGCAGGAGTTTTGACTTCCTGGCACATGAACAGCTCGAGATGCACCTCTTACTCCACCGCTCTTACTATTAAGACTGGCGTCTGAAATAAACTCCCCCCATCGTGCGGCAGCTGCCCTTACACTTTAGATGGATGTCGGCTCGTTCAGCAGACAGCTATTCCTCCCGCTGCCCCCATATTTTCAATGGGGAGAAGGGAATAAGCCACTTCCAGACTCCCCTGAATTCCAACATGGCAGATGTTGGGGGGGGAGGAACGAAGGATCGGGAGGCAGCCAGCTGAAATCTGCGAGTTCGAATGACTTTCATCTGAGATGTATGGGACTTCCCGGCTTGCAATTGAACTGTGTTGACAAATTATGGGGTCATTAGAAAAAATAAGTACCGGTAACACTCAGAGCCCCATACTGAACCAATCTTCGAGATCGATGACACTTTATTGGAGGGGGGAGGTCCGGGTGTTGGAATACAGACAATTAAATACAAGATACTAGACTCACGAGATCATAACACGAGATCCTGCGCTTTCTTCATAACACTTCGTTCTAAAGCCTGGAAAATATATAAAAACTAAACAGTCTTCATCCAGGAAGCTTCTATTTTTTCATTCTCAACTTTCCCTGTTGATACATATGAAACAATAAGTTTGGGTAAAAGTGCAGGGGTTAAAGGGTTTGTCCTATCTGAGACATTTGTGGCATATCTATGGGATATCTCCATTCAGTTTACGGCTGCCTCACCTGGCGAAATAGGGGATGGTCGGGGGACACCTGTTCTCCTGATAAGTGGGGTACCAAGAGGTATTGAACCTTCCTTGGAGATGCCATAAGTGTCTCACATGGGGAAACCTCTAAATTGCTTAGTCTCTGGCTGGGAGGCAGCTTGCTGAGGCAGAAGCTTTCCCCTGACTCTACCGCCCCCATAGAAGCTTCACCCCATTACATGAATTATTTTCTGAGTTCCCTATTTATTAGTGAAGCGCTCTGCTCCTGATCCTGACCCCCTGCTTTTCTATTCATGATGGACCCACATGGAAAACCAAGAATTACACCATTCTTATTGAAATCAACAGGCCGGCGGTGTAATGCATGGACATGCCCGGTCCTTCAGATGTGAAGTTGCCACACTCTGCTCTGGCTTATAGATTGGGGTCCGTAGCATAAGACCCCACTATTGACTCAGAATTCCTTAATCGGGTATTTGAAAACTTTTTTTTTTTTTTTTTTCTAACCTGTACAACCACTTTCAGCTTTGTTTGAGGGATGGGGACTGTGGCATGTGAACCCTGTGCAGTGCCCACACTACATTGGCACCGGACTCCCATTTCCAGTTGGTACCTTTAGGGGAGGGGTCCTGCATTGCAGTAGGATTTTGTGGTAGAGCAGGAAGCTGTATATTGGACTCTCATACCATTGTGAAAATACCTTTTGGTTTGAGAAGTAATAAGGAAAAACTGGCGTGGGCTAAAGGTCAAGAATGGAGGAAATATCTTGGTATTTTTCTTAGTCCCGCACCTTTACATTTCCTATAATGTATGCAAAGTTATTGCTCTAAAGTCCAATCCATATAACTTGAGCTATACAAACACTGTGCGGGTCACCACACACTCCTCGGTGGTTGGCTTGTTTTTGCTTTAGCTTCGCTCATGATGGCATGTCTCTATCTGGAGGATGAGCTGAAATGTTGTATTTGTTTGAATATGTATACCGATCCCGTAACGCTGCCATGTGGACACAACTTTTGTCAGATTTGCGTTCAAGATCTGTTCTTTAGCCAGGATACTACTGGAGTTTACTCCTGTCCTCGTTGCAGAACTCGGTTCAACAGTCGGCCAACTATCCAGAGGAACATTGACTTATGTAGTATTGTGGAGCAGGGCCGCTCTGAGCAAGAAAAAGAAAAGCTGCTGGGAATGTGTTCCCTACATGCCAGACCCCTGGAGTATTACTGCTCTGAAGACGCGGCCAGGATTTGTAAAGTCTGTTGTCAGGCTGCACAACACAGGGGTCATGAATTACTCACCTTGGATGTGGCTACCGAAAACAAGAAGGAGGCTCTGAGGAACATTCTTGGACTTCTAGTCTCAGGTGATGAAGAAGAAAGGAGCGCCCAGTGTCTGCAAGAACATATGAGAAGAGTGAATGTTGAAGCATCTACGATGAAGGAAAGTGTTAGTCTTATTTCAGGAGTTGAGGGAGCAGCTGACAGTACTCGAGAGGACAACCCTCGGTGAGGTTTCCAGGCAGGAGAAGCAGGTGTCCTCCTCCACATCTCAAAAATTAGAAGAAATGAAAGATGGCCTGTATAGTAAAGTGTTATACGTTGAGGAACTTTGCAATATGACCGATCACTTGACTCTCTTACAAGCAGATGTTGATGGCCTGTCTTGTGTGGATGGTGGTGGTGGACTTGGTCATTTAGATGAAGATCTGATCTGTATGACCTTGCACACTGGCTTAGCAGACATTGTGAATGGCGTTACTGGTGGGATCTATCTGCAGGAGGCTTTACATATGACCTTAAATGTCAACACGGCTGGGTGTAATCTTCACGTTTCTGAGGACCTGAAAACCGCATCTTGGTGTGGACAGAACCAGAATCGCCCAGAAAACCCCGAGAGATTTGAGTACAATCAGGTGTTAAGTCTTCGGAGTTTTTGTAAAGGGAGACAGTTCTGGGATGTGGAGACCAGTGAGACTGGGAACTGGATGGTAGGGATGGCTTACACCAGTATGGACAGAAGAGGTCATGAATGTCTCGTAGGTGATAATAAGAAGTCCTGGTGTTTACGGAGGTATGACAATGACCATACAGCAGCCCATGAGAAAAGGGTCTCGGAGTTATCTTACCAGCCTTCACAGCATACGTTCAGGATCTTTTTAGATTATGAGACCGGGCAGCTGTCCTTTTATGAGCTTGGTCCTCCGATGAGACACTTGCACACCTTCACTGCCACCTTTGTGGAACATCTACATGCTGTCATTTGGGTCTGGTCTTCTTGGGTCAAAATAAAGACCTAGCTATGGTAAAGGATATTTAATTTCCCTGTTTGGTAAACATAGAAACCATACTAATAGTCTTTCGTTACAGGACATAGGGGGTGGCATGAAAGGTACATACGGAGGCAGAGACACGGCATGTCATCAACTACATTTACAGGCAGTGGGCCGGGCGGATGTTTCATGAGCTCTTCTGAGCTCCGCCTCCTCTGGTCCCGCCGCCTGTAGATGTAGTTGATGCGCCGTGTCTTTACACAGCAGGAAGTGCTGGCTGAGCAAAGACACGGCATGTCATCAACTACATTTACAGGCAGTGGGCCGGGCGGATGTTTCATGAGCTCTTCAGAGCTCCGCCTCCTCTGGTCCCGCCGCCTGTAGATGTAGTTGATGCGCCGTGTCTTTACACAGCAGGAAGTGCTGGCTGAGCAAAGACACGGAGCGTCATCAATCTTAGTACACGCCCCCTCCTATCTCGTCGTCCACGCCTCCTCAGCCCTCTTCACACTCGTAGTTCCCGCACTGCCTGGCCATCTTGTCTCTTCCCTAACACGCCCCCTCCTCCTTTTATCTTGTCCTCCACGCTCCCTCCTCCTCCTCTATTGTCCTCCTATCGCTAATGGCCTTTTTTTTTGTATCAGCCTAATTACTGTCTCCAACAACATTTGTTAATTGAATAAAGTGTTCAAACTGTTTTCATCTATCTGTTGGACTGATTTATTTCTCTACAAAACACAGCACTACATTATACTTAGTTCAACACAAACCATTCATGTAAGTATAAGAGGGATGTGCCCTATCTCTCTTTATACTGGATTGTGTGTAACAAGATGTCTGAAATAGGTGGACTGGGCAGAATTACATTTATCAGTCCTTGAAAGGGGTAGGGGAGGGAGATGGGTGACTGTAATTAAATCGGGGATAGATGGAGGCACAAAGGATAATGATTATTAGGCCTCGTGCACACTTCCAACACCGTTTTCACGGCCGTTTTTAACGGATCAGTGTGCCCGTTTTAGCGGCCGTGTGCACTCCGTGTTTCCGAGCCCCGAGCATGGTACTGTACAGGGTGCTGAAAGAGTTAATGGCCTGCACTGATCGCCGGTAACTCTTTCAGCACCCTGGACAGTACCATGCTCGGCGCTCGGAAAATAAAATTTAAATGAAATAAAATAAATAAGTACATACTTTCCTCCTGTCCGGCCTCCAGGAAAGACGTTTCATCCATGTCACTGCTTCAGCCAATCACAGGCTGTAGAGGCGGTCACGCACGTCAGGATGACGTCAGAAGGCCGGCCTCCAGGGGTGATGCTTCATCCCACGTGACCGCCTTTGCAGCCAATCACAGGCTGCCGCATCATACAGGAAGGTCGGACTGGAGGAAGAAGAGGGACTCGTCACCAAGACAACGACGGGGTACTTATGAACTGCTTTTTATCTTATTTTTAATCAGCAGCCTCTTTTCTCTTATCAGTGATTGATAGAGACAAGTGGCTGCCGATTAGTGTAATATCTGTAATGTATTTCTGCCCGCCCGGCCGTTGCTAGGCAACCGCTCCATCACACCCGGACGGCACACGGATGCCTTCCGTGTGCCTTCAGTTTTTTTGACGGCCCCATTGACTTGCATGGGCCTCACGGTCACGGAATCTCGGACCAAAGTAGGACATGCTCTACTTTGGATCGGAACCAAGCAACGGGACCGTCAAAAAAACGGAAGTGTGCATGGCCCCATTGAAATGAATGGGTCAGGGTGCTAGCCGTCAGAAAAACGGCTAGCACCCTGAAGAAAAACACTGAAGTGGGCATGAGGCCTTAGTGTGTAAGACAGTGTGCAGGGAGCTGGGTGCCTGAAATTACAGCAGGGAATCACTGTGAACATAGAGGGGCGTGGCAGTATGCAAATAGCTGAGATGATTTGGAGGAACGGGTGTAAGCGGTCTCCTCAGATGCGGCAGGGGATCATGGGTATGGTGGGTTACAAGACAGGAAACAGCCAGGACCAGAAGCAAGGGATGTAAGCAAACAGAGCAGCAGTGACGATTTAGATCAAACTGAAACTGGTTAGAAGTTTAATAGGGGGTATTAGGGAAGGCAAATCAAGGCCGGGGGACCGTTTTTAGAAAAAATAAAATCCTGGACAACCCCTAGCAAAGGGTTAAAGCAAAATGAGCAGTTTCACTGTCTTTAATTGGTTATAACGTTGCAGGAATCGAATGTATCCCTACAAATTTGGTATGGGTTTTTTTTCAGCAGAAACGGGGCTTTATTTTGGTGGTATTCGCTATAGCTTTTCTTTTTTTCAAAATCTTACAAAAATGAAAACTGATATTTTTCCAATTTTTTTTGCTTCAATTTGTTTTGTAAAAGTTTTTAAATAAACGTTTTTACATTTGCGTGCCTCTAGATTTATTTCTGAATTTGTTCTGATTGCTTGGATACCAAATATGTTGGTGTACGTTATCTCACGGGCACTTGGCAAGGCCTCAAACTAAAGGTGTCCAATTTGTCCTCAGGGTGACTGTTTCCATAGCTGATTTTTAGGCACCATGGAGTCTTTGCAAAGGCCCTGTGGTGTCGGATCATAAAAATACTCCTAAAAATGACCCAATCTGGGAAACAAGACCCCACAGGGTTTTTCCCTATTGGTATAGTTTGTACCTCGGCCCTTCAGATTTTTGTTGAAATCTGACATAAAATATATTAAATGTTTATGACACTATGTATTCTCATAGACCTGAAGATATTCATCTAGGTGTATAGTGAAAATGAATTAAAAAAAAAAACCTTTTACTTTTCAGTGGCAGGGACAGGATGTAAAAAGTGACGCTCCGTGAGTCTCTTGACGTCTTCTGGCTCATGGCGTCCTTCTTCCCCCTCCTTCAAATAAAAGACGTTGAATAATTTTTTCTGGGAATTTCAGGTATGTCATGGTTCCCTGGGCTTTTTTGTATATTACATAGGAATTGTAAGTGGAAACCTGCATCAGATATATTGCCACTTTCCTTTTGATCAAATAAGGTTGGAGAGCCTGGTCTGAAAGGTAAACGCCACCCATGAACCTGTTGTACTCTGTAATACAGAGCGGTTTCTGTCCGCAGTAGCGCCTCTCTCTCGGACAGTGACCTTGGTGTCCGCGTGTATAGTGCTCAGCATAAAAACCTCTCTCCGACCATTGTACTTAAAGAGGCTCTGTAACTACATTATAAGTGGCCTATCTTGTATATAATGTGATCGGCGCTGTAATGTAGATCACAGCAGTGGTTTTTTTATTTAGAAAAACGATCATTTTTGACGGAGTTATGACCTATTTTAGCTTTATGCTAATGAGTTTCTTAATAGACAACTGGGCGTATTTTACTATATGACTAAATGGGCGTTGTACAGAGGAGTGTGTGACTGTGACCAATCCGCGTCATACACTTCTCACCATTCATTTACACTGCAGATAGCTATATAGTTATATCACTATGTGCAGCCACATACACACACTAT
The DNA here is from genome assembly GCF_050947455.1 of Rhinoderma darwinii. Taxonomy (NCBI): domain Eukaryota; kingdom Metazoa; phylum Chordata; class Amphibia; order Anura; family Rhinodermatidae; genus Rhinoderma; species Rhinoderma darwinii. Next base: position 63,494,577 of record NC_134699.1, read on the forward strand.
AACATTACTGCAGTGTCCTGACCGTGAATATACATTACCTCCAGCCAGGACGTGATGTGTATTCAGAATCCTGACACTTCTTTGCACTTCTCTGTGAGTTACAGCATAGCAGGCGTAGTCTCGCGAGATTACGCTGTAAACTGTAATTTGCAGCGAGATCTCGCTGTGCTATGCTGTAACTCACAGAGACGCTACAGAAGTGTCAGGATTCTGAATACACATCACGTCCTGGCTGGAGGTAATGTATATTCATTGTCCGGACACTGCAGTAATGTTATAGTGTGGTTATGTCGCTGCACATAACGATATAACTAGATCACTATGTGCTGTGTAAATGAATGGTGAGAAGTGTATGACGCAGATTGGTCACTGATTGGTCAGCGTCATAAACTCCTCTGTACAACGCCCACTTGGTCATATATTAAAACACGCCCAGTTGTCCATTGAGAAACTCATTAGCATAAAGCTAATATAGGTCATAACTCCAATCAAAAATGATCGTTTTTTAAAATAAAAAACTGCTGTTATCTACATTACAGCGCCGATCACATCATGTACAATAAAGGCCACTTATAATGTGGGGACAGCCTCTTTAAGTGCAACAAGTTCATCACTTGTGAAGGCAAATGATTCCCCCTTTGCCAGGCGCATTGAGAGAAGTTGTGGTGGCAATCCTTTGCGGTTTCTGAAAACTGACCCACAGGCCCCTGTTTTGTCAGTGTGAGGACTTTTTGAAGGAACGGCTGCATAAGGTCATAGACTATTTTTCCATTGGCACCAAGGTTTTGTGGGCATCCTGGGGGATTTATTTCACGTTCTCTGCCCTCCTATATATTGAAGCCGCATGTGTAACCGGTCTTACACTCACATATTTTATATAGCTTTGCGCCACATCTCGCTCTCTCTGATGGTATGTACTGCCTGAAACACAATCTCCCCTTAAAATGTACAAGGGATTCATCCGCACTCAAGTTCACGTCAGGAGTGTAGGATTTTAGAAATTTAATCTTTTAGCAAAGTAACAAAGGGCCTGCGCTTGTCAAGACGATCGTGCCCGTGATCACTTCTTGGCAGGCTTTCTAAATTATTACTAAAATGCAGGAAACTGATTAATGCCTCGTACCTGCTCCGGGACGTTAACAAATAAAACTGGGGTTACATGAATAGGACTTGCTGCCCAGTAAGAACGGGTGGACGTTTTTTTTTTTACAATGCCCATATTCAGAATGAGCCCTACATTTTTTTTTTATCTCGCGGACATTGGTAGGAATCCAGACCCTTGCATAAGCACATGCAGGGTTTTCCGTCAAAAACTGCCTCGCATAAAGGTACGTCTGCTCCACAATTAATTGCAAAAGCTCATCCGTAAAAAAAAAAGTGTCGGGCAAAATTTGTGGTGTCAATGTTTATGCCTGGAGTTGACATGAATTGGGGCACCTGAGGGATAAGGTTTGCAGCAGGATCCCCAAAAAATGGCGGTACTATAGGATTACTAGTTCCCGCATGTGCGCCTGTGGCTCTGGCAACAGCGTCATCTTCCATAAGGGGAGTTGTTGCTGAAGGGTCCGGAGCAGTACTTGTAGTGTCATCATAACATATTTACGCTTCTGATGCGGTTCCGGTGTCACTGCCTGAATCAGGGCACAAAATAGCATAAGCTTGCTCTGCGCTGTAACGTGCGCGCGCCATTCTAATACGTATTCTCTAATAACTTTTTGTAATACATTTTTTGTATTTTTTTAATGAAGTTGACTAGAAAAATTGAAATAAACACTAAAAAAACCAGGGGGGTTATTGTAATGTAATGTATTTTCTATGTTTTTCCCTCTTTGTAACTATTCTCTCCACAGGTCTCGGTCTCTCCTCTCACAAACCCACAACTGAGAGTAGAGGCGGAGAGCAGAGGAGAGAGCCCGCTGTTTACATTCAGAGGGGGGTGATCGCTGTGATAGGGTGTTCACAGTGATCATCTCCTCCTATCGGAGGGTGCGCTAACGTCTCAAAGCCCCCAGCTGTCACCTAACAGCTGAGGTTTGGAGATACCCGCGCTGCTTGCAGCGCAATCTCGTTGTAAAGCGCCGCCGTGAAAAGGTGGCGCTCTAGAGTAAAGCCCACTAATGACCGCCGTGAAAGGGCATATCGGTGGTCTTTAAGGTGTTAATAAAATGTTATATTAGGTGACTGTCCTACCATAGTGTATAACGCCCCATAGTGCCTCCCCACAATGTATAATGCCTCCATAGTGCCACCCCATACAGTATAATTCCTGCTGAGTGCCTCCCTCACATACATTATATTACCCCCATACAGTAAGTTGCCCCCTTACTGCCCCATACAGTATTATGCCCCCATAGTGTCACCCAATACACAGTATATTGCCCCATAGTGCCTCCGTGCACACATTATGCCCACATAGTGTCCCTACACACAGTATAGTGTCAATAGTGCCCCCACACACAGTATAATGCCTGCATAGTGCCTCCCCGCATAGCATCTCCCCACAATATAGTGACCCCACACACAGCATTATGCCCCCACAGTGCCTTCCCACATAGTATAAAGCCCCATACTGCATCACCACACAATATAATGCTCACGTACTGTCTTCCCACAGTATTATTCCCCCATAGTGCCCCAACACACAGTATAATGCTACCATAGTGTCCCAACACACAGTATAGTGCCCCCCCATACAGTATAATGCCCCCATAGTGCCTCTCCACACAGTATAATGCTACCATAGTGTCCCAACACACAGTATAATGCCACCATAGTGCCTCCCATACAGTATAATGCCCCCATAGTGCCTCTCCACACAGTATAATGCCCCCATAGTGCCGCTTCACAGCGTATAGTGCCCCCCACAGTATAATGGGAGATGCCCCTTTGTACCCCTGAGGACGCTACGTATGTAGCGAAACATGTCGGGGGGGGGGGGGCTTCATCCTAATTTTTAATTACAATGCTTCACTGATTGTTGGGTACTGACGCCACTGATCTGTGTGCCACAGTATACTGCAGACGCTGTTGGGATACACAAATACAGACATAACTTACTGTTTGACTGATTGCATCCAGAGTGATGCATAATTCACTACTGTCAGTGAGCATTGGCTAATTTTTAACATTGTTCCGTTATGGTCTAGTTATCTGTTTGTTTTATTATACCTAATAAAAGTTCTATTTTAGTACATTACATATCTTCATAGCCGGCTGGAAACAATGGGACTCCCCTCTTTTGCTTAACCGCAAATTAGATCTCCTTTGTCCCCACAGTATAATTCCTCGACCGTCCCCCCCCCAACACAGTATAATTCCACCATAGTGCCCCCATAGTGCATCCCTACGAGACAGTTGAAACTTGAACATGCCGCCAGCCGCCTGGGACAGTGGGAATCTAGGACTGTCCCACTGGATGTGGGACGGTTGGGGGGGAATGTCATCCTGCTTGTCCAACATAAATGAAATAGGAAAACAGCTTATTTTACACGCTAAAGAAAAGCATAGTTGACTCCTATTTTCAATACCGGGGATACTTAACCCCTTCCCGCTGCTTACATTCTGGTCCCTAATGACCAAGCAATTTTTATAGTTTTTTCATTGTCACATTCGAAGAGCTATAAATTTTATATTTTTGCGTCGACATAGCTGTATAAGGGCTTGTTTTTTGCGGGACAAGTTGTATTTTTTAATAGCACCATTTTGGAGTAGATACGACTTTTTGATCACTTTTTGTCACATTTTTTTTAAAGTCAGGATTCACAGAAAACAGCAATTTTTCCATTGTTTTTTATTTTATTTTTTACGGCGTTCACCGTGCGGGTTAAATAATGTAACAGCTCTATAGTCGGGGTCGTTACGTACGCGGCGATACCAAATAAGTATAACTTTTTTGCTTTCTTATGGGTTTTTTTTTTTAATCATAAAGAATTTTGTAAGGGGAAAAAGTGGGTTTTTCATTTTTATTTCCCATTTTTTTTTATTAACTTTTTATTTTTTACTTTTTTGCTAGTCCCACTAGGGGACTTTAATATGCGATCCTTATTAGGCCCCCGGCTGCCATCGGAGACACTCTGAGATCTTATCGCCGGGTGCCGGTGGGATGAGATTGAGCTCCCGCCCTCTCTCCAAAACCACTCAGATGCGGCGCTCGCTATTGAGTGCCGCATCTGAGGGGTTAAACGGGTGAGATCGATACTAGTATCGATCTCACTCGTTCGAGCAGGGACACCCCCAGCCCTCAGCTGCATCTGACAGCTGAGACCAGGGAGATCTGACAGCTCCCTGCTCTGTTTATCCTGATGCAGCGCCGTGAAAAAGCTATTGCATCCGAATAAAGCCCACTAATGACGGCCGTGAAAACTCTTATCGGCGGTCATTAAGGGGTTAAAAAAAATCTACTCTGTATATTGTGCAGTATATTACAATGGGCGATGTATCCAACTGTATGACGTATATGCACTTATAGCAGTCTAAAAACTTGTTAAGATTTATTTAGACCCGTTGCTCGACTGTGGTCGGGTTTCGTTTTCTTTGCCACTCAAATAGTTTTCGCGCCACAAGTGAACAAACCTGTTCTTTTATCACAAGGTGCCGATTTATTGCTTAAGCGCTCGCTGCGCCCGGTCAGTATATGAGAGAGACATGTTCACAAGATATTCCTAGACTGTAGACTTGTACAGATGGTGGATGTCATTCTAAGGCAAGAGCTACTCTGCTCCATCTGCATGGAGATCTATCTAGATCCTGTAACCCTAAGATGTGGCCACAGCTTCTGTATGACTTGTATCTGCAGAACGTGGGACAATCAGGTAGGAGAATATACCTGCCCAGAATGCAGAGCGAAGCTTCGGAGGAGACCTGAAGTCAGGAGAAACCTGAGACTCGGGAATATAGCAGAATATGTTCGTTCCTTAGAAGCAGGGCAGGAGGAGACTGGGATCTTCTGTTCTTACTCCCCTGATCTTACTTTCAAACCTGGCATAACGACTGTGGTGGATAATAGTCCAAGTGGAGTCAACAAGACGGCTGAAAAGGTCTTCACTAATGCCACAGTTTCTCCAGAGGTGGCCATCAAGCATTACTACAAAAAGGGTCCCGAGAACATATGGGAGCCGTGCCATCTCCAAGAAGAAACCAAGAAGGAGGACTTTAAGGAGGCAGCAAACCACAACCTAAAGAAATCTGCCGTTTTCATCATGATTAAAGAAGACCTAGAAGAAGACTACTTGTCCTACCACCTGAAGAAGCTGATGGTGCACCTAATGCAAACGTCAAAACTGGTTGAGATTGGTGAAAAAGTCCACTCTCCGCAGGAACGGAAAAGCAAAGATCAAGGGAAAACATCTAATGTGTCTGAGAAAGTCGATGTCCTGCTCAGAAAACTCAAGGACCAGGTCGAATCCACATTTTTGAAGATCCAAAGTGACATCTCGAAGTATAAAGAAAAAGTTTCATCCACATTCTCAAATTTAGTGTTGATCCATACAAGTAATCGTACGGAGTTATAACCATATGTTTCATTCAACAGTCTGGTGAGGAGAACAATTACACTATATGGACAAAAGTATTGGGACACCTAGAGGAACTTTTTGGACATCCCATTGTAGTTCCATAGACATTAATATGGTGTTGGTCCCCCTTTTGCAGTGAGATCGCTTTTGATTCTTTTTGGAAGACTTTCTACAAGATTTTGGGGTGTCTGTGGGAATTTTTGCCCATTCATCCAGAAAGCATTTGTGAGGACCAGACACTGATGTTGGGGGAGGGGGCCTGAATCGTAATCTCCGTTCTAGTTCAGGCCAAACGTGTTGGATGGGGTCTCGTTTCTCAGTGCTACTCTTGAAATCATATTTTGTAAGAAAAATTTTTTTTTTTCTTAAAATAAATTCAATATACATACCGCCCTAGTGATTGTTCCGATAATGAAATATAGGATTACTATGCATTAAGCCGCATTTTATAACGCCAGATGAACCCTAGCGTCTTACGTACTGTACGTGTAGGACGAGTTTTATTGTTTCTCTTTTGTCATTTTAGGCCTAGTATGGCAGGACATACTAGGGAGCTGCTATACATGCTCTACACACTCTGCTCTGCTGTGTAAATAGGTGCTTAGTCTGTTACAGTCACTCGCAGACACCTGAACGGTAGCGATTATTGTGGCTACTAAACGGCTCCAAGGACTGAAACAATGAAATTGCAATCTGTTTCCAGAAGAGCCTTATGTTGAGACAGCGGGCATATAGGTAAACAGATCAAAGTATATACATTGTATAACACTGGTATTTATTTTACACGTTTCCTTGATCTTTGTACCAGGGTTTAATGCAGCAATAAAGACTTGAGTGACACGGACTATTGGAGTTGCAGTAAGTACAGGAAAGGTGACAGATTTTATTACTATGTGGTTTACGCTGAAATTACTAGATGGAAAATTTATATCATGACGTGTAACACAGATAATGCAAATTTGCTCTAGGGTGCACCAGTGCGTCTATACGAAGGTCTAAAGCAACACAACAAACATTTGTCCCAGGTGACAATAATTTATTGCCTGTTTTGTTCTGGATGAAAATTCCGCTAATCTAGGATTATTTTGTAACTTATTGTTTTCAGTTGTTTCTCTTTTTTTTTTTTTCTTTTGATTTCTGATTTTTTTGTGTTACTAACCACGGGCCATTGCCATATATAGGAAAATTATCTGTTACCTAGGCAAACCTTTCTGTAAAGAAAAAAGAGAAGAGCAACCTAAGTCAAATGTGGACAGTATTGTAGTAGTTCTATTCTTGTATATAGGAGCAGTATTATAGTAGTTCTATTCTTGTATATAGGAGCAGTATTATAGTAGTTCTATTCTTGTATATAGGAGCAGTATTATAGTAGTTCTATTCTTGTATATAGGAGCAGTATTATAGTAGTTATATTCTTGTATATAGGAGCAGTATTATAGTAGTTGTATTCTTGTATATAGGAGCAGCATTATAGTAATTATATTCTTGTATATAGGAGCAGTATTATAGTAGTTATATTCTTGTATATAGGAGCAGTATTATAGTAGTTATATTCTTGTATATAGGAGCAGCATTATAGTAATTATATTCTTGTATATAGGGAGCAGTATTATAGTAGTTATATTCTTGTATATAGGAGCAGTATTATAGTAGTTATATTCTTGTATATAGGAGCAGTATTATAGTAGTTATATTCTTGTATATAGGGGGCAGTATTATAGTAGTTATATTCTTGTATATAGGGAGCAGTATTATAGTAGATATATTCTTGTATATAGGGGCAGTATTATAATAGTTATATTCTTGTATATAGGGGCAGTATTATAGTAGTTATATTCTTGTATATAGGAGCAGTATTATAGTAGTTATATATTTGTATATAGGAACAGTATTATAGTAGTTATATTCTTGTATATAGGGGGCAGTATTATAGTAGTTATATTCTTGTATATAGGGAGCAGTATTATAGTAGATATATTCTTGTATATAGGGGCAGTATTATAATAGTTATATTCTTGTATATAGGAACAGTATTATAGTAGTTATATTCTAGTATATAGGAGCAGTATTATAGTAGTTATATTCTTGTATATAGGGGGCAGTATTATAGTAGTTATATTCTTGTATATAGGGAGCAGTATTATAGTAGATATATTCTTGTATATAGGGGCAGTATTATAATAGTTATATTCTTGTATATAGGGGCAGTATTATAGTAGTTATATTCTTGTATATAGGAGGAATATTATAGTAGATATATTCTTGTATATAGGGGCAGTATTATAATAGTTATAGTCTAGTATATAGGAGCAGTATTATAGTAGTTATATTCTTGTATATAGGGGGCAGTATTATAGTAGTTATATTCTTGTATATAGGGAGCAGTATTATAGTAGATATATTCTTGTATATAGGGGCAGTATTATAATAGTTATATTCTTGTATATAGGGGCAGTATTATAGTAGTTATATTCTTGTATATAGGGGGCAGTATTATAGTAGTTATATTCTTGTATATAGGGGGCAGTATTATAGTAGTTATATTCTTGGTTATAGGGGCAGTATTATAGTAGTTATATTCTTGTATATAGGAGCAGTATTATAGTAGTTATATTCCTGTATATAGGGGCAATATTATAGTGGTTATATTCTTGTATATAGGAGGCAGTATTATAGTAGTTATATTCTTGTATATAGGGACAGTATTATAGTAGTTATATTCTTGTATATAGGCGGCAGTATTATAGTAGTTATATTCTTGGTTATAGGGGCAGTATTATAGTAGTTATATTCTTGTATATAGGGGCAGTATTATAGTAGTTATATTCTTGTGTATAGGAGCAGTATTATAGTAGTTATATTCTTGTATATAGGGGACTGTATTATAGTAGTTATATTCTTGTATATAGGGGCAGTGTTATAGTAGTTATATTCTTGTATATAGGAGGCAGTATTATAGTAGTTATATTCTTGTATATAGGAGGCAGTATTATAGTAGTTATATTCTTGTATATAGGGGCAGTATTATAGTAGTTATATTCTTGTATATAGGGGGCAGTATTATAGGAGTTATATTCTTGTATATAGGGGGCAGTATTATAGGAGTTATATTCTTGTATATAGGAGCAGTATTATAGTGGGTATATTCTTGTATATAGAAGCAGTATTATAGTAGTTATATTCTTGTATATAGGGAGCAGTATTATAGTAGTTATATTGTATATAGGGAGCAGTATTATAGTAGATATATTCTTGTATATAGGGGCAGTATTATAATAGTTATATTCTTGTATATAGGAACAGTATTATAGTAGTTATATTCTAGTATATAGGAGCAGTATTATAGTAGTTATATTCTTGTATATAGGGGGCAGTATTATAGTAGTTATATTCTTGTATATAGGGAGCAGTATTATAGTAGATATATTCTTGTATATAGGGGCAGTATTATAATAGTTATATTCTTGTATATAGGGGCAGTATTATAATAGTTATATTCTAGTATATAGGAGCAGTATTATAGTAGTTATATTCTTGTATATAGGGGGCAGTATTATAGTAGTTATATTCTTGTATATAGGGAGCAGTATTATAGTAGATATATTCTTGTATATAGGGGCAGTATTATAAGTTATATTCTTGTATATAGGGGCAGTATTATAGTAGTTATATTCTTGTATATAGGGGGCAGTATTATAGTAGTTATATTCTTGTATATAGGGGGCAGTATTATAGTAGTTATATTCTTGTATATAGGAGCAGTATTATAGTAGTTATATTCCTGTATATAGGGGCAATATTATAGTGTTTATATTCTTGTATATAGGAGGCAGTATTATAGTAGTTATATTCTTGTATATAGGGACAGTATTATAGTAGTTATATTCTTGTATATAGGCGGCAGTATTATAGTAGTTATATTCTTGGTTATAGGGGCAGTATTATAGTAGTTATATTCTTGTATATAGGGACAGTATTATAGTAGTTATATTCTTGTGTATAGGAGCAGTATTATAGTAGTTATATTCTTATATATAGGAGCAGTATTATAGTAGTTATATTCTTGTATATAGGAGCAGTATTATAGTAGTTATATTCTTGTATATAGGGGCAGTATTATAGTAGTTATATTCTTGTATATAGGGGGCAGTATTATAGGAGTTATATTCTTGTATATAGGGGGCAGTATTATAGTAGTTATATTCTTGTATATAGGCGGCAGTATTATAGTAGTTATATTCTTGGTTATAGGGGCAGTATTATAGTAGTTATATTCTTGGTTATATGGGCAGTATTATAGTAGTTATATTCTTGTATATAGGGGCAGTATTATAGTAGTTATATTCTTATATATAGGAGCAGTATTATAGTAGTTATATTCTTGTATATAGGAGCAGTATTATAGTAGTTATATTCTTGTATATAGAAGCAGTATTATAGTAGTTAAATTCTTGTATATAGGGAGCAGTATTATAGTAGTTATATTCTTGTATATAGGGGGCAGTATTATAGTAGTTATATTCTTGTATATAGGAGCAGTATTATAGTAGTTATATTCTTGTATATAGGGGGCAGCATTTAACATGGTCATTTTTTTTTGTACCACTGTTATTAATATCAATTGTGACTGAACCTGCCCTTTAACTGGACTAATATCTGCTGGGAATACTATAGTAGAACTTTCACACAATTGACCTAGAACTTGAAGGCTCCTTCCACCTGGGATGGCCTAGGATATTGGCTCGCCCCCTCCTGACTGGAGAGTAAACATGACTATTCAAAGTAAATTCTTTAAATGTACAGTTGTCCCATCAGCCCATCTGGATAACGCATCACGGATGCCGACATTGAGCTTCGAGCTTCTGGAATAACACGGGCCGTTGGTCTTCTGCCAAAGTAAATAAGCCAAGTGTGACAGGGACAGACGTTGGTTTGGTCAGGAGAAAGTTCCAACAGAGATGAGTCTCTTGTGACCCCAAGTGGATTCCGGCAGATCCCATCAATGTCCAGTGGTGGATTATTTTCTAATGACCACATATGGTCTATATACTATTATATGCAGAATAATATATTACAGTTCTTTAAATGCAAATCCAAGTAAATTGTATCTTCTCATACTGGTGATTTGGCACGGGCGAGACGCTGGACAATTCTATTGATAGCCACAGAGCACAGCGCCCCCTTTTTTTGGTAACTATTCCAAGGTCTTGGGAGATATTGATTCACCTTGTGGAGATCAAGCTGATAGAGAATCTTTAGGGCAATGCACACTGTGAAAAAATATGCAAAATAGCTCTCCTCCAGAAGAAAGAACTGTCTCTCTAGTGCCACAGAGGATTCTAAAGCGTCAAACAACTTTCCAATATACATTGTGTTTCAATTCCCAAGCATTTTCAAAACCTCTGTTTGCTGTCGGTGAATGAAAATATTCTTGTTATTATGCAGAGACTGATAATACTGTACAGACCTAAATCTTCTCACAGCTGATGGTTTGATAGAATTGTAAGCAGCCTAGACAATCCTCTGTAGGATACACAGCATCCAAGACTGATACATTCTACCTGCACTGATACATTGTAACAAATGATCAGAACAGGATTGGGATTTGTGCTCCTGATGTGTTCAGCTCACAGAACATGGTCTAGACTGGATACATTGTAGTATAGATAGATACATATGTGCTTTAATACAACTATGATGGTTGGTTCAGGTGCACCTTTGAAATCCCCCCTCCGGAAGTCACGACCATAGGCTATACCATAACGCACAATATATACTTATCAGCCATACTGATCCGATGCCTTATAGATATTTTTTTTAAATGGAGACACCTCAATCTTTATTCTTCTCAAGGCCCGTGGGCTGCGACTGGGAAAGAAACCGTGACTAAACGCTCGCAGATTCTTGTGTGGAGTTTGGATGTTTTTGTAGGAATTTGGCCATAATATCACGGCTATTAATATCTGCACAATGATTTATTGCCTGTTTGTACTGGATGAAAATTCCGCTAATCTAGGATTATTTTGTAATTTATTGTTTTCAGTTTCTTTGTTTTTTTTTTCTTTCTTTGATTTCTGTTTTTTTTTTTAATGTTCCTAACCACGGGCCATTGCCATATATAGGAAAATTATCTGTAACCTAGGCAAACCTTTCTGTAAAGAAAAAAAGAGAAGAGCAACCTAAGTCAAATGTGCACAGTATTGTAGTAGTTATATTCTTGTATATAGGGGGCAGTATTATAGTAGTTATATTCTTGTATATAGGGGGCAGTATTATAGTAGTTATATTCTTGTATATAGGGGGCAGTATTATAGTAGTTATATTCTTGTATATAGGGAGCAGTATTATAGTAGTTATATTCTTGTATATAGGGAGCAGTATTATAGTAGTTATATTCTTGTATATAGGAGGCAGTATTATAGTAGTTATATTCTTGTATATAGGAGACAGTCTTGTATATAGTAGTTATACTCTTGTGTATTGGGGCAGTATTATAGTAGTTATATTCTTGTATATAGGGCCAGTATTATAGTAGTTATATTCTTGTACATAGGGGCAGTATTATAGTAGTTATATTCGTGTATATAGGGGCAGTATTATAGTAGTTATATTCTTGTACATAGGGGCAGTATTATAGTAGTTATATTCGTGTATATAGGAGCAGTATTATAGTAGTTATATTCTTGTATATAGGAGGCAGTATTATAGTAGTTATATTCTTGTATCTAGGGGGCAGTATTATAGTAGTTATATTCTTGTATCTAGGGGGCAGTATTATAGTAGTTATATTCTTGTATATAGGGGCAGTATTATAGTAGTTATATTCTTGTATATAGGGAGCAGTATTATAGTAGTTATATTCTTGTACATAGGGGCAGTATTATAGTAGTTATATTCGTGTATATAGGAGCAGTATTATAGTAGTTATATTCTTGTATATAGGAGGCAGTATTATAGTAGTTATATTCTTGTATCTAGGGGGCAGTATTATAGTAGTTATATTCTTGTATATAGGGGGCAGTATTATAGTAGTTATATTCTTGTATATAGGGGGCAGTATTATAGTAGTTATATTCTTGTATATAGGGAGCAGTATTATAGTAGTTATATTCTTGTATATAGGAGGCAGTATTATAGTAGTTATATTCTTGTATCTAGGGGGCAGTATTATAGTAGTTATATTCTTGTATATAGGGGGCAGTATTATAGTAGTTATATTCTTGTATATAGGGGGCAGTATTATAGTAGTTATATTCTTGTATATAGGGAGCAGTATTATAGTAGTTATATTCTTGTATATAGGGAGCAGTATTATAGTAGTTATATTCTTGTATATAGGGAGCAGTATTATAGTAGTTATATTCTTGTATATAGGAGGCAGTATTATAGTAGTTATATTCTTGTATATAGGAGACAGTCTTGTATATAGTAGTTATACTCTTGTGTATTGGGGCAGTATTATAGTAGTTATATTCTTGTATATAGGGCCAGTATTATAGTAGTTATATTCTTGTACATAGGGGCAGTATTATAGTAGTTATATTCGTGTATATAGGGGCAGTATTATAGTAGTTATATTCTTGTACATAGGGGCAGTATTATAGTAGTTATATTCGTGTATATAGGAGCAGTATTATAGTAGTTATATTCTTGTATATAGGAGGCAGTATTATAGTAGTTATATTCTTGTATCTAGGGGGCAGTATTATAGTAGTTATATTCTTGTATCTAGGGGGCAGTATTATAGTAGTTATATTCTTGTATATAGGGGCAGTATTATAGTAGTTATATTCTTGTATATAGGGAGCAGTATTATAGTAGTTATATTCTTGTACATAGGGGCAGTATTATAGTAGTTATATTCGTGTATATAGGAGCAGTATTATAGTAGTTATATTCTTGTATATAGGAGGCAGTATTATAGTAGTTATATTCTTGTATCTAGGGGGCAGTATTATAGTAGTTATATTCTTGTATATAGGGGGCAGTATTATAGTAGTTATATTCTTGTATATAGGGGGCAGTATTATAGTAGTTATATTCTTGTATATAGGGAGCAGTATTATAGTAGTTATATTCTTGTATATAGGAGGCAGTATTATAGTAGTTATATTCTTGTATCTAGGGGGCAGTATTATAGTAGTTATATTCTTGTATATAGGGGGCAGTATTATAGTAGTTATATTCTTGTATATAGGGGGCAGTATTATAGTAGTTATATTCTTGTATATAGGGAGCAGTATTATAGTAGTTATATTCTTGTATATAGGGAGCAGTATTATAGTAGTTATATTCTTGTATATAGGAGGCAGTATTATAGTAGTTATATTCTTGTATATAGGAGACAGTCTTGTATATAGTAGTTATACTCTTGTGTATTGGGGCAGTATTATAGTAGTTATATTCTTGTATATAGGGCCAGTATTATAGTAGTTATATTCTTGTACATAGGGGCAGTATTATAGTAGTTATATTCGTGTATATAGGGGCAGTATTATAGTAGTTATATTCTTGTACATAGGGGCAGTATTATAGTAGTTATATTCGTGTATATAGGAGCAGTATTATAGTAGTTATATTCTTGTATATAGGAGGCAGTATTATAGTAGTTATATTCTTGTATCTAGGGGGCAGTATTATAGTAGTTATATTCTTGTATCTAGGGGGCAGTATTATAGTAGTTATATTCTTGTATATAGGGGCAGTATTATAGTAGTTATATTCTTGTACATAGGGGCAGTATTATAGTAGTTATATTCGTGTATATAGGGGGCAGTATTATAGTAGTTATATTCTTGTATCTAGGGGGCAGTATTATAGTAGTTATATTCTTGTATATAGGAGGCAGTATTATAGTAGTTATATTCTTGTACATAGGAGGCAGTATTATAGTAGTTATATTCTTGTATATAGGGGCAGTATTATAGTAGTTATATTCTTGTATATAGGGGCAGTATTATAGTAGTTATATTCTTGTATATAGGGGCAGTATTATAGTAGTTATATTCTTGTATATAGGAGCAGTATTATAGTAGTTATATTCTTGTATATAGGAGCAGTATTATGTAGTTATTTTCTTGTATATAGGGGGCAGTATTATAGTAGTTATATTCTTGTATATAGGGGCAGTATTATAGTAGTTATATTCTTGTATATAGGAGCAGTATTATAGTAGTTATATTCTTGTATATAGGGGGCATTATTATAGTAGTGTACTTGTATATAGGGGGCAGTATTATAGTAGTTATATTCTTGTATATAGGGGACATTATTATAGTAGTGTACTTGTATATAGGGGGCAGTATTATAGTAGTTATATTCTTGTATATAGGAGCAGTATTATAGTAGTTATATTCTTGTATATAGGGGCAGTATTATATTAGTTATATTCTTGTATATAGGGGCAGTATTATAGTAGCTATATTCTTGTATATAGGGGGCAGTATTATAGTAGTTATATTCTTGTATATAGGGGGCATTATTATAGTAGTTATATTCTTGTATATAGGGGCAGTATTATAGTAGTTATATTCTTGTATATAGGAGCAGTATTATAGTAGTTATATTCTTGTATATAGGAGCATTATTATAGTAGTTATATTCTTGTATATAGGGGAGCAGTATTATAGTAGTTATATTCTTGTATATAGGAGCAGTATTATAGTGGTTATATTCTTGTATATAGGGAGCAGTATTATAGTAGTTATATTCTTGTATATAGGGGCAGTATTATAGTAGTTATATTCTTGTATATAGGGGGCAGTATTATAGTAGTTATATTCTTGTACATAAAGCGCATTACTCAGTATGATAATCATAAATCCACCTTGCTTCTCTCAAGCTTTGTTCTCCCATCTCGGTCGCCGCTCTAATTTCAGCGACTGAATTAATGCCCTGTACCTTGCTCTTAGGCTATAATCACATATGCATCGGAGGCTTTATTCGTAGCCTCAGCTGCAGATTCCATCATATTTGATGATAAAAACAGCAAATGACGGTCACTTAAGGTGAACCTGATGGACCTCCTTGTATGTCAACTGCGACACTTTGTTGTGGCTTTCTGTTATATACGGAGGCCACGCTGCAGATGTATATTTTGGGGATTATATCTTCTTTATTTACTATCCTATTTATGTCCCCTGTCCTGCATTTTGACTTCTTTAACCCTCTGTTCAGACCCCAGCTATTTGTTTTTTTTACCGCAAATTTGCTATTTCCTACCAACTACCTGCTCCATTACGTTATCCCTATCCTGGTCCTCACAAGGAGTTGCAGTAGTAGCCAGGCTCCTATATAGGAGGGACAATGATGTCGCCTATGGAATTGTTGTATAGAGGTCTGATTACTACTTTTATCTTTAATGTGAATCCCATCTAGTTTCTACAGACTGTGCTGTGAAATCTTGACTTCTTGAAGCATTTGCACCATCTAGAGGCAAAATATAGCATAACAACATATGAATATTTGCCTATTAATATCCGATATGGATTCTTTAAAAAGGAAGCTGTTGTGACCAGAGCCTAACCGACAATCTTAGGGATACCAATGAGGCATGAATCACAAAGTGCCTCATCTTTAAAGCTACGTTTAGACGAGCGTCGGCAACCTCGGACGTGTAAAGCTGAAGTTTTCCACGTCCGAGGGGCACCCGTGCGGGAAGCGTTGTCATGGATTCCCCATAGACTAGGGTCTATGGAGGGATACGAGGCACGCAGTAAAATAGGACATGTCCTATTTTTCAACGGACTGTTCACATGCTCCGTTAAAACAACTTTCATGTGAACGTCCCCATTGAAATGCATGAGTTTGCTTGACGGCCGTCACATGAACGTGATATACGCTCGTCTGAATAAGCCCCTAGTGACATCACTCTTTCTAAGCATGCCTTAAGATCAGTGGTTCCCAAACTTTCCGAAGCCGGGACCCACTTTTAGCCGAGACGTTTGTTTGAGACCCCCCCCACTACCGTACGTAGCTCCATTTAGTCTTGCGTATGTCAACATCCTTCGTAGTTAGATGCTGGTACTTGGCTCCATTCCCGGCAACATCGAAAACAACGACATTTGTGCAGGCGGGGGATGGGACCGGCTCAAGGTATCCTGCTGTGCGTCGCTAAGACCCAACTATGGCTGTTGATGGTGGGTCATTTTACATCCGACCCGTCCATCAGTGGCCATCAGAGGCGTAGCTAGGGGTTTAGCACATGGGGATGAAACGCATCAGTGTTGGCCCCAACCCAGTGGGTCACCCACACATTAGTGGCCCTCATACAGTATAATGCCCTTTTATCTGCCGCCACACAGGATAATGCCCCTATAGCTGCCCCCCCCACAGGATAATACCCCTGTAGCTGCCCCCACACAGGATAATTCCCCTATAGCTGCTCTCAGACAGGATAATGCCCCTATAGCTGCCCTCACACAGGATAATTCCCCTATAGCTGTCGCACACTGGATAATGCCCCTATAGCTGCCCCCACGCAGGATAATGCTCCTATAGCTGCCCCCACGCAGGATAATGCTCCTATAGCTGCCCCCACGCAGTATAATGCTCCTATAGCTGCCCCCACGCAGTATAATGCTCCTATGGCGGCTCCTACACAGCATAATGCCCCTATAGCTGCCCCCACACAGTGTAATTCTCCTATAGCTGCCCCTACACAGTATAATGCTCCTATTGCTGCCCCACACAGTATAATGCTCCTATAGCTGCCCCACACAGTATAATGCTCCTATAGCTGCCCCTACACAGTATAATGCTCCTATTGCTGCCCCACACAGTATAATGCTCCTATAGCTGCCCCTACACAGTATGCTACTATAGCTGCTCCTACACATGATAATTCCCTTATAGCTGCCCCCACACAGTATAATGCTCCTATAGCTGCCCCTACTCGGTATAATGCTCCTATAGCTGCTCCTACACAGGGTAATGCCCCTATAGCTGCTCCTACACAGGATAATGCCCCTATAGCTGCCCCCATGCAGGATAATGTCCCTATAGCTGCCCCCACACATTAAAATGGCCAAATTGCTGCCCCCATACAGGATAATGCCCCTATAGCTGCCCTCACACAGTATAATGCTCATATAGCTGCCCCCACACAAGATAATGCCCCTATCGCTGCCCCCACAGGATAATGCACCCATATCTGCCCCACACATTAAAATGCCCCTATAGCTGCCCCCACACATTAAAATGCCCCTATTGCTGCCCCTACACAGCCCCAATAGTGCCTAATAAAAATAATAAAATGCATACTTGCCTATGCCCGTTCCCACGACGGGTGAAGGAGATTCTTCTGCTCCTCTGGTCTGTGCAGTGTGTGTCCCAGCGCAGACAGGCGCGATGACGGCACTACATTGTGCCAGTCTGCGTTGAGCCGCACACGGCATAGTGAATACTGGAGCAAGGAGCCATCAGCTCCTTGCTCCAGCAATAAATTCAACTGCGTCCTGAGGACGCAGATACAGTTGAAACCTGGGCATCAGTGAGTGGCTCGTGACCCACAGTTTGGGAAACACTGCTTTAGATCAATGGTCTGCAGCATTAAATTACAACTCCTATCATACTTCCACAGCTGGGAGTTTCAAGTTCACAACGTAATCATGGAGCTTGCAAAATAATTCATCATATATGCTTTTAATCCTACGGGCATCTTTGCTGCCCTCCGTGTGCCCTCTTCTCCATTCAGCAGCACCTAGAGGGCTGATGTGACATGCTCCATCCTGGCTGTGACGCTTCATAGGGGCTAGGAGCTGCTCAATTGCGCCCCTAGTTCACTTGTCAAGCTCCACAGTTGTATTAACCCTTAATAATGACTTTCAATGACCCCTGCCCCCCTCATGGTTGCTATGGTGCACAATGAGTGGCATTATTAACACCCCTCGCTGCACCACAAATGCTACACAATAAGCAATCTGTGTGAGGCTGATCCGGTCGCCATGGTTACGGTAATACACTTTTATATGTGCGTTGCAACATATTCCTAGGATACAAAGTGTCGCAACCTGACAAATTATCATGTCCACGCCGGTATTCCATATATTATGATCGTTCCTAAGAGAAGGGGAGATCTCCCGGACTCCAAGTGGAGCAGCTAAACCCCCCGGATGCCCCACATCCTCACGACATACTCACCTCTCCCCATTCCTACAGTTCTCTTCATTCCCGGGCGCGGCTGCAGACCACGTCCCAACTCCGTGGATGAAATCAGGACGCTTTGGTGACTACGGCATCATCCTTGAATGAAGTGTACTGTAGGAATCGGGAGACGTGAGTATGTGCTAGTCTAAGTGGAGGTTGGGAGTTGTATTTAGTGAGTCTAGACTAGTTCAGTATTAGGCCTCATTTACACGAGGTTCGTACTTACCGAGAACTTCCCGGCCGTTGCCTTGGTGACGCGTCCTTGGTGACGCGCCTCTCTTGACATCTGGCCCCACCTCCCTGGATGACGCGGCAGTCCATGTGACCGCTGCAGCCTGTGCTTGGCTTGTGATTGGCTGCAGCTGTCACTTGGACTGAATTGTCATCCCGGGAGGTCAGACTGGAGGAAGAAGCCGGGAGTTATCGGTAAGTCAGAACTTTTTTTTTTTTACACGTTCACGTATATTACACGCATCGTCTGCACTGCCCCATAGAGTAATATAGGTGCGTACGACACGCGTGAAAAGCACGCGCGTCGCACGCGCGTATATTACGCTCGTGTAAATGAGGCCTAATAGAGAGTCTAGTCTAGGATCTGTATTCGCTCTTAGGGACATGTATGTAAACAAGCAGCGCTGTCCCTAACTGATGTCCCCAAGATCTTCTTTTAAGGTGGTTTTTCGCTTTGGACATTCCCTTCTTGTTAGATGGGCACCTAGACAATAAGTCAGTCTTGACAACTCTCCCGCAAAGTCTAGGAGACTCACAGAGAAAAGGGAGACCTCTCGGACTCCCTGAAAGAGGTGGTAAATCTCCCGCATCCCAGTACCTGGTGGCCTGCCACCATATTGCGCTTCTAGTCCTGGCTCTCGGTGCTTGGTCATCGCATAGTCCGTCATCAAATTCATCCCTGGTGTCAGAACACATGTACTGTGGGTGGCGACACACAGCTCCCTATATATCAGGAGCATTCTTTCTAGGGTGGCGGCAGAAGCGGCACCGCCATAGGTATGATTCTGGGGTCTGTGTCTGGAGAGAGTCAGAGTCTGTGCTCTCTATATTGGTGGGTATGTATCTGCGGGGTCTGAATCTGGGATCTAGGGTTTAGGATGAGGAGGGGCGTTATTTCTAAAAAGAGGTGTGCCACTGGTTAATTTACCTGAAGAGCACTTCTAAAAAATGTCATCTATGCAATAAGTTGACCATAAAGTGTCCCGGCAGTAAGTGTTCAGTTTCCATGCAGCGTCACCACAGGGGAAATGAGGCATTACATATTGTCCATTCATATCAATGGGTTGTCTGTGTAATGTAGGACAGGACTGGTCCTCCGGAGAGAGAGACGCTCTTTATAACCACTCTCCACTCCGGTCAGCTTAGATGCGCAAGGAAACACTTTTTTAAAATCAAAATATTTTAGTGTCCTGTGTAATAATGCAACTTCCCAGAATGCAATAAACCACAGCAAACTACGGGGAGACACTGAACCTGCAGGGAATGCTGGGAGATTTCAGCTCTGGAATATGCAGAATAGTAAATGCAGCTCTGGAGTATAATACAGGCTGTATCTACGGATCAGTACAAGATAAGTAATGTAATGTATGTACACAGTGACTCCACCAGTAGTCTTTTTTTGGCCTGATGAAGGCGCAGGTTCTGCGTTGATACGTGTTGCCGTTTTTTTTGCAAATAAATTTGCTTATGAATATTACTCTGCTAATCAATGCTTCATTAGTAGCGCTTTCCACATATATCCATTTCTAACTTTTTAAATTGCCATTTTCCTGCGGCACCACAACTACGATGCCAGTTTCTAGATATTGAAAGCTGCAACTATTTCACTTAGTACTGCCTACTCCGGAAATTGTACCTGCCAGTATAACTATTTTAGGTGAGTGAATTTGCCTTCTTGCTTTCTATTTACCGTACCTATCAGGTTTATCTTGCACCATGTGGCGCTGTGTACATTTTTTTTCTTTACAGACATTCCACCAGCAGAATAGTGAGCGCAGCTCTGGAGTATAATACAGGATATAACTCAGGATCAGTACAGGATACGTAATGTATGTACACAGTGATTCCACCAGCAGAATAGTGAGTGCAGCTCTGGAGTATAATACAGGATGTAACTCAGGATCAGTACAGGATAAGTAATGTATGTACACAGTGACTCCACCAGCAGAATAGTGAGTGCAGCTCTGGAGTATAATACAGGATGTAACTCAGGATCAGTACAGGATAAGTAATGTAATGTATGTACACAGTGACTCCACCAGCAGAATAGTGAGTGCAGCTCTGGAGTATAATACAGGATGTAACTCAGGATCAGTACAGGATACGTAATGTATGTACACAGTGACTCCACCAGCAGAATAGTGAGTGCAGCTCTGGAGTATAATACAGGATGTAACTCAGGGTCAGTACATGAGAAGTAATGTAATGTATGTACACAGTGACTCCACCAGCAGAATAGTGAGTGCAGCTCTGGAGTATAATACAGGATATAACTCCGGATCAGTACATGAGAAGTAATGTACATACATAGTAACTCATCTGTTTATGTTGATTATTTCTTTATTCTTCTATGTAAAGATAGAACATGTTTCAGGTGAAGGATCTTTCTATAAGAATGTACCATCCTAGCTTGCATGTCTATGCTTTGGCATCAGGGAGTGGGATGTAAAGACAGAAAGTTCTGGCACCGTCTTATCTCAGGGGAAACAATAGCGAGCGGCTAAAGAGTGACAACCAGCAGATTGCTATCCCCATCCATGATGGTGGGTGGAAAGGGGGTGCATTTAGTGCAGCGGTGGTCAATCTGCGGGAGCCCTCAAATGTGGCCCTTGACTCTGGTCAGGACATTGAATAGGTATACAGACATATAGGCAGTGGCGTAACTACCGCTGTAGCAGCCATAGCGGCTGCTACAGGGCCCGCAGCATGAGGGGGCCCGCGCCGCCCGCCGGCACGGCCCCCCCCCACATGGCCGGAGGCTCCACTAGCAGCCACTACGGCTGCTACAGTGCGACGCCACTGAAGCGGTTGTTCCTACAAAATACATGCATCCCCTGTCCAGATTATAGGGGACACGTGTGATCGCTGGCAGCGATAAGGAGAACGGGGGACCGAAAGGCCCCTGAAGTTCTCCATGACAAACCTCGGACTTCCGGGGGCTGTCGGCAGCTCCGTAGAAATGGATTGTGCACCGGTCGCGCCTTTCATTTTTATTGAACTACGCAGACTCCGGAAGTCCGAGGTCTGCCATGGAGAACTTCGGAGGACTTTCGGTCCCCCGTTCTCCTTATCGCTGCCAGCGATCACACGTGTCCCCTATCCTGGTCGACACATCTCTTTTGTAGGACAAACTATAGGCCGTTTTTTTTGGGGGGGGGGGGGGGGGGTTGGGGGCCGTGTGGCGTTATCTGCAGGGCCGCTGTATGGCGTTATCTACAGGGGGGCTGTATGGCGTTCTCTACAGGGGGGCGCTGTGTGGCGGAATCTACAGGGTGTCACTATCTACAAGGGGGGGTTGTGTGATACCCAGGGGAAGTTTGCTATGGGGCCCAGTCTTTCCTAGTTACGCCCCTGCATATAGGGCTTGTATATGTGACCATATTGCTGTTCCACACAGCACAAACGCCAGGGCCACCAGTTGGGCGTCACCCAACTACGTTCTATAGTAAAAAGTTGCCATGGCTGCTGCCCAGTGTGCAAATATTCCAGAAGTTGGCATTCAAAACCCTTCATGTTGTTTTCTCTATTGTCCACTGTTTAATACATTGGTATCTAAGCCTGTGCCCTTGAAATGCATATTTCGGATACCTAACGGAGCTGCGTATGTATAGACCCTTCTGTTTCTATAACGGTCACCATGGAAACAGTGTCACTAATCCCCCACTCTCTCTGGGTAACCGTCCTTGTGCTGCGCTGGTCGTCATGGTCTGTGTCTTACGGCATGACTCACATGCATTGAGATTTAACATCGTCGAGTTTGAGGGGGAGGGTGGGTTAAAGGAGTGGGAGAAACAAAGCGAGGGAAGTTAATGACATATTAAAGAATATTAATTTTTTTTTGTATATACAGTTATTCAGGGATAAAAAAAATAAATCTAAAAATTCTGTGATAATTAATTTCACAATATATTTTTTATAGGGATCAGAGCTCCAAATTCCCTGCATAGATCTAGAATTAAATGCGAAAATTCTGTCTGCCTGCAGCCGCCAGTAGAGGGAGCTCATTGTAAGTGCAGTTATTGAGTTCAATGGGAGTTATATCAATCAAACTTACCAAGCGCCCTCTAGTGGTGATGCTGGCAAGCCAGAATTGTATTATTTATAGTTCTACATCATGCAGCATATTTTTTCCCATCCTTCCCTCCTATGCACTGCAACACTGTTCATCCTGAGCCTTCTGGTTCATGAATAAAAAACAATTGACTTATTCCAGGAGACGTCATGGATAGAAATTATATATACAGCATTGCGTACTGATAATATATATATTTTTTTCATCTATTCCCACAATTCCATTCTCTGCAGCATTGCTCATCCTGAGCCTTCTGGTTCATGAATAAAACAATATTTTTTTTCACGCAGCATTGATTATTGATGGTTATCTTTTGTTTAGGTTTTTTTCAGTTCTTCCACAACTCCATGCATAGCAGCACTTTTCATCCTGAGCCTCCTGATTCATGAATATAATGAAAACTGTAGTTTAGACTGACAATCAGCCAGAGAAATAAATGAATCGTAAGGGGAAATCCACTTAAACCCTATAACGAGTCGTATATAATAAGTGTGTGGTTAAGTTTCCCCATTGAGGTTCACAGCGCCCACCCCGGTCCACATTAACATTCAGCGCAGCCTGTGCCGATGAGTCACCCAATCATTGATATGCGCCCAGACATCTATCTCCTTGTCAGCGGAGGATCAGACCCCTGCACCCGCAGGAGAATTGAGTTTCATTGTAAATTACAGCAGCCGCCTCTCACCTGCTGCGCCAAGAGCATGGCGGGGCCAGAAAAAAACGCTGCGTGCCACAAGCCATTTAGACTAAATGATTAGCCTGGCAGAGTGGGATGGATGTTATAAATCCTGCAATTCTACATGGCGGGCTGCTGGAGGTTATACAATGCCTCCTGATAGATCCTTCATTGCAGAAACTTAAAGAGGACACATCATATTTTAACTTACTTTACATTCCTTGTTTAGGATCCACCCCATTGGTTTTGACACCTTAAATAAGCAAGCAAGCAAAAAAAACACATCTACACAGCCGTGTGTCCGTTTTCACTGTAGAACTAGCATTATATTAATGAACCAGGAATCTCAGGATAAGCAGCGCTATAAATTCTGAGGGGAAATCTGTGATTATCCTCTAGGAGCAATGCCGCATCTGCAATTTTTTGGGGCCCCCTGTAGTGGCTATGTGGCTATGCCCCCCGCTGATTCCAGTATCCCCATTCTGTGAGACTATATAGGCTCCAGTGTGGAGATTTTATAACAGACACCAACCCCACCTACAAGCGCCGGTCAAGCCTCCATGACAGCCAAAATGCCTCCCTTACCAGTGCCAGCACAATACTTCCCTTCACAGACACAATTCTGTCTGCCAGCAGCCCCCACTAGAGGGAGCTAACCGCATACAGCTCCCAATCAAGTCAATAGGCGAATTATAACAACATATACAGCAAGCTCCCCCTAGTGGCGGCTGCCAGAAGTCTTTGTAGGAGATTAGCCTGGAGTCCAGGAGTAGGTAAAGCTCTGTTCTAAAGATGAGGGAATTTCCCAAAATAAATTTGCCACAAATCGCAAGTGCCCGATTGCCGTCTGGCTCTCTGATGTCTTCTAGGACTATATCGAAGTTGGATACAGTCCTCGAAGACTTCAAAGGGTTAAACACCCAATGGGGGCACTTGCGATTGCACCCATAAAGTTAAAAAAATATTCTTTGCCTCCAGTCTTCCGTAGCGTCTCATTTCTGCCAGCCTCCTTAGATGACGTTGTGTTGTCCCATGTGACAGCTGCCATCTGTGATGTTAAAAAAAGTCATCTCAGGAGGTCGGCAGGGACGCATCGCTACGGGAAACCAGGGGAGGTGGGGAGTATGGCATTTTTGCGGATTCGTGCGCACAAATCCAAACAGTTTCTGTTTTTAGGGGATCTAAAAATTTGGGGAAATTGGAACCGAATTCGATTTGTGACCAACAAGTTCACGCATCTCGACTCTGTTCACATCACGTCGGAGGCTTCATTAGGAGCCTCCGTTGCCGATACGGTCTAAAGCGGCAGGAAAAATAGAGTTAGTTTCCAGATAAAACGCCGTAAACCATGATGGAAACCTGACGGTGCCCGCTAAAGTCAATGGGTTCCGGCGGACGCCATAGGAAGCGTCTCTCACAGCACGCTACACCCATGTGCTAGTCTGAACAAGGTCTACAAATTATTCAGCTCGGACGCCATTGGTGTCAGTCTTGCGACAAGTCCAGCACTTTTTTCCCCCAATGTTCTGCTCCTATGACATATACATGTACACTGGTATATACCTCTATGTAGGTGCACACATGTATTCTAAAAATCCATATTTTACATACACAATATCTGTATACACATGTAATAAATATTACGATAGTACAGCTCGATATCCAAAGTGGAGCGACGTGCAGTGTCGTATAGCAAATACATATCACATGATAAAACAAAGCACAAAGAAGTACAAAAACACAAAACCGTCACACAGTGGTGCAAATTACAGTCAAGGGTCATTCACTGTGGGCAGCCATCTTGGTTCAAGGAAAGCTCCGCCTCCCTGATGCCTTAGAACTGGTTTATAGGAGTCAGAGTCACATGACCAGTCTTGGCTCTCCTGAATGGCTTAAAGGGATGAGAGGGGAGGAGACTATGTGACAAGATACTTTCCGAATCCCTGATAGGCCCTTCAGAGCCAGTTCCAGAACCTATGATTTGATAAAAACCTCTTAGGGACACACATATCACATCTACATAGATGACGAGGGTCTTCTCGGCCCAAAGGACCTGCCAGGCATTGTGTACCTTCCCCTCTGTGAAACAGTTTTTACCAAATATATATATATACAAAAAGGCAAAAAACATGGCCGCTGGCAGTGAGGTTTCTATTGATGTCGCTTGGCCAATGAGAATGAAGCACTTGTGGGCAGCCATTTTGAAAGCTCCACCTTGGATAGGAAGTAGAGGGTTACATGATGGAGCAGGTGAATCCGCAGCACTCCTTTAGGAGTGTTAGTCTTGTTTTTGTGACGTAGGGACTGGAGGTTTGTTGGGCGCGAGACGTGACTTTAGCCGTCTTTTCCTTCCTGCGGACTGAAGAAATCATTGTTATCCCTCAGTAACAGACATTTTTTTTAATTATTTTTTTTTTTATAACAGGAACGGACTATAAATGTACAAAAGTCATCACAAATAATAACGCAAAATATCCCATTTACTGCTAAAATGCTGGAAAATCGCGTGACCCCCGGACTCCATTATAGAAAGTAACTCATCAATGGGAAAGACTCACCGGCCTTCTTCAAGTAACTTTTAGAGAGTTTACTCTGCAGAAAATCAGCCATTTCTTTGTCCTCCTCACGTTCCCTAAGAAAAGATCAGACGCATATTATTATATATGTATACCTTGTATATAGTGATTAGGAGCACGCTGGTATAACCTGGGTATCTTCTGTATATAATTATATATGTACAGCTGGTGTAAGTTATACATCTTCTTGTGTATAGTAATATGGAGCATGCTGGTATAACCTGGGTATCTTCTGTATATAATTATATATGTACAGCTGGTATAAGTTATACATCTTCTTGTGTATAGTAATATGGAGCATGCTGGTATAACCTGGGTATCTTCTATATATAATTATATGTGTACAGCTGGTATAAGTTATACATCTACTTGTATATAGTGATATGGAGCATGCTGGTATAACCTGGGTATCTTCTGTATATAATTATATATGTACAGCTGGTATAAGTTATACATCTTCTTGTATATAGTGATATGGAGCATGCTGGTATAACCTGGGTATCTTCTATATATAATTATATATGTACAGCTGGTATAAGTTATACATCTTCTTGTATATAGTGATATGCGGCATGCTGGTATAACCTGGGTATATTCTGTATATAATTATATATGTATGGCTGGTAT
Organism: Rhinoderma darwinii; assembly: GCF_050947455.1. Classification (NCBI taxonomy): domain Eukaryota; kingdom Metazoa; phylum Chordata; class Amphibia; order Anura; family Rhinodermatidae; genus Rhinoderma; species Rhinoderma darwinii. Next base: position 63,521,418 of record NC_134699.1, read on the forward strand.
AAGTTATACATCTTCTTGTATATAGTGATATGGAGCATGCTGGTATAACCTGGGTATATTCTGTATATAATTATATATGTACAGCTGGTATAAGTTATACATCTTCTTGTATACAGTGATATGCAGCATGCTGGTATAACCTGGGTATCTTCTATATATAATTATATATGTACAGCTGGTATAAGTTATACATCTTCTTGTATATAGTGATATGCGGCATGCTGGTATAACCTGGGTATCTTCTATATATAATTATATATGTACAGCTGGTATAAGTTATACATCTTCTTGTATATAGTGATATGCGGCATGCTGGTATAACCTGGGTATCTTCTATATATAATTATATATGTACAGCTGGTATAAGTTATACATCTTCTTGTATATAGTGATCTGGAAGCATGCTGGTATAACCTGGGTATCTTCTGTATATAATTATATATGTATGGCTGGTATAAGTTATACATCTTCTTGTATATAGTGATATGGAGCATGCTGGTATAACCTGGGTATCTTCTGTATATAATTATATATGTATGGCTGGTATAAGTTATACATCTTCTTGTATATAGTGATATGGAGCATGCTGGTATAACCTGGGTATATTCTGTATATAATTATATATGTACAGCTGGTATAAGTTATACATCTTCTTGTATATAGTGATATGCGGCATGCTGGTATAACCTGGGTATCTTCTATATATAATTATATATGTACAGCTGGTATAAGTTATACATCTTCTTGTATATAGTGATATGGAGCATGCTGGTATAACCTGGGTATCTTCTGTATATAATTATATATGTATGGCTGGTATAAGTTATACATCTTCTTGTATATAGTGATATGGAGCATGCTGGTATAACCTGGGTATCTTCTGTATAGAATTATATATGTACAGCTGGTATAAGTTATACATCTTCTTGTATATAGTGACATGGAGCATGCTGGTATAACCTGGAAATATTCTGTATATAATTATATATGTACAGCTGGTATAAGTTATACATCTTCTTGTATATAGTGATATGGGGCATGCTGGTATAACCTGGGTATCTTCTGTATATAATTATATAGGTACAGCTGGTATAAGTTATACATCTTCTTGTATATAGTGATATGGAGCATGCTGGTATAACCTGGGTATCTTCTGTATATAATTATATAGGTACAGCTGGTGTAAGTTATACATATTCTTGTATATAGTGATATGGAGCATGCTGGTATAACCTGGGTATCTTCTGTATATAATTATATAGGTACAGCTGGTGTAAGTTATACATATTCTTGTATATAGTGATTTGGAGCATGCTGGTATAACCTGGGTATCTTCTGTATATAATTATATATGTACAGCTGGTATAAGTTATACATCTTCTTGTGTATAGTAATATGGAGCATGCTGGTATAACCTGGGTATCTTCTATATATAATTATATATGTACAGCTGGTATAAGTTATACATCTTCTTGTATATAGTGATTAGGAGCATGCTGGTATAACCTGGGTATCTTCTGTATATAATTATATATGTACAGCTGGTATAAGTTATACATCTTCTTGTATATAGTGATATGGAGCATGCTGGTATAACCTGGGTATCTTCTGTATATAATGATATATGTACAGCTGGTATAAGTTATACATCTTCTTGTAGATAGTGATATGGAGCATGCTGGTATAACCTGGGTATCTTCTGTATATAATTATATATGTATGGCTGGTATAAGTTATACATCTTCTTGTATATAGTGATATGGAGCATGCTGGTATAACCTGGGTATATTCTGTATATAATTATATATGTACGGCTGGTATAAGTTATACATCTTCTTGTATATAGTGATATGGAGCATGCTGGTATAACCTGGGTATCTTCTGTATATAATTATATATGTATGGCTGGTATAAGTTAGACATCTTCTTGTATATAGTGATATGGAGCATGCTGGTATAACCTGGGTATCTTCTGTATATAATTATATATGTACGGCTGGTATAAGTTATACATCTTCTTGTATATAGTGACATGGAGCATGCTGGTATAACCTGGAAATATTCTGTATATAATTATATATGTACAGCTGGTATAAGTTATACATCTTCTTGTATATAGTGATATGGGGCATGCTGGTATAACCTGGGTATCTTCTGTATATAATTATATAGGTACAGCTGGTATAAGTTATACATATTCTTGTATATAGTGATATGGAGCATGCTGGTATAACCTGGGTATCTTCTGTATATAATTATATAGGTACAGCTGGTGTAAGTTATACATATTCTTGTATATAGTGATATGGAGCATGCTGGTATAACCTGGGTATCTTCTGTATATAATTATATATTTACAGCTGGTATAAGTTATACATATTCTTGTATATAGTGATATGGAGCATGCTGGTATAACCTGGGTATCATCTGTATATAATTATATATGTACAGCTAGTATAAGTTATACATCTTCTTGTGTATAGTGATATGCGGCATGCTGGTATAACCTGGGTATATTCTGTATATAATTATATATGTATGGCTGGTATAAGTTATACATCTTCTTGTATATAGTGATATGGAGCATGCTGGTATAACCTGGGTATATTCTGTATATAATTATATATGTACAGCTGGTATAAGTTATACATCTTCTTGTATATAGTGATATGGATCATGCTGGTATAGCCTGGGTATCTTCTGTATATAATTATATATGTACAGCTGGTATAAGTTATACTTCTTATATATAGTGATATGGAGCATGCTGGTATAACCTGGGTATCTTCTGTATATAATTATATATGTACAGCTGGTATAAGTTATACATCTTCTTGTATATAGTGATATGGAGCATGCTGGTATAACCTGGGTATATTCTGTATAAAATTATATATGTACAGCTGGTATAAGTTATACATCTTCTTGTATATAGTGATATGGAGCATGCCGGTATAACCTGGGTATATTCTGTATATAATTATATATGTACAGCTGGTATAAGTTATACATCTTCTTGTATATAGTGATAAGGAGCATGCTGGTATAACCTGGGTATCTTGTGTATATAATTATATATGTACAGCTGGTATAAGTTATACATCTTCTTGTATATAGTGATATGGCGCATGCTGGTATAACCTGGGTATCTTCTGTATATAATTATATATGTACAGCTGGTATAAGTTATACATCTTCTTGTATATAGTGATATGGAACATGCTGGTATAACCTGGGCTTTAATAATCTAAAATTGAGCGTTGGATAGAAGGACAGTTACCGTAACCTCTCAAACTCCACGTCATCTACTAGGAAATCCCGGGTCTCCACCAGTTTATGGATACGTTGTAAGATATCCTCTTCCTTCTGACGGTCTTCCAGGGTTTTTTCTTTATCTAACGTACAAAACAAAAATTTGTTGTTTTTTTTGTTTTTTCTCTACAGAACTTTTGGCGTTCTATTTTGTTTCTTTTAACAAAAACTTTATTCATACTTTAAATATTACAAAAATAAAAAATACATTACAATAGCTTAAAAATGCGCTTAAATATTTCCCATAGACCCCCAAAGGGAAAAAGTACATAGTAGAGAGAGAAAAAAAGATATTCTATTTTGTTTCTATTGGTAGTCACCCAGCTTTCCCAGAATCAGATACAGCTTCACACAAAAGGACATCTAAAGTTTGCTGAATCTTGTAGTGCCACTTTGCAGGGGAGCTGCCCATTTCGGGCACATTTATTACTGGCACCGGTGGAATTACCGGGTTTGGAGACCAATATCTGAAGATCTTTCTTGAGTGGAGTAATTTCTTGACACAGCTGAAAATCATCCATCCTACAAACACCCAAAAACACACAGAAAAATGAAAAGATTGTAATGATTAATTAGCTGAAACAATGTATATATATATATATATATTGCTCAGCAGGGGGCGACAAAGAGCACAAGCACAAAAAGCTCCGCCCAAAGTGAAGAAAATATGAAACCTCTTCTCTGTCCTGATGCATGACGGGAGAGACATTCAGGACCATAATAAAAGAATTTATCAAAACGTAAGTTATAAAATATCATTGTAATATAATTTCGGGATGTTTACTGCGCCATTTACGTTAATATTAACTGTAAATTAAACTGCCCTTTAAGTCGTGAACCAGCAAGTCAAAGTTAATTTAAGTAGATATTAATCCTTTCAAGCAAAATCACTTAGCATTACGTCTTATTGAAGGTATTTATCATGATGCATTATGACGTAATAGTATGTCCAGGTGATGGTGCGGGCACAGAAGCTATGCCAGCTGTGATTAACAGCCAGGCTACTGCTATAAGAGCCAGCGTCAGAGAAAACTATGATACTGGCCCTTATATGTTGCAGTGAATAGCGAGCGCAACATCTAAGGAGTTGAATAAATGTAGGGGGTTCCCATTGGCACCGCGTGACACAATCGCAAGGTGCCGATGGGTTACCACAAATAATTTAAGGCTTTGTCCAAGATTTGTATAGCATGGCTGCTTTCTTATAAAGACAGCGCCACACCTGTCCACAGGTTGTGTGTGGTATTGCAACTCCGCTCCATTTAAATAAATAAAGCGAAACTGCAATACCTCTCACAACCTGTGGACAGGGGTGGCGCTGTTAATGGAAAAAGCAGTCATGTTTTTCTAATCCTGGACAACCCCTTTAATAATGTTGGCATTGCAGGTTTGGGTTACTCTCTTTGCTGTCAATGGGACGTCCCCGCACGCATCTCCCTAACCAGTCTAGTGACCCGCTAATAAGACTGGACAGGCCTTCACTGCGCGGCATCCTGACCGTTGCCAGGCAACCAGTGGAGTGGGGCGAGCGGTGACTCATAGCTCGGTGACTCACACCTGCTGTTCATACCCGCTAAGACGATGCCCGTTTAACCCCTTCTATGCCAACACATCTCTACTATCTGCAGGGAAGACGGACCCCCCCCCCCCCCCTCGAATCCATCAGCAATGTAACACTACACAAGTCTTATAAAATTGGTCTGTTGTAGTCGGGCTAGGGTCCTATGAGGACAGAATCTGCACAGATGTAGCAGAGCTGAGTTTGTCATTGCGATATCAGATCAATATAGGTTATCTATGGTTTTCCATAGTGCAAAAATAGAATGACACATTTAGCTCTGCTACATCTGAAAATAGCTTAAGGCCCCTCCATAACCGCAACATGACATAAATATTGTCTTATTCTATTCCGATGTCTTGGGATAAGAAGGGTTTGTCACTTGGAGATAGTTTTTTTTTTTTTTTTTGCCTTCGATGGTGTTGAGGCGCACTACTGAGCCCAGCGGGCATGTTGCGTTGGGGGCACAGCTCTAGGACAGACTGTACTCACATGTAGCGCAGCTCAGACTCCCTCCTGACCAGAATCTCCCGGATCCTTTCTATCTTGAACAGCTCGTCTTCAATATCATCCACTGTAGTTGTGGAATCGGCCATGGATATAACATCGTCACCTGAGGAAAAAGGGGAAAATAAGAACTATGTGATGTGCTGGGCCTTGGCACATACCAAAGAAATTCATTAAATACTGCATGCCCATTTTGTGCCCACATCTGTAACAAAGCCCGGTCTCCCTCATTGATAAACTTGGCAACTTAAGAGAAGGGACATCGTGGGGAACCTGAAAAGCGTCTGACGCTGCGCAATGCGAATTCCCCTTATTTAGTACGCGCCCTCAAACTGCGGCATTAAAATCTAATAGTGTATATGACCCCCTTCATCACACCCCAAAATAGATGCAGACCCCTCAACTAACCCCCCAGAACAGACCCCTAAATACAGATCCCGACCAGACCCCTAAATAAATACAGATCCCGACCAGACCCCTAAATAAATACAGACCCCAGACCAGACCCCTAAATACAGATCCCGACCAGACCCCTAAATAAACACAGACCCCAGACCAGACCCCTAAATACAGATCCCGACCAGACCCCTAAATAAATACAGACCCCAGACCGGACCCCTAAATAATTACAGACCCCTTAACAAAGGCAGACCCCTAAATAAATCCTGGCCCCAGACAAGACCCCCTAAATAAATACAGACCCCTGACCAGCAGATACTCACCTCCTCGGTGTCCGTACGTTGTCTGCAGCGGCGCCTGTTTGGTCTTTTCCGGTAAAGTTGGCAAATAGTTGCAGACTGACAATGTTATATAACAATATACGTCCTCCCACCGTTCTATCCACTACAGGCTCCCATCATCATCCTGATTCATGAACAGAATACCGGCCCTACAGTGAAGACTGACACACAGGCAGAATGTCTCTGGAAAGCTAGGGGTGACCTCTGCCAGCACTTTAATGGCTACATCTGGCCTGCATCTGTTCTCTACGTAGAAACCCAGAAAATACTCAGAAAGGAATTAAAAATCCACGAGAGAACACCTCAGAGGTGGATATTTCCAGGTAAAATATATATATTTTTAAAGGGGAAACGTTTTAAAAACCTGACAGAATACCCATCCTCCATATGAACGTTCACATAACGGAGCAGGTTTTAGTGCACATAACGGAGCAGGCTTTAGTGCACATAACGGAGCAGGCTTTGGTGCACATAACAGAGCAGGCTTTAGTGCACATAACGGAGCAGGCTTTAGTGCACATAAGGGTATGTGCACACACACTAATTACGTCCGTAATTGACGGACGTATTTCGGCCGCGAGTCCCGGACCGAACACAGTGCAGGAAGCCGGGCTCCTAGCATCATACTTATGTACGACGCTAGGAGTCCCTGCCTCGCTGCAGGACAACTGTCACGTAGTATAATCATGTTTTCAGTACGGGACAGTTGTCCGGCAGCGAGGCAGGGACTCCTAGCGTCGTACATAAGTATGATGCTAGGAGCCCGGCTCCCTGCACTGTGTTCGGTCCGGGACTCGCGGCCGAAATACGTCCGTCAATTACGGACGTAATTAGTGTGTGTGCACATACCCTAACGGAGCAGGTTTTAGTGCACATAACGGAGCAGGTTTTAGTGCACATAACGGAGCAGGTTTTAGTGCACATAACGGAGCAGGTTTTAGTGCACATAATGGAGTAGGATTTTGTGCACATAACGGAGCAGGTTTTAGTGCACATAATGGAGTAGGATTTTGTGCATTCTGTTCTGCTCGACAACCATTATTTCTATAGAAGCGTCACGGCCACCGCTCTCGTATCTTCCATTTCTAAGGTTATTGAGGTGGAACCATCCATTACGTTCAGATCGATGTTTCCTATATAAAACCTCCTGGCAGCCAATCAGCAGGTGCCCGGTCCAGACCAGTGATGGGAAGAAAAACTCTGACAGTAAGATGTGGAAACAGAACATTATTGATCTTGTCGTCTGCATTAAAATAACCCTACATGGCGTGCGGCTCGGCTTTCACAGATTTGTAAATACAGCTGTACTTGAGTTACATTTTGGTTTATACTCCAGTCACATCCAGAGCTGCATTCACAATTCTGCACAATCCATTGCCAAACCACTTAGATCCCCATAATGATCTGTTCTTTGCAGCAGTGCATTGTAAGGGTATGTGCACACACACTAATTACGTCCGTAATTGACGGACGTATTTCGGCCGCAAGTACCGGACCGACCACAGTGCAGAGAGCCGGGCTCCTAGCATCATACTTATGTACGATGCTAGGAGTCCCTGCCTCTCCGTGGAACTACTGTCCCGTACTGAAAACATGATTACAGTACGGGACAGTTGTCCTGCAGAGAGGCAGGGACTCCTAGCATCGTACATAACTATGATGCTAGGAGCCCGGCTCTCTGCACTGTGTTCGGTTCGGGACTTGCGGCCGAAATATGTCCGTCAATTACGGACGTAATTAGTGTGTGTGCACATATCCTAAGGGATATAACTTTCTATAGCAGACTTCCGTACAGAGGCAGGAGTAAACACTACATCTCCCACAACGCACCACAGCAGACACTGAACGAGCGGTGAGCTTACAGTTTGAAAGTTCACATCATGAATTGTACTCCAGGCACATCCGGAGATGCATTCAGAATACTGCTTACACCCTAACTGCTTGGCTAAGACCTGCGAGTGTCATCTGTACAGACACCGAACTACTAGGATAATCAGAGAAATGTAAGATCCTGCTGCGTGGGGGCTAACAGGAAGCCAAGAGAATTTTAAATGCAGCTCTGGATGTGATTGGAGTATAATGTAACTCATTGTAATAGAGATTGATACATTTGTTCTGGGCACCTGGGTGTCATCTGACTTATAAAGTGGACATCAGTCTGACCCAGCACAGTTATAAATGATGACCGCTGACATATCGGATGACTGACTGGACTTGCTGATGGTCTGAACGGCTGTCATAACAGATATGAGTGATCTCTGGAGGGAGTGGGTGTCAGTATGTACTGACACTTTCTTCAGCACTCGATGGACCATGAGAAAACAAGCAGCTCGCAGGCTCCATGAGGCGTTCAGTAAATGTGGGCGAGGATATGCCATGTTCACTGCCCACATCTTTATTGTGACAGCTGATGTGACCACACGGAGCTGGAGTGTACCCCCGCAAGTATTGCCAGCTCCCTGTACCCCCGCAAGTATCGCCAGCTCCCTGTACCCCCGCAAGTATCGCCAGCAGCTCCCTGTACCCCCGCAAGTATCGCCAGCTCCCTGTACCCCCGGAGCCTTCATTACTTGTTTCCTTAGCCTGCTCTGCGGCGTATACTCACGTTTATATGGAGTCCTCCAGTGACTTCTAGCACTTTCCAGGGGCAATGTACTGCTTAGCCGGTGTATCTAAGCCTATCGTGTGTGATACTGTCTGCTATACTTGTGTATCCAAGCCTTTCATGTGTGATACTGTCTGCTGAGCTGGTGTATCTAATCCCATCGTCTGTAATAATGTCTCCTGAGCTGTGTATCTAAGCCTATCGTGTGATACTCTCTACTATACTTGTGTATCCAAGCCTTTCATGTGTGATACTGTCTGCTGAGCTGGTGTATCTAATCCTATCATGTGTAATACGGTCTCCTGAGCTGTGTATCTAAGCCTATTATGTGTAATTTTGTATGCTAAGCTGTATCTAAGCCTTTCATGTGTGATACTGTCTCGTGAGCTGGTGTATCTAAGCCTTTCGTGTGATACTGTCTCTTGAACTGGTGTATCTAAGCCTTTCATGTGTGATACTGTCTATTGATCCGATGTATATAATCCTATGGTGTGATACTGTCTGCTGAACTAGTGTATCTAAGCCTCCCCTGTGTGATATGGTCTCTGAGTACAATAGTTAGATACTATAGGACGGGATACTCGGGCTGCTTTACAATTCTGTCCTTGTGTTCTCCCTCATTCATGGAGACGGCACGTGACCCGGGGGGGGGGGGAATTTATGAATGGAGAGTTGAGCAGAGCTGAGGAGCTGCATCCTAAATATATCACTGTGTAAAGACCGTGCCATTCAATGCCCATATGTGCCAGCCTGATGCCCGGTCCAGTAATGAATGGTTGATGCATCATTAGTGTCACATATAGCGACTGTTTTCCATGACTAGTGTAAGGACCCTATAGGGGACGTGCTAGGATTGGATGGGACTATACGTGAAGGTTCTCCCTACCTGAGGCTTGCTCGGTGGGTTTCCACACGGTAGATTCCAGCGATCCGTACTGCTTCGATGATCTGCGTTCCTTCTCCATTGTCAATCCAGCGTGATCTATAGGTGCAGGTAGAGGTCCCCCGACCGGAGCATCCCTGCAAGAGAAAGAACTACATGGCAGAGGGACCCGACGGACGAGGAGGAGGGGGATCCAGCTCCGACACTTACTTGGCTGCTCCCAAACCATTGGAGATTTATCAGCTGGGAGATTCTGGGATGCGGAGGACCAGACTGCTGTGTCTGCTCCCTCTAGTGGTTGGTCCTTGCATCTGCAATCTGTCTGCAGGATGGCAATGAAAGGTTAATAAAGCTTTACTATTGTACGATTAAAAATTCCGCCACTTTCTAATATACTTTGTGTTTCAATTCCTCACCATTTTCTTAATCTCCGCTTGCTGTCGGTGAATGAATTTATTTTTATTCACGCGTGATTTCCATCACGTACATGTAGGTAATAATGATGGAAGGGGTTAATAATCGAACAATTTTACAGGTAAATAGCAGTTTAACTCACCAAACCACGCGGCCATTAACAATGTATTTAAAAACCGCGCCACATCCGTATCTCAGCCGCTGTGTGATATCGTAGCCTAAGGTTTATCAATCGCAGTACCGTCTGAATACCCCCAAATAGAACTATGCTGGTAGGTTCAGGTGCAACCATGGAAACGGTCTTGTTTACTTCAAGAAGTTGAAAACCCATACTGCTCACCTTTCCATTCACCGACAGCAAGCACAGATCTTGAAAATGGTGAGGAATTTAAACACGGGGGATTTTAAAAAGGCTGGCGTTTCGTACACCAGTCTTAGACTGAACTGCGCCTAATTCGTTAAAAAACGCACACCTCTTAATAAATTTGGCGCATTTTTGCCTAACTGCACCAGAAATGCAAGTCTGCGCCTGCTACGAGCGCGTGTAGATTTGCCCTATTATTTTCGCCAATTTTGTAGCAGGAGGCTACGCTCTCGCCCACTGAACCCTGCCCAGTTAAGAAATGTCAAACTGGAAACCATAATTTGCGACTTTACACAAGAGTGGCACAAAGCCATTAATAAATCCCCCCCATAATACCGACTGTCTGTTCTGCCACGTCTGTCCCAAGCGGGAGACCCCCTTATATGATGTCCGTAAAGGGAAAGCCCTTTAAATCACTGTCATGCCCCGCCCCCAGGTCCTGCACTGAAGTGTTCTTTTAAGGGGGTCTCCAGTTATGTCTCTAAAGCCTCATGTAAGACTCCCAGTCTGCCATTAATTCAGTGAAGGTGTCATCAAAAAAATGGAGCAAACAGGGACAGTGCATTGTGATGGAGTCTGGGTGACCTTGTGACTAGACTAAATGATAGCTCCATAGTTTGTATAAATGGTTGCAGTAAAGCTATGAGAAGAGGTCGGACTAGAACTGACTGGCAGGAAGAAAATACAGCACATTGTCTCCTACTTTTATAGCTAGAATAACTTTATTAGGGTATCACACCGGTCATTATGTACAAATGTGTAAGGTCCTGGAAAACAGCACATTATATCTCAGCTTCCTGGATTCCCTTGAAGGGTTTTAATATCGCACATTTCTTCATTTCCAAGTGAGTTTTGTGAATTGCTGTTTACTGTTCGCCAGAAACCGACCTGCAACTTTTACTAAAAATGTTAATAACATTGTCTCAGTAAATAAATCTTTATGGGACTGAACCCCCCCCCCCACCCCCGCATAACATGCCGTAACCTCAAGATATGAACTGCCTTGCTTAATGTTATTACACCGCCAACTGAACAGTGCCCCCCACTGGCCACATCACAGAAAACTATTCATGATGTTATATATAAGCAGCTGCAATTATTCCATGGTAACGGCACCACCTGCTGGTCACTGAGTGTAATTGCAAGGTTTTCTTTATAAAAAGTGCCCTCTAATAAATCTAATAACTTTACTCTAAAAATGAGCAGTCTCCTATTTCAAATGCAATGGTGGAGACAATAACAGGGAGGGAGCATCGTGCTCAAGATCCCCTTCTATTAATGCTAGGGCTACATGGCGACTTAAACCGCCACAAAGGCTGTATGGCCATAGATCGCTGGGTTACCCTGAATGAGTGAATGTGGACACGTTGTGAACCCGCAGTTTGTAGCGCGGCCCCATCCATATAGCCCTAGTCTAAAGGACATGGACCTACCACATTACAGGGCCCTCAGATGCACCCCTTAAAGGGGTTGTCTTATGATGCTCCTCTTGGGACCCTCCACTACGACTCTGAACCTCATTTGTTTACATATCTCCAGTTTACTACGATGGCCGCCTCTTCCCTGCAAACCGGAAAAACGTGACTCATTCTTGGCTTTTGTGGCGTCCAAGCAGTCGGATAAAACATTTATGGCAGAAAGCATAGAGTAGTGCATGTATTGTACACAGGGTAAGCATGCAAGGGCCACATATGGCCCCTAGGAGACCACCACTGATCTAAACTTAGCAAGATAAAGAAATGTTTTGGGTGGAGTTACCCTTTAATTATACCTATGACCTTTGCTTCAAACACTACATGACTATTCAGTGACTTAGGACTGTGACAACGTCAGTCATTATCAGTAGAGTTGTGTTTATAGCGTGAATCCCATGCCCGAGGGGTTGTCTAAGATTAGAAAAACATGTCTGCTTTCTTCCAGAAACAGCGCCACACCTGCCCACAGGTTGTGTCTGGTATTGCAGCTCAGCTCCATTCAAGTGAACATACAAACTGGACAGGTGTGGCACGGTTTTTGGAAGAAAGCAGCCATTTTATTCGAATCCAGGTAAACACGAAGGCCGGGTTCCCACATAGCGTAAACGCTGCCGAATTTCCGCAACAGAATTCTCTGTGGGAACTTTGCAGCATTTACAGTAGCAGCAAAGTGAATGAGATTCAGAAAATCTTATGCCCATGCTGCAGGGAAAAAAAACTCAGCGTATACGCTAATAAATTGACCTGTGGTGCGGAATTTAATTATGCGTTTTTGTGGATATTCCGTTGCGAGTTTTCCCCCATTGAATTCAATGGGGATGCAAAACCCGCAACCGAAAGCAAAGTGTAGTGACTTTTGCAGCGTATTGGCAGAGATTACACCGCAAAAACAAAAAACGCAACTACGGAGAATAAAATAATAAAAACACCCTCCTCGTTCCTGTAATCCAGCCCCCTGGGATGACGGTGCATCCCATGTGACTGCCGCTGCAGCCAATCACAGGCTGCAGTGGTCACATGGACTGCAGCATCATCCAAGGAGGCTGGACTGGACTGCGATGGAGGGGCGTGTCGCCATAACAACGACCTATGTATGTATGTGCGGTTTTTTCCGCAGCGGAAATTCCGTCCGAAAAAAATGCAACACAGTGTGGTACGGTCTTGCTACCAAGATCTCCAAGAATCATAAGGGATCGTTGAGGCTCACTGCAACTAATCATTTTTGTGGGGGTCCTCGGGATAGAAAATAGCAGCTCTCCACCCTGGCTAATAGAGAGTGGTCCTGCATGAGGCCTCCCTCTTTATTATTATTTTTTTTTGCTTTAGTTAATATAGCACCCACATATCTGTTTTGGTCATGTGACATTTTATTAAAGGTTATAACTAAAGTAAAAAAAAAAAAAAACCCCTAATGAAAGATGTTAGTAATGGATAAAGCTGAGCCAGTAGAGGGCACCATCTCAAAACCACCTGGGTGGCGATCACGCTCCCTAATCTTTTATCATCTCTTCAAAGAATCGGAGGCAAAACGGTTTAGTACGGTCCACAAAAAACACGAAGCATGTAATAAAATATTATATATTATCCATATTCATAAAGAGACATAATACATTAGAGAATGTTCTGAAGGTCCACAATTCCGCAAATCATGCACTTGACAATCGGCTACCATTTTTTGCCGTCGTCTTTCATGGCTTTAACCAGCCAGTCTCTCTCCTGGTCATCGTCAGAGTCGCTCATGTCACTGTTGTCGGCAGCCAGGAGCCGCGAATAGTTAATTTTCTTGATGTGGGGGAGTCTGGGATGGACCAACAAGAACAAAGAGATCCAGAGCAGCAGAGTTACGCTACACGCTTGGAACAGTATCGGGAGGCCGAAACTGCTGATGATGAAGCCACTGGCGAAGCTACCCAGGCTGGCGCCGCAGTCATGTGACAGGCAGTGCAGAACCAACTGAAGAGACCTCTCCGTGCCTGGCGTGGCCACGTCGTTGGTTTGGGCATTCACAGCCCAGATAAGGGCTCCATTGCTGAAGGCACTCAAAATCTGAATGGGCAACACGGCCCAAGATGTCCATAAGAACGAGTAATATACCATCTGCACCGCCAAACAACCAAGGCCAATGACTACTGTCCATTTGAGCGTAACGGTCCTCAAAAATTTACCCCTGTAAAAGTGGAGAATGACTTCGGAGAAGAGGGCAAGGGCGACGGAGATTCCCATGTAGAGCTCAGTGCTGCCCACGTCCTGCATCTGCCAAAATAAAAAATTGTGAGCGGTGGACCATATGGCGCCTGTCAAAAAGACTGTGATGGACAGCAAGATGACTCGGCCGTCACTTCCGATGAGACCCAGGGCTTTGATGGTCTTGTTGGCATGTTCCGTTTTCTTGGAGACATGTATAGGATACAAAGTGCCAAGAAACACAGTGATGACCATAAACGCAGAGTAGCCATAAAAATGAAGATAGATTCTGGGTATATTTGGGGTCAGGAAGCAATTGAGATTGTCTATCAGAAACACGATGGCACAGGACCCAGTGCAAGCCCCCATGTGACTCCAAATCCAAACTTTACCATGCCGGTCAGTGGCATCTACAAAGTCGAGATACTCATAAAGGCTGTCATCTGTGGTCCACTTCAATGGGGCCGTGAAGACGGACCAGACCATTACCATGACCAACACAACCAGGAATATCTTATGTTCATTATCCAGAAGATGTTCCAGGACCGGTAACCCTATGAGGACCTCTCTGACTTTTTTCTTATGAACAGAATGGTTGGATGGTTTAGGTTTCGGAGATGGTACAGGAGGAGGTCCAGAACCAACATCGGAGAGCGGAGAAGTGATACCCATAACTTTATGGCTGGTCAATTTGTCCCTCAACTTTTCCGACGTTTGTTTGGTAACTGGTTTAGGCCCTTTCGGATGTGTAGTGTTGGTTTCAAGAGGTGGGGTAGGGGTGGAAATGACTAACGTCATGTCTATGATGTCCATGTTCTCAATGGTTGTGGCTTCCATAGTCGAATTCTCTACTGGATTATTGCTGCCATGTCCTGTAGACATGACCGGCGCCAGTTGAGGTGTTGGAGATCCTCCAGGCACCAGAAAACTTGTATTGTCCTCAGGCCCAAACAGCTCAAGATCCATAGCACCTGGGGTGGTCAACTTCTCCTTCCAAGGAAGACTAACATTACAGTATCTTAAGACCATATCTCTTTCCAACGGAGGAAAGAACGTGAAGGCTAAGCCGGCTCCGGCCGACAGCAACAGAGAGGTTGTGATGAGAACCCGTCTCTTACTGTTCGTTTTGGCCATGTAAGAGCAAAGAGGTGCCCAAAAAACATGGATCATGTGTTTCAGGCCTATTATAATGCCCACCAGAGGAGGGCTCAGTCCGAGGTATCGGAAGAAGATGGTTAAGAAAGGGATAAGGCAGAACTTTCCAATGCCGTGGAAGAAGTGGAACAAGCTGGCAATAGTCAGAGCCTTGCTGACGTCCCATTGCTTGGTGACGCTCATGTCTTCGGCTGGGAAGAGCCACCTCCGGGAGACCTGTGAACACACAACGGCATGAAGGTTATATAAAGTACATCGGTCTGTATAAACCTACCATAATCACAGCTCATATATAGGACGGCAGCTCTTTAGGTCTGGGCTACACATAGGGACACGTCCATGACGTTAGTGCTGCATATAAGATTTGATATTACACACACTGGTCTTCCAGACACCAGCTCAGAGTGGTCACACGTGTATGCCAATGTTTTATAGCAAAAATCGATTCTAGACCATAATAAATTTCCACGACGATCACAATTTCCAAAGTCTTATTACAAGATTAAAAGGGTTTTCTGCCTTGGACAATCCCGACTTGTTAGAAGTTCCATTGACAATAAGCTGGTCGCAAAGTCTCCTCCAGCTGGGACCCCCTAGCGATCAGCTGTGATTTGTGGTGAAACCTGGCAGTAAGTGCTCAATGTGCAGCACCACCACAGGGGAAATTAAATATTACACAGTCCCCATTCATATCAATGTGTCCGGATAGAGACACAGAGAGATCCCCACCTCGCATGGACGGCCAATCATTTGTAGTGCATTTCCCCCCAAAGGGGCCACGACTTCTGAGGTTATGACCGAAGGGTAGAGAAGCCGGACCCACGGCCATTAGCTGAACGATATGCCGGCTTCTTTTTAGAAGGGTTCATCTTCATGAGACAACACCTTCTAAAGGATTTGTCCGACTACCCTTTAAATATGGGAGCCACCATGGCAATCTGCCGTCGACCATGGGTCCGGTTTGCCATGGCCTGGCAGGCGTTTCCCCTGTAGTGAACACTCTGGCTCGTAGAATGGGGCCGTCTTGATGGAAAAACCCCTTTAAACGTTGCACGGCTTTCATAAATATGTGGCACTTTCTGCCTCACGTTACGATCACTCTGTATAGAACTCAGTGTGGGCTGTCATGCGGCAGATATAGCGCGATTTCCACGTGCAGGGAAAACGTTACGCAATGCAAGCGGCTCCTCTGCTCACACCCCAATAGGGCCACACAGCTGATGCGGACATGTACATTTCTGAGCCTCGCTGGGCGTGCGATATATTCTACTTACTTTTCAAGAAAGAGTCACCCCACTGCTCCACGATCGGCATCTTTACAAAAAATGCCCGTCTGTCAAGATAAGAAAATGGTCAGGATAACGCCTCGTGCTTTGCAGCGAGTGCCTTGACAGGGTGTGAGTGTTTGTTCTTAGCAGCAGGACATAACTTCCGGGTGTGATAATGAGCTCGCCCGGCCGGCTGGGTGACCCCGCCAGAACGTATGAGTGAAATCTATTTACCTGAAAAGCCACGTGATTGGCTGGCACGTGAGACACTTTCTTCTATACTGCCGGTTCTGGCTAAGACCCTGGCTAGCCGTGGGGTACACTACTATAGCACGCCCGCTGCACGTACCGCACCCTAAAAAGGTTTTCTCGCCATAATCATTGATGGCAGATTGATTGGATTTGCCATGAATATCTTGATCAGTGGGGTGGGGGGTTGGGGTCGGATAGCTGGGATCTCCACCAATGCGCAGGATTAAGGAGTCATAGTGGTCGGTCAAGTACAGCGACCCCTACAGCTGGGGCGTGCCGTTACTTTCTGATCGGTGGGGATCAGACTTCCAGAACCCCCACCAATCCTAAGATTGAAGGGACGGCAGCGCCGCGCCCTCTTAAAAAAAGCTTTCCTCTGCACGCTTGAATGGAGCGGTGTTGCGTTTCCCTACAAATGTGACGGGGAAAATCAAGGGGCCACAAGGCTAGTTCTCAGGATAGGTGGGGGTCCTGGCAGTCGGACCCCCACCGATCACAACGTAATGGTACATAGTAGACATATGCAGTCACGTTTTGTAATAGGGAATCATTTAATAAAAATAAATAAATTCATTTAAAAAAAATAAATATATATATATATATAAAAATACACAAAAAAATCAGTGCATTTAGGGTCTCAGGGGGTCAGATCAACGCCTCCAATGCTGATCGTAGGAGCCCCCGTCCAGAGAGATATCCTGGACGTAGCAAGTGACTTGCTGATCATGGGGGTCCAACCGCTAAGCTAGTCCCCCACCGTTTTCCAAATCCCCCCTCACGCAGTGCTCCGGCCGTCTACTGCAACTCCATTCACTTGAGCCCAAAAAACGTCAAAGGGGCCTCGGCCCCTCTGCTGTAATGATCAATTGGGTTAAGCCCCCCGCTGATCAGAAAGTGACGGCAAACCCTAGAGATATGCTGTCCCTTTTCTACACCCAGAATACCAACCTATAGAACCCTTCCTTCAAAGAGAGACGCTAGGGGCCCAGCGGGCCGTCCTTATAGACAATACTTATAGACGTATTATCAGACAATCAGGTTGACATCCAATGGGCAATTTAAAGGGGCGTCTGATTAGACAACCCCTATTAGGGGCACCGCAGCGATACCAGCTAATCTGGGGGGGTCATCACGTGCGTTCAGATTTTACTAGGGGACCCCTCTAACAAGAAACGGTTGTCAAAGCCAGATCTCCCCCCTATAAGATTACAATCGTCAATCCAAAAAATGCATTCTGGTCTCCAAGACCAATAGGGTTAACGGCTCTACCTGGCCGACATACTACACTGCAGTCTGGACAGGTTGAGCAGGTTGTAGTGCCTCGTTTTACAAGCTGCACGAACAGGGAAAACGCCGCCTGCACGCAGATATAAGTGAACTTGTCCGTCCCAGATAACAGTGGCCCCAGGGAGGAGGAAGAGACGTGAAGGCGCAAGTTATTCCTTAAAAAAACAAACTTCCGGCAATGTTTTCCACAGTCCTGCTTGCTGTCAGTGTGTGGAATAATTCCGGAAGATTTGGTGCAGAAATGTTGCAGTGTATTTCTATCGATTTGCATGGAAGGTGCAGTCAAAAATGGGGTCACTGACGCATTGGGGTGACCAGCTGATGGACTATGCACAGATGACATACATATATATATATATATATATATATATACACCAATGCAATAGAATACATCTCTATCCTGACTGCAGCAGCTATAATGTTATCATGATGACGTCATTACACGACAAATATATATCAATCAGTGTTGCATAGAGACAGACTGACCCGATTCTGCTGTTAGGATGACACAGGGCTCCCCTCCTCCGGACCAGGAAGGGTGTCCCGGACAGAAGACAACCATAGAAGCCTCCACATCTCCGGTCAGGACACAGTTACACCTGCAGTCTGCCCCCGCCTTCCTCACCTGCCAAAGGTGGCGGACACGTCACCGGCCTACAACCTGCAGCTACCGCCCCTAACCACGCCCACCAGCAGGTGTCGCTGCTCATACACCTGACATGCAATAGATGACACCGTCACCTGGATACGGGATAAAGCAGAAGGATCATAGAGGTCTGAGAGAAGATAGACAAGACACAGAGAGCGCTGCAAGAGCTACCGCTATCTAGCGGTCACACAGCTAATGGACATACGGTGAAGTACAACAAGTTAGATGGTAAGAGAAATCAGGGATACAATGAAAACTATGAACCTAAAAAACAAATATATATAGATGTACTCAACTATGTCGTATGAAAATCGCCTCAGGGTAAAAATTGCCGCGGTTTTTCTTTCCAACCAATCGAAGGTCATGTGTCATATTTCAGCGTAGTTGAGGGAATGAGAGCAGCACTCTGATTGGTCGCTGTCAGAGGCGGGCTTCGTAGCGTCTCTTCTGTGGAGAACATTCCAGATATTTGTAAGGAGGGGAAGACGCAGGTGAGTTTTACCGAATGTGGATGAACTGAGGTGATTTTGGCCACTCCTTGGTAAATAATTTGGAGATTCGTCATGTTATTAATCCATGTTTATATGTAAAGGCTCCAGAGCAGTTCTGGTAATACATAATAATGGTCGCATGTGGCCCCCAGCCTCAGAGGGCCACACAAAACACTTCATAAAAGGGAAAAAAACACAGCATGCGAAGTATGAGTAAATAATGTCCAGTATTTTTGACTCCAGTTAACATTTCACATGTATAATGAAAAGTTCTACAACTTTCTAATATACTTTGTAACAATAACCTCTCTTCACTGTCTGTGCTTGCTGTCACTGAATGGGAACGATACTGGTCTTCATCCAGTGGCTGAACACCTAATGTGTCTCACAGCTCATGGTTTGTTACAGGTGCATCCAGTCCTCTGCATGCTATATAACCTGTACTCCAGGCTGATACGTTTTACTTGCACTGATACATTGTAACAAACTATGAGAGAGGTCTTGCACTTTGTTAAGCTAAGATTTGGAACGCAAAGGCTCGTTTTAGGTGGAGTTCCCCTTTAAGACTATGTTGACGCGAGTCGCAGCGACCGCGGTGTATACGACCCAGAACCTGCAGGCAAGACCGGCCGGATAATCGCTCCAAATGGTGTGTGGATTTTCGGACGGTTTAACTGCTGCGGTAAACGGCGTTCAGAAAAAAAAAAGGCCTATACTCACTTCTCCGAGTGTTGCGATTTTTTTTTTTCCGCAAACGCATAAAACGGCACAAAAATATATCCGCAGCAACTCCGCAACATAAATTGACACGCTGCAGAGTTAAAATCCGCACCGCAATTTATTAGGCCCTGTTCACACTGAGTTTTTTTGCCGTGGAAACCGTGGCAGAAAAACCGCCCGAAATCTCCTCCCTTTTTTTTGGGCGTTTCCGTCTCTGACCTCCCTTTGGCAGTAAAAGCGTTTTTCGCGGCGTCAATTAATGGCCGTGGACGAAAAACACCGCCGCAAACGTCGTGCAGGCAGGTCAAAATCTACCTCAAAATTCCGTCTGCCTGCTAAAAACGCAGTGTGAAAAGGGCCTTAATGCTTTTTTGTCACCGCAGAGCATAGACGACATTTCATTCACTTGCCGCTACTTTAATAAACGGCAGATTTTTCGCATGCAAATCCGGACGGAAAATCGGCAGCAAATTTGCTACATGTGAACATACCCCAAGAGTTGTCAGAGGCTTCTTTAAAAGGAACTAATCAATCATTTATGTCACGTTACGCCCGGCCCGAGTTTGTCAAATCTCATGATGTTTCCTATGTTGGCCACCAGAAGGAGCACTTCCGAGAATTACAGCAAGGTGAATAAGGGAAAGCAACCGGACTCTCAGCTGCCGTAAATGTGGGAAGGAATCTCAACCCCCCCCCTATTTTTGGCTACAAGCCAGGAAAAGGTGTCTTCAAATTGCTAAGCATTGTGCGGCTGCCTTTTTGGGAGAGCTTTTACAATATAGCTGGTAGAAGCTATAGGACACCAAATGGCTAAAAAAGATGAACGTCAAGAGGGAGACCCTGTGGTGAATGACTTTTCAGTTGACAGGTTCACACGGTGTGTATTTTCCGCAATTTTTTTGCGCATTTTACGTGCCAAAAACCGCATCAAAAAAACGCTTCATTATGCTTTTCATTTACATAATTGGTAAAGTGCGCTGTTAATACATACAACGCGCTTTTTTACACACTATTTACACAACACATGTTTTAAAAGCTAATGAAGTGTCGAGTCAATTCCTTTGCATGTAAAATGTGCTAAATGTTCCCTAATTATTCGCCAAAAAGGGCACACAAAATGTTAAAAAAAGCGTCCACGGAAACAATCACACA
The DNA here is from genome assembly GCF_050947455.1 of Rhinoderma darwinii. Lineage (NCBI taxonomy): Eukaryota > Metazoa > Chordata > Amphibia > Anura > Rhinodermatidae > Rhinoderma > Rhinoderma darwinii. The sequence continues at coordinate 63,542,434 of NC_134699.1, forward strand.
ACCCCCTCCTCAACAGCACCTTGCACACAACCCCTCCCCCCACTATGGTGTGAGTCGTGCGTGGCACAGTTGCATGTTTGGGGTGTTTGGCTCTGACACACACATACACACACACACACACACACAGCTCTGCTACTCACAGCTCTGCTACACAGAGCTCTGCTACACACACACACACACACAGCTCTGCTACACACGCACTGCTACACACACACAGTTCTGTGTGTTCTGCCACACGCGCGCGCGGCTGCTCTGCTGCGTGCGCGGCAGCTCTGCTACACACGCACACGCTACAAATTAAATAGTCAATATAATATTAAATAAAAACAACATAAATTTATTTTTTTAAAATTTATTCATGACACCTTTCCTTTAAAGGGACACCGTTCTATTTTTTGCACTCTTATGTCTCATGGACACGACCGTGTTTAGTCCGTGATATACGGACCGAACACAGTTCAGGGAGCCGGAGTTCCCAGCATCAGAGTTATGTATGATGCCAGGAGTCCCTGCCACCCTGCTGGAATGCTGTCCTATACTGCTGGGAACTCTGGCTCCCTGAATTGTGTTCGGTCCTGGAAATGCGGCCGACATACGGTCCATATATCACAGACCAAACACAGTTGTGTGCATGAGGCCTTAGGCCGACTTCACACCTTTCGTAAATACTCTTTTCATTGCAGAAAATCGGCAGCATAATACAGTAGCAGCAAAGTGGATGAGATTTGAAGCAATGTCATCCACACGCTGCGTAAGTGATAAGCGGAGAAAACCCTCAGAAATTGACCTGCGGTGCGTTTTTTTGATCCGCAGCATGTCATTTGTACTTGCGTAATCGCAGCTAATCTGTTGCGGGTTTTCCTGATTGTATTTTATAAGAGGTAAAACCCGCTACAAATAGCAGATGTTGCGTTTTCTTGCAGCAGAAAAGCTGCGATTCCGCCTCCAAAAAACGCAAATCAGAAAAAAAAAAAAAACACCCAGAAATCTGTGCTTCTTCATGCAGGCCGCCCTCCTGGGATGACGTTTCATCCCATGTGCTTGCTGCAATTTATAAAACCTCATCCCAGGAGGCTGGTCTGCAGGATGGCAGAGGGTAAGCATGTGTTGGTTCATCTTTTTTGTTTTTTTACCGTGCAGTTTTCCGTAGCGGACATTCCGGACAAAACTGCACTACAATTTGGTGCAGTTTTTCGGCCGGAATTCCGTGCAGCCGCAAGGGCGGATACGCTTTGTGCTTTCACGCAGCGTATCCACCCTGTGTAAACGTAGCCTAAGGGTATGTTCACACGTCTTAACAAATTACGTCTGAAATTACGGAGCTGTTTTCAGGCGAAAACAGCTCCTGAATGTCAGACGTTTTTGTAACTACTCACGTTTTTTGCGGCGTCCCTTACGGACGTAATTGGAGCTGTTTTTCAATGGAGTCAATGAAAAACGGCTCCAAAAACGTCCAAAGAAGTGACATGCACTTCTTTGACGCGGGCCTTTTTACGTGCCGTCTTTTGACAGCGACGCGTAAAATTACACCTCGTCTGAACAGAACATCGTAAAACCCATTGCAAGCAATGGGCAGATGTTTGTAGGTGTATTGGAGCCGTCTTTTCAGGCGTAATTCGAGGAGTAAAACGCCAGAATTACGTCTGAAAATAGGTCGTGTGAACATACCCTTAGTGTGCACAGGAAACTAAAGTAAAAATAAATCTAAAATGTATGAAAAGTAGGGTATGCAAAAATTTTCAAAAGTGCAGGAGTTGTCCCTAACAACCAATCAGATTCTAGCATTTATTTTTACGGTGAAGGTTAGAATATGTTTGCAGTGCTCTGATTGGTTGCTTTGAAAGGGGGCGATACACATAAGGAAAGGGATTCACCTAGACTTTTTATAGTACTCAATAATTGATTTTAACTCTTGAGTGACAGCTGCTGATGGCGAGATTGCATGCAACTCAATATTCATTTGGACTTCAGCTGTAGCTCAATAGTTAAAAACAATTATGCAGTACTGCAGAAAGTCTAGGTGTAGCCCTGACCTAATAGTTATGTTTTCAAATACCCTTTTTAGGGTGTATTCACACTAAGGTTTGCCGCATTTTTTGCCTTGCGGCTGAAAACCGCATGCGTATTTGCTGCAATTTTGCAAATCGCACCGTGTATACACCCTTTAGAGAATTCAGCGTTAATATAGTGGAATGGAATAGTGTCTGGCGGACCAGGCACGTTCGTACATAACATGGACAACCCGTTTCAGTGCGCACTATGGTTTATTTCTCCTGCGGGGCTGCAGCAATGACGTTCACCACGTTCTGATGGGGTTTTCCTCAGATCACAGCAGAGTCCTGGAGGTATCAGCAGTCAGGGATGTAGTAGAGCCACCTGAGCATTTTTTTCAACTGCAAGGGTGCAGCAAAAGATACTCCTCTGTCCGTGCCGAAGGCCTACAGAGGGCCATGGCCATTGACGGGCCAGTTCCTTGGAGATCCTCCGGCGTTCACATGACTGCAACACTGTTTGGTGATGCGGCACGCTAGCGCCGCGGTCATGTAACATTGCGCCGCCTACGATGTTCCGCTGGAGCAGGCCTGGTCAGAAGAGCCCATGCCTTCATTGCTGGAGGACAGCATGAAAATGGGGACAGTCGACTATGGCACTCTCTACAGGGGGCCTGACTCCCCGTTGTTGTTTTCTGTGCTGCAGCAATGACGTGTCCCCTTATACCCACATCATCGTTGTAGCCATTCACTGGCCTCTGCAGTCTCGTGCCCTATAACACGGATGCCAGTGACTGGCGGCAGTGAGTAAACGGCACTGGAAGCAAAGAGCGGAGGGTAGCACCGGAGCGACTGCACTGGAACACGGGGATTTGTCATGTGAGCAATTGTTTTATGGCATTTTCCCCCTTTGCCAGATTTGTATAGAATTCTGGAAAACCCCTCACTACAAAAAAATTAGCAATGGCCCTGGTCTAAAGTCTACCTATCATCACAGGTTGTTTTTATCACAATAGTTTCTTTTAGCACTTTTTTTTTTTTTTCAATCGTGAATGCCTGTCCTCACCACTAGAGGGCAATCTTGCTATACATTGCTACCCTTGACCTGAAGAGTGTGTGATTGGCCACCTATTGGCAGCTACAGGTATCTGAGATTAGTATGGGAGTGATTGTGGCATTTAAACAGCTGCCATCCAAGAAAATTTATAGGGGACAATCATTCTGGTCAGTGCAGTTATTTTGCACTGTATGGCTCTTTATTGACCCATGTCCCTATAGTGAAATATATATATATCGTACTTCTGCTTGGACCTACATATGGCCAACCAGTGTTGCTTTGCAAACACCCTGCCTTGAAGAGAACTACACACATTTATATTAGGCAGTGGTGTAGTCAGAAGTCCTGGACCCTGATGTAAAAGTTTTACCTGTGTCCAGAATGTCACCACCAAGTATATGCAATGTCGTCGTACAACATGGTAATATGAACACATTTTATAAACGTGAACTAGTGGCAATGTGCCACTAGGTGACGCCATACTACAGTTGCAAAAACATTATAAAAACACGCCCTAGCACCCACATATCAGGGTTTATTTGTTAAAGTAATTTCAATAAATAAATATATTTCTCTTCTCCCTTATAAATCGCAAAAATTGTTTTGATCATCCCAAGAAGAAAATGATACAGCAGGTATAGGCAGTTCATTGCTCTTCCACTGGTGGAGGAGGGACTACAAGTCCCAGCATCAATGTTGGTGTGTTTGCTGGGAATCGGCCGCTAGGTGCAGTGGTGTAGTTCATACAGCTCCAAGCATTCACTGAATAATTCCTGCAAATGTGTTGATGGGGAGCAGGAGTGATTTTGTCATGTATCTGCTCATTCCGCAGTCTTCTTTACCCTCACCATGAGAACGTGATGCCCGCATTTTCTGTAGACTGTACCCAGGCTCCTGGCAGGAGGAAACTTCGAAGCTGGAAGAGGGAATTAGATGTTAAAAGTAGCTTGGTTTGGTGTCTGGGATGATTACAGTGCAGATTTTTTTAATATAATTCCTACTCGCTCAGACTGTATTCTTATGTAATTATTGAGGACTATCCTAGCACTTTGTATTTTTGTACACAGGCGGCAGTATTGTAGTTATATCCTTGTCCATAGGGGGCAGTGTTATACGCTCATGGCAGGTCACAGTCTGAGAGTTACAGGGTTACATATGTTACATTAAAACCTACCTGGACACATTAGTGTACACCCTCCGGCTGTCTTTGTCCAGCTGTAGACTCAATGTCCTGAGATCCAGGCTTCTCATTTGGATGCTAGATGCTTTTAGTCCATGAAGTTTGCACTGCAACCGACAAAACCATGACATCATCAGACCTGCTGCATGACATCATCAAGGGGCAAAAAACCTTCCATCCTAGAACTCAACTCACCAATGCAGCGTGCCCGGACAATGATTTCCCTGTCTCATCAATGTAGACAGTCAGACACACAAGATCTGTGAAAATAAAATGTGCATAATGAGATATATGTACATTTCTTTGTATGCCCCCTACTGGTCAAAGAGTAAATTGTTCTTACCATCAGTTTCATTACTTGGTATTGTTTTAATAATGGCCCCGGATGTTCTCATGACAAGGGATCCCTCCTTCTCTCTGTTACTGGCTAAAGCCTGAAGGAACAAAAAAATATATTTCAGCATTTTGTAGACGTCCCCAAAAATGTTTTGCATATTTTTTGTCTAATTTTTTGGGCACCTTTTGATAATGCACCTGTATCCCTGCACCCCGAGAATCCACCACAGTCTTCTTTCTGGTTAGCGTGTTCACTGAACAAAGAAAACTTTATTAACATAATACACAGACAAGATATTTAATATGACTGTAAGGTGTTTTTTTTTCTTTTTATGTTACTATTGAAGGCGTAACGTGTCAAGTCCATGCATACGTGTGTGTGTGTGTGTGTGTGTGTGTGTGTGTGTGTGTGTATATATATATATATATTTATATATATATATATATATATATATATATATATATATATATTTATTTGCCCTGCTTACTGGCGATGAGGGGGATCATAACTTTATTTAAGTATTTCATTGGGGGTTCTGGGGGAAAGGTGAAAAGTATGTATGAAAATGAAGGACCAATGCCTTGGCCTAAATTGCAAACAGGGCATCTAGATGTCAGTGCCCCTTAAGAAAACCAGTGCAATGGTGTCAGCAGCATGTTATCTGCCACCCTAAACTAGTGTTGGCCCTGGTACCAGGTCTTCATTTGTATGTATACTTTGACCCTTTTTCTGTGAAATGCATAAATGGATAACGTTTTGACCGACTCCTCATTGTCGCACGCACACACACACACACACACACGCATACACACACACACACGCATACACACACACACACACACACACACACACACACAAGGGGGAAAAAATCCTTTTTAGGAACCCTTTTAACTAGTCATTTATGCTTACATTTTGTAAATGCACAATCTTGCAGGTCAATCTTGAGCTCTGTTAGGAATACATCTTCCACTGGCTCTAGACTTAAATCCCTGAAATGGATCTGAAAGAGAGAAGAAAGTTCAATCAAATAACAACGTAACAACGCAGAGCAAATTATTCCATGCAAATATCCTTTAAGGGGTTTTCCCATTATAGACTTTTATGGCATATCGACTATTTCCGTATCACCCGTTTGCTTCTCAAATGGACAGTTACCTACGTGGGCAGCTATTTCTCCACCGGGAATAGGGTCCAGGTCCCCACTAATCAGACTCTTTATTTTATAACTAGTCGATATGAAATAAAACCATTGTGGGGAAATCCCTCTAATAGATTACAAAAGAAGTGTCTGATTCCACTGCAAATGATTTTTAATACTAAAGCCAGCCATAGACATACAGGTAATTTCACTGATGGGGCCAATATTAAGCTTTAATGTTTTATTTTATTTTTTAATTTGCTTCTTGAGGATGCATCACTAGACAAGGCTTTACCAGTTCTGTTCTTTGCCATTTGGGCAGTTATATAATATCTATATTCTTGTCATTTCTCAGAAGGGAGCGACAATGAGCTCAGAAGAATACTCCTCCCTAGATAAATATGAAATCTTTGATCCATCCTGAGGCATAAGAGGCACATCCAGAATATAAAAGGTATTTAGCTTTTTTTTTTTTCTTCTTCAATCTTTACTAGGAAACTCGTGTTTCCTGCTCTATATTGTGAAATTGCTAGATCTAGAACTTACCTTGACAGAGTAAATCTGAAAGAACACTGGTTGTAATCCAAAGCGTAAGTAGTAGGAGGCCACATCCAAGATGAAAGGGTCAGAATTGGAGTCTTTGGAGGGACACGGTGGCTGTGAAGAACATGTCGTTCATTAGTTGGGAGAAAAAACTGCAGGAATATCATATGAAAACGGAAGTTGTTAGAGGAGTTGTCCAAGATTCATCTGAATTTTGGAGAATTCTTTACTGTTCCCAAATGAGGTCTGTATTCCGAATATACTTGTCCTGAAAATGCTGCCCTTGTTTACAATGCCGGACAGTGAGGAGTAAACTGTTATGACCGTAACGGCCAATCGCGGTGCAGCACTGGGACTTTGAGTCTATAGCACATGCCCTGATTGGCCTCTGTGGTCCGGTAAAATCACAATGGATGACATGGCATTGTAAACAGACACTGGGACAGTAGGGTCCCATCTTCAAAATAGCAAGTATATTTGGTATATACTTATCTTCCTATTGCAGGGACAGTAAGGAGGTTTTCCAAGATTGGTATACCCCTAGAATTCATGAGACTGGATTCCGACAGCACAAATATCTGATAATATTAGTAGGTATTAGTACTTCTTATGTGGAGTAATTGAGTAATTTGTTTAACTGTACTCACTAGTATAACTCTCTTAGGGCATCATACTCATGTCATTAGTTTAATAGTTTGGTCATACTAAATTGGTTTCATCCAGCAGCTTGTCAGGTTTGATCTGACATATGACTACAAATATCTACTTACCATAAGTGCAAGCTTGGCAATTCTGTCATAGAGCGTGTTTATGTTTTTGTCATACCACGGATCTACCTGACCCAGGTATGTGCTGAGCTCACACGTGTCGCTCATGATGGCCGACTCCTAAGAAGCAACATAATATACTTAGGTCTTTGAAAAACATGGACTGTCGATCACTACAACATTGCACCAGAAACATAGCAAAGAACACGTCAGACCATGTTCACACCTGCAATTTTAGCTATGTATCATGTGCAACTTTTTATCCATTCATGTGATATAAGGGGTCGTCTGTTTTCTCCTCGTTACAATAGAATGAGACTCCTGCAAACAGAATTTGCGTTGGCATCAGGAAAGATTTTGGGGCTGTCATTTCCACTGTACAACAATTTCTAAAATGACTAGGATAGAATCTACAATTTTCATAGGGATAAAGGGGGAAACAGATTCTCTTTCACTTTTTTGGTTTCTTTTTTTATTTCCCATATATATGATTCAATATATGTCATTTTAGCATCGGTTTTAGGGCTTGTCCACACGTAGCGGAATTGCTGCGTATTTTTCGTCTGGAATTGCGGACGGTTAATTCGCAGCAGAATACAGTAGCAGCGAAGTGGACGGGAGTTAACAAATCTCGTCCACGTGCTGCGTAAAAACTCGGACCCTGAAATTGACTTGCGGTGCATATTTTTCGTACCGCAGCATGTCAATTCCTGCTGCGGACAGTGGACTGAATTGCAGCATTTTTCTGAGGAGATGTCGCCATCTCCCAACATTGAGAATAACACCGCAAAATCCGTAACATTTTCTGCAGTAAAGAAAACGCAGGAAATGGCGCGTTTTTTCCGTAGCGGAATGTCTACTACTTTTGATGGAATTGCTGCAGAATTTTTTTGCGCTAATTCTGTTACGTGTGGACAAGCCCTTATAGTAATTTTAAAGGGGTTGTCTCATCAATACATCCCGTGTTCATGTGTCTTTATTAGGGTATATGGACATCCTAGAGAGGGGACCCTACTCTCTGAACGGCAAAGCAGAGCCACTCTATGAAGGCAGCTTCACTTCTTGCAGACTAGAGACATCCATGTATTCTGGCACTGCAGGGGGAGCCAGGAATGTTCTAAGAGGGGTCATCCTTTCCCCCCACTCCTCTTGGCTTCATAGAAAGTGCCTAGGGGGGGGGGCGACATTGAGTAAAGGAGAAAGTTCCTCCCAGGGTCAATGCATTATGAAATATACTCTGTTGTAAGGAACGATGGGAGTGTCATGCAGAATCAAAATAAGCGGATTTAGCTAAACATCATTTTTTAAAATGATCACATAACTTTGTAATGTTTATTGTACCATCGATAGTGATAATTGTGAATGGAGTTGTGCTTTAATATTGAATGGACCTTTAATACTCCTAACTTGCAGTGCTCAGATTTGGTAGCATACACAGGAGTCATGCAGTCTTTAGCATTCATCATGAATTGATTTAGAACTAACTTTTACCGTCTCCGCTGAGGTATCGGTCCGTTCCCCTTGGATAGGGATACAATAAAATTGAAGATTGGCTTTCAAGGTCCGGTGAGGCCTCCGGGCTTCTCTCTTCCTGGAAGAAAATCATTATTGTTCACTTGGTTAATTTTTTTCCCCCCCCAACAGATTGTCTGGACTACTTCAGTAAAAATTGTAATGTAGATGCTTAACATTTTCACTGCCAAGGACAAATGTAATACGTCATGACTTTAATTGCTTGACATGACTAGAATATTCGGGCTTGAGCTTAGATACCAGGATCAAAGCCTTACGTGCGATATTGGGGGCGCTGCACTCGTTTGAAGTCGGGAGCAGGAAGAAAATGTTTACTTCCAGGTGCTGTGTGTGTGTAAAGGGAGAGGTGAGGGGGCTGCAAGAGAGAGCAGGAAGAATGATCACAGCCCGTTAGGGTCAGTTCAGCCCGCTTCAGAATCCTCGCCAAAAAAATGGTTCAAATGGTTTTCTTTCCTGGGCGGCTTTTGGCCACACGCAGAAAAAAACCCCGGCATGCTCTTTCTTCGAGCGGTTTCTGCCTCTGACGTCTTACCTGCAAACGCTGATGCTGCTGCAGAATCAACTGTAGCCTCTGGTGCCGATGTGGCCGTCACGATGCAGGACCTGTGAGTGACGTCACAGATCTGCACTGTCACAAGCTGGGCGTTCTGAAGAGAAGAGGATGTTACTTCTCTTCACAGCGCCCAGCTAGTAAAAGTATTAAAAACGCCCCGATGTACGCACCTAATACACGCCCACTTGGACTTTTACTTTTAAACACACCCACTTGGACTTTTGCAAGCCTCATTTGCATAATTACAAAAATGGTCATAACTTGGCCAAAAATGCTCGTTTTTTTAAAATAAAAACGTTACTGTAATCTACATTGCAGCGCCTATCTGATGCAATAGCAGATAGGGGTTGCAAAATCTGGTGACAGAGCCTCTTTAAGTTCTGGTGATTATGTGAAGATTTGTGCGTGTAGACAGTGACATAAGGGATATGTATGAACTTCCTATTCTGAACTTTTAATTTTTGGGAAGTGTTTGTCTCATGCTTTACTTGGGTCAGACTTTTAGCCACAAACATGAATTTTTATGCATTTTTTTTTTTTTTTTACAAAATGTTATGTTTTGATGCAAAACTTTACGAAGATGCCCATGATTGCAATGTGCCAGGTGTCTACTTTCCAAAAATATACAGGCATGGGGTACGATATGATTTTTATTTTTGTTAAATTTTGATTGACATACACCAATAAAGCCTGTATTATACAATTCTGAAAAGTGTCCCAGACACAAAGGGTAAAAGGTAAATCGAAAAATAATCATAACAGAAATTCAGCGCAATAAATTGACGTCATCTTGCGAATTTCGGATTTATCAATTATTTTCTCTCCTCAGTCTAAACTCTTATCTGCATCTTCAGGATGCTGATACAGTTAAATCCAATGGTAGAGCAGGGGGTCCCTGCTCTACCATTCACTATGTATCGCTGGCCACGAGGCAGTGATGTCATCACGCCTGTCTTCGCCGAGCTGCACAGACCAGAGGAGCAGAGGGATCTCCTCAACTCATCATTGCAACGGGATTAGGTGAGTATGTATGTTGTTATTTATTTTTTATCAGGCACTATTGGGGACAGCTGTGGGGGCATTATACAGCGTGGGGGCAGCTATGGGGGACTTTATACTGTGTGAGGTGCAGCTTTTGGGGGTATTCTGTGTGAGGGCAGCTATAGGGGCATTATACTGCGTGGAAGTCTGTTATGGGGGCATTATACTATGTAGAGGCAGCTATGTGGGCATTATACTGTAGGGAGGGCAGTTATGGGAGCATTATATGGTGTGGAGGACAGTTATGGGGGCAATATACTGACTGGTGACTGCTTTGGAGGGCATTATACATGTTTGGAGACAGCTATGGGGCTTTATGCTGTGTTTGGAGCACTAAGGGGGCAATATACTGTTTGGGGGCAGTGTCGGGGTATATTATATACAGTAGTATACAGCAGGCTCAGGATAGATATAATTCAATGGCGTAACATGCATATAAAGGGTGTGGTATGAAAAAAAGTGTATGTGTGTGTGGTCTATAGAATCATTCATTAATCGTAATCGAGGTTACATGTTCAATTAATTGTGTTTTTAATTGCCCAGTCCTAGTAAACGGTACCTGTTACCAGGATCGACCCTTTTACATAGCTGCTCACCAAAAAAATCCCAGGTAGCCTATGCGCCTAGAAGTTTACTACTGCCACGTAACTTTATCAATTGCTTTCTGTCTTTAGACCTTTGTGTTGTGTGACCTCTAAGAAAATAATTGGTCTCCAGAAGAACCTTAACTTGGCCCTTAAGCTTGTAGGATTTTTCAGCCCACATGGCACACTTCCTTGCCGTCCTGAAGTTAAAAAACCATGCGTGCATGTTTGCCCACTAGTTTATCTTTGAAAGGGCATCACAGAGAAGCCTTACTGTAAGAATATTGTGTCCTGGTGTCAAAACCCATTTAAAGACCCCACAAGGGGGTAAAGTCAGACTCTGATCATAAATGGTTTCATGGAGGCTTCAATACCTGAAAGAGTAATATGCTTTAGCCAATCTTCCCAAAGCTCTGTCGTCTCCCAGGATCACCACTCGAGCAGTAGGCAGCTTATCTGGACCAGTCGGGACCTCTGTACTTTGCCCTGAGAGCCTCTGTAGTGTCGCTGCCCGGCTTCCCTTGGGTGCCTTGGTGAGGTTTTGAAGAAGAACCACAGAGTCCACGTCTGCACCTTTCTTCTTAATGCAAGGTTTTCTATATAACTTGGCGCATTCTTTCTCTTCCGTCCCAGGCAAGTCTCTCTCTATCCCACTGTCATTAGACCACACAGAGATGCGGTGTTGCTCGTTTCCTTCTGGGTCTAAGGAGAGTTCTGGCTTTGTGACGTATTCTGTCTCTGCATCTGTGGTTTGGGTCTCCCTCATGAACAGCATCAGCTCTTTCCCTGTTTCATTGTAAAAAAAATAATTGCTCCGCTTGAAATTTATATTTCTATATAGCAAATGGGCACACAACCATCATTCAGACCATTAGTAAAGACTAATCTCAATGCCAGCATAGTACCAATGGGTCAACTATTTGTTGGTTTGACCAAGTTGGCCTTTTCTAGCCGATATTTCAGACTATTGACTATTATGAAAATGGTATAAACGCGTTGACCAATGTCTTTTGGCCTCAGATGTTGAGATGGTAGTAGGAAGCCACGATGTCGCTGTCACATGTGTAGGCGTCGTGGTTGGTAATTGTGGCGGCAATGTGGCTCGCTCTTCTGGGGACGCTATATCTGGCATTTATGAAGGCGATATGACTGGCACTGCTGTTGGGCCTCCGCACTCTATCTAGCATTACTCATGGGGCAGTGTGGTTGTAGATGTCATAGGTAGATTTTATAAGGTAAGTTATAATGCATATGTGTTTTGTAGATTAGACAGAAATAATTCCATTACATAATTGATCGTCGTCCGTCCAGAGATGAACACTGAATTGTGGGCTGGGCAGCGGGATTCTCTGAAGTTTTGACATTTCTGATTCTAAAAGAAAATGCAAATATAGTGAAGACACGGAAATGGCTTTCGATTTTCTCTCATGCTTTAGAAAAATGATAGCTGTAATGTCTGCTATACCAACTACTATGGTCAACTTCAAAGCATAGGGAAATAAGCTGAACCGGTAGACTTTCTAAACAAAAGAAACATTGTTGGTGTAAAAAAACAAAAAAAGGCATAAAACATAAGAAACTGGGCAACAGAATGAAAAGAAAAGCCTTTAAAAGTTTACTTAGAAAATATAATACCCACAGAGCCCCAGTCGTTTGTCTAAAATGTCCCATGAGGTCCGTCGAATACCCATGTATGTCCAAACCGTACCGTCTTGAGATGAGGTGACTTTCTTATAGATCTCCCGCAACCGCTCGCCGTGCCTCTGCCTGGTGCCTGCATTATCCTGCTCGCCGCGCTCCACCACGGATAGAACTTCTTGAAACCAAAGTTCCACCTCTTCAGCAGATTTATCCTGGAGAAAAATACCAAAATGAACTCATTTGGCTGAAAGGAACCATAAATGACTAATCTTGAAGTAGAAAATCAGACCAGCAAAAAAAAAGCAAAAATTCGGTCGAACCACTTTCAAGACCATTGTGATGCCAGATTAGACAACTCTCCGAACCATTGGATATTTTTAATGTGCAATGAAAAGCAAACCAAATCTGGGCCAGGACCTTCTCAAAATGATTCTGCAGGTCATTGCTAGTCCTTCAAAATTAGATGTTGTTTGTGACCCATTTTTGGCCCAGTATCAGTTGTTTTCTGTTCTAACAACTCCATCCAAAAGAATGTTTCTAGGATCGGTGTTCTTACTAATTTCATCCTTTCCCTCTTACCTTGAGCACCTGTTGTAGCAGTGGTATGTCACAGTCTTTGCCAAGTGAAGCCTGAATACAGTTGGTAATGACGTATGTCATGCAGGACACGGGCGAGTGAGACATCTGACAGGCCTGAGTCTCGCGGAGAAGTGTATTACATACAGCCTCAGAAACAAACGATGGATCCAAAAACAGTAGCACCCTGCAAGGAACATAATTCTTCAGTATTAGGTTATGTTCACACGGGGTATTTTGCAGAGTTTTTTGACGCGGAAACCGCGTCGCAAAAACGGCCCGAGAACGCCTCCCATTGATTTCAATGGGAGGCGTCGGCGTATTTTTCCCGCGAGCAGTAAAACTGCCTCGTGGGAAAAAGAAGCAACATGCCCTATCTTCGGGCGCTTCCGCCTCTGACCTCCCATTGACAGAGAGAGCGTATTTCGCGCTGTTTTATGCCCGCGGCGCTCAATGGCCGCGGGTGAAAAACGGCGCGAAAATCGGCGTGCTGGGAGAGGAATATCTGCCTCAAACTTCCAAACGGAATTTGAGGCAGACATTCCTCCTGCAAAATACTCCGTGTGAACATAGCCTAAACACTCCTCATAACTTATCCTTCCTTTTAAAGTACCTCAGAAGTCTAAAAATGACTCATTACTTTATTATAGGGTTTACTTATTGCAATAATGGGAGGGAAATACCTAGGGCTGGGCAATTATGACCTAAATCAAAATCACGATTAATTGAACGTGTAACCTCGATTATGGTTATTGACCGATTTATTTAGACCACCCCCCTATTTGCATGCTACGCCATTGAATTAATATTTATCCCCTGAGCCTGCTGTATATAGTGCTGTATACTGTCCCCATAGTGTTCCCCACACGGTATAATGTTCCCATAGCTGCCTTCACGCAGCCCTAGTAGTGCCCGATAAAAATAATAATATACCTACTCTCCAAACCCCGTTCCAATGACGAGTGCAGGGGATGTCTCTGCTCCTCTGGTCTATGCAGACAGGCGCGATGACGTCACTGCCTCGCGTCCAGCGATACATAGTGAATGGTGGAGCAGGGACATTACGGCTTCCTGCTCTACCATTGCATTCAACTGTATCTGCGTCCTAAAGATGCAGATACAGTTTAAACCGGGAGAAATTAATTGTTTAAAACCAAAATTTGCAAGATGTCGATTTAGATTATATTTCGATTAATTGCCCAGCCCTAGAAATACCCGATTAGTTTGGGGTGGGGGGATGTTTAAACGTGTTTTTTTTTTTTTTAATTCTATTTTTTTGTTATCTCTCGGTAATAATTCTGATCACTTCCAGCAAATTAAAGAGGCTCTGTCACCAGATTTTGCAACCCCTATCTGCTATTGCAGCAGATCGGCGCTGCAATGTAGATTACAGTAACGTTTTTATTTTAAAAAAACGAGCATTTTTGGCCAAGTTATGACCATTTTTGTAGTTATGCAAATGAGGCTTGCAAAAGTCCAAGTGGGCGTGTTTAAAAGTAAAAGTACAACTGGGCGTGTATTATGTGCGTACATCGGGGCGTGTTTACTAGCTGGGCGTTCTGACGAGAAGTATCATCCACTTCTCTTCAGAACGCCCAGCTTCTGACAGTGCAGACACAGCCGTGTTCTCGAGAGATCACGCTGTGTCGTCACTTCCCCAGGTCCTGCATCGTGTCAGACGAGCGAGGACACATCGGCACCAGAGGCTACAGTTGATTCTGCAGCAGCATCAGCGTTTGCAGGTAAGTAGCTACATCGACTTACCTGAAAATGCTGATGCTGCTGCAGAATCATCTGTAGCCTCTGGTGCGGATGTGTCCTCGCTCGTCTGACACGATGCAGGACCTGGGGAAGTGACGACACAGCGTGATCTCTGGAGAACACGGCTGTGTCTGCACACCCAGAAGCTGGGCGTTGTGAAGAGAAGTGGATGATACTTCTCGTCAGAACGCCCAGCTAGTAAAAGTAGTAAAAACGCCCCGATGTACGCACATAATACACGCCCACTTGGACTTTTACTTTTAAACACGCCCACTTGGACTTTTGCAAGCCTCATTTGCATAACTACAAAAATGGTCATAACTTGGCCAAAAATGCTCGTTTTTTAAAAATAAAAACGTTACTGTAATCTACATTGCAGCGCCGATCTGCTGCAATAGCAGATAGGGGTTGCAAAATCTGGTGACAGAGCCTCTTTAAGCTGTTATGTTGCTTGTTTCCGTTCCATTGTGAATTCACAGACTTTTTCAGCCCATGAGATGGCGTGAGATCATGAAAACTTTAACTAGCCTCGCTAAAAGGATGCCGACAGCGTTTTGAGCATCTTAAGGGGGGGGGGGGGGGTGATAAATGAGATGACCTTTGGCTAGGGGTTGCTCTACTTACATATAGGGTGTATCATAATTTTCTAATGCGCTTTCTGGTAAGCCTGTATGACACAGGCAACTTACTTGTCTTGGTGATGAGTGACATCCCTCTTCAGGTTTTGCTCCAGAACAACCATCTTTTGATATGAAAAACCTAAAAGACCATATAAACTATTATTTACTATGTGCAATGAATACACATTAGTATGCTTAGCAGTTGCAGTATCTGCTTAGTAATATGCCTAGTAGTGATAATGCTGTTCAGTAATGAGCCCAGTAGTAATAGAAATGCCATGTAATATTCTCAGTAGTAAACATAGTAATGTCTGGTAACATGCCCTTTTGGTAACTAACAATAATGTTCATTATCATGCTCATTACTAGCTTTAATGTTAGGCCTTGTGCACACGGCGCTAAAAAAAAAAGGACGTGTAAACATGACAAAAACACTAGCGTTTTTGCAAACCTTTTTAAAGTGCAGGCGTTTTTGCCGCATTTTCGGTGCGTAATTAGGGCTTCCATTGACTATGGGAATTAGGTGGGTTTTACATGCCGAGAATTGACCTGACGCTGTTTTTTTTTTTACACGACGCGTTTTTAATCACGCGAGCTTAAAAGAAATGCGTCGTATGCGCTACAATGCGTTTTTCCACGTCAATGGGAAGCTTAAAGCATGCTTTTCTGAGGCGTTTTTTTCGTCATGAAAAACGCAGGGAATACACGCCGTGTGAACTCTTTTCTCTTCCTTATACCACCGCTTGGTTGGCATAGCTATCGCTTGTTTTTTTTGTGCCAAAATTTTGCGCCAATCGTGTGCCACATATAAGCCACTCCCTTCCGGTAGAATACATCCTCTTTTATTCTGTCATGCCCCCTTTTCGAGCGAGGCGCAAGCAGTTTCTAAAAAAAGTTTAATAAATGTGGTGCACAGCATTGAATAGTAAATCTGCCCCAATATCTGCTGGTATGCGGATCTATAGCGCAGCAATGGTATTATATGTACCTGGAACTTTCTTTTCAGTCTTTAGTCTTTGTGCATAGTCCAGACCAATCGTACAATATGGTTTGGGGAGAGTCAGTATCCTTTTGCAGAAGACATAAACTCGTTCATACATTTCATCAGAGATATATGCAGCCTGAAATGTAATTTAAAGGGAATGAAAAGGGTATTTTTTTTTTTATGCCCTAGGATTATGTGGTTTTAAATAGTACATGTAGCTTAGTGGTAGTTGTATTCATAGTCAGTGTACAGTACCTTTGTGATGGCGTACATTAGAGTGTGCAGTAAAGGGATTATATAGTGCAGGTTGTCTTTTAGTTCTGCCTAGAATGAGAATACAAAAATTGTGACTTGCACTGAAATTATACTGCGTATCTGATTTATTTTGTTTTTGTTCACTGTAAAATTTGGCATAAAAGAAAAGTATACATTTTCTATGTTCATTTGTATCTTCAAGGCAAATGTGTGTTTGGTGCAACTTTTGTAATTTACTTTTTATGAAATAATTTTGTCTTTTTAAGATACAGCTGCTTTGTATCCTGTATACAGAGCAGCTGTATTGTGTGCTGAGACCTGAGTCCCTCAGGTCAGCGGGACTGACTGCTCCAGTGTCTAAGTTCTCAACTTAGACGTGATCGATAAGCGTTGAATCTTGAGTGCCAGAGACACGCAGGACCCGCTGTCACTGAACCGCTCAGTGCCACTGACCTAAAGGATTCAATTTTCAGTGCACAATACAACTGCTGTGTATCCGGGAGACAAGGCAGCTGTATCTGAAAAAGTCATAATCATTTATAATAAAAAGTCATTAAAAAGTTGCACCAAACACAATGATACACCTTTTTTATTCAAGATAATAATCCTTTTCAAAGGGGTGCATAGCCTTTAATGTAATCATTTTACTTCCAAAGAAGTTGAATTAACCACTTAAGTGACATACACCCTTGAATATTTGAGGCCCTTTTACACGGGCCAACTATCTGGCAAACGAGCATTCACAGAACGCTCGTTCCCAAAAAATGGCCCGGTGTAAACAGGGCAACGATCAGCCAAACGCGCAAATGCTTGTATTTATATATTTGTATTTATGCAGCCTAAAATATTATTGTTGTCGGCAGATCTCCCTGGTATGGAAAAACTGGCGACAAGATAGAAATGTATGGGGATTTGCGATCGTAGTAATGAGTGCTCGTCCCCATACATTGCCCCTTGTGAAAGGAAAAACAAACGTGGATCAATGAGCGGTTTCGTTTACACAGCTCACGTCGAGCCATGTAAGAGGACCCTTAGGCTGTGTTCACACAGAGTTTTTTGCAGGAGGAAAATCCCTCCTGCAATAACTGCTCCAGACATTTTTTGCACAGTGGTTTGACAAAAACTCGCCAAAACACTCGTCAAGGTGTTTTTTGTTTTTTTTTACCCTTTCTGACTGATTGAAATAGGGTTTTGGAGCCGGAAACCGCCTCAAGATGAGTATGTCGCTTCTTTTTACCACGACGCGTTTTTTTTACTCGCGGTAAAAAAAACTCGTCCAACTCCCATTGAACTCAATGGGAGGCATTTTCGGGCATTTTTTCACGAGTTTTCGGAGCGGTTTCTGCGCCAAAAAACTCAGTGTGAACAGGGCCTTAGGGTGATAAGTCCAGTTATTTTAAGTTTCTTTATTTCCTGTGCAATCCTTTTAATTTAGCTGTTTTTCTGTACAATCAAAACAAGTGACTAATGACTTCAACCAGAGCGTTCATCTGTCAACCAGCCAAACCTCAGTGTTTGATATCTACGAGACAGACACACACCAGATAATAGTTTGTTCTAAATAGAGACAACAATCAGAACTTTTGGGGAATGTGTTTCGACCATCACAATTTCTTATCACATAAGTGTAGTCATCTGTCAGCTGCTCTACTTCTGTCCTCTGCCTTACAGCACTGGGACCATGAGGTATATATTTTCCCTTTGCTTAGTTTTTTATATATATAGATCATAAAGGTATCAAATCGGACACAAAATGGGCCAAGAATTGTTTGTGTTGGTAAGTAGGACGTGTATGACGCCAAGCTTGAGTCCAACTAAACAATGCATTTCTATATGGATATTGGAGAACCTTTAATGCCAGTCATTTTTAGATGCCATGCTCCTGGCTGTTCCCTCCGGTAGCTGAAAAAATACTTTTACTGGAGGTGAAGTTGTTTTGTTTGGCAAAGTAAGTGTTAAATGGTATCTGGAAATGACCGTACTAAAACATATATAATTTTATATTTTTTTATTATTCCTGTTTTTAAGCAGATCTCTTCTTCTTAGTGACCAAAAGTCATTTACTCTGTCACGTAAACCTATCCGGGAGTTTTCTGTTCCACGGACTCTTAGCTTTCAAAAAATTCTAATTTGCTCAAAAATCCCCAAAGACACCAATGCATTTTACTTTATACGTATCTGGAAAGACAACATCTAGTGCCATGTCTGTATCACAATTATGACTTGTTGTAATATCAGACATCAAGGCAATGTATACAACCTAATGCAGAGGAATACAGTGTAGTTGTCACTGGAAGCGTGGGCAATTCAACTGGGTCACTGGGAACTGAATGCTACCCCACTGGGAACTGAATGCTACCCCACTGGGAACTGAATGCTACCCCACTGGGAACTGAATGCTGCACGACGTGTCACTGGGAACTGAATGCTACCCCACTGGGAACTGAATGCTACCCCACTGGGAACTGAATGCTGCACGACGTGTCACTGGGAACTGAATGCTACCCCACTGGGAACAGAATGCTACCCCACTGGGAACTGAATGCTGCACAACGTGTCACTGGGAACTGAATGCTTCCCCACTGGGACACTGGATGCTAAACTCTGCTGTGCCAGAGTGATTGCTCTTCGTGAATCTGCCTCCTACTGGACCCCAGGGGGCTAGATGCCATCATACTGGGTCACCAGGGTCTAGACATGATACCGCTAATGGATGCCTTATGATTGGGTAACTGGGACTGGATGCTATTCGCCTAGGTCACCATGGACTGAAAACTATGCTAATGGATTATCAAAGACTGGTGACTATTCTTCAGGGTCACATTAAATTGTTTCTCGTTCACTGGTGACTGAATGGTCACTTTGTCGTCCAGTGGCCTCAGTCTTTTATGACTGTCATAAAGCCTTGAGTATGCCTCTGGGACATCCGAAACCATAGTACATCTCGTGTTTAAACCTCCCATTCTAAAATGTCTTAAACCCCTGCCTCCATTTTCTTTTAATTATGTGTAGTACTTAAGTGTGTGACGTATCTATTTACTCCATTTCTTCTTATGTGGGATAGACAACATTATACTTTCGTACCATCTATAATACACGTTCCTACCTTCTCCAACTCTTTAATGAGAATTCCAACCATAATATTTCCACTGTTTGGATTTCGATCCAAGCTCTTGTGCAGAGTCCATCTCAGCATCCCTGTCACAGAACATTTATTAACCATTATAAGAGCGTTGTCATTTCTTGCACCTGCCTATAGGTGGCCCTACACATTAAGACGCTTGACTGAGCGGACATGTTTATTTCAGTGGGGAGAGGGGACTAAGCTGCTGCCAGACTCCTCCGTGAACCCAATGAAGAACTATTCTTGGGATCCACTCCACCACCCCACAACCAGCAGAACTACAGGGTAACCATACTTCATCCCCACAGATACTTACAACATACTGTGCCAGTGCTTCCTAAATTATTTAAGACCCCATGATATTGGATTACACCCATCCTTAACTATAGTTCTTTTCTAGCGGAGATTGACTACGCCTGTTTGGAGGTTGCTATTCATTGACCACCGGGACTATTGCTGCTGGTGACTCATTTTTATAATCGGTGAATCCAGCGATTGGTGGAGGTCAATAAATTGTCAATAGATTTTTGGACGTATCTTTTGCAAACCAGACACTACATTATTTTTACGTTTGGACTGTGATGCCAGAGATACTGTGCACAGACTATTAGTTGAGGGTTTGGTTTTTTTTTTAGTTTTTTTTTCTTTTACCATTCACTAATTTTATCTTTTTTGGTTGGCTTTATGGCCATTATTTTAAATGTGTCTCTTTTTACCGCCTTTAACCCTAATTTACCTGGGTCAGACTGCTGTGTTGGATGTTGGATTTCAAGACCTCGAAGAATGGCTTGCACCTTTTGATACACCATATCTGCCTCGGTCGCTGAAAATTAACGAAAAAAAGTCATGATTTCACCTGTTTAGGCCTTAATCTGCTGTAACCAACAGTGGAGCCCTCCTGCACATGGCCGTAGCTGTGTGCACGTTCCGTGATTACGCCATTTGTAGGATTGTCAACTTGCGCTATTCTTTTAAATAGTAGTTCCCTTTCTGGGTAAACGTCTTAGCATAGGGCACCATAACCCAAGTGGGTTATGCATCTGTCTTTAGTTTGTGTGGCCTAGTGTCTAATTTTTCATTATTTGTATTAACTTTCATTGCCTTGTATTGTTAGGACCAATGGTTTAATTCCTTACCAGGCCATCAGTGCCGCCTGGTTCCAAACCGCAAATACAAAAACATGCACGTAGGTAAACGATAGGCTCTTAGAATATATCAGTATTCTAAATGACACGTGCAAAGGAGTAACTTGCATCTCCTGCGCCCCAAAATATGTAATAGGACCCCCCATGTACCATTTTATTTGTGTTCGTTATATAGCACCAACAGAAACGGCAGCACTCTGCAGAAATTGCCATCACTGACCGTCACATGGAAATGCAATTTGGGGGTGCCCAGGTGCGCAGGGTTGGCAACTATAAGATTGGGGTCTGGACCACTGGGATATATGCGTTTTCTGTGATGTGGAATATATAAATAACTAAAAGCCCCAAATAAAAGCAAAAAGTGCAACTGTTTTATGGCACATTTATTTAATTAGACCAAACTAAACAAAGTCTCTGAAAGGTATTGTAGTATATACAACGCTGATGTCCAAATCCACCAATGACCTATATAACCTGTTCTACAGCAGATAATAAGATTACCAACACTATATCTAGTAACTACAGCAAAAACTTCCTCTATTCAACTGAGTGGTAGAATAGTTTCCCAACATTTATAGCCTCGTGTCACCTTATGCCAATCACCAAGGCGACATGATGCGGTCGATTCGCCAACTCTGTGGTTTTATTAACCCTCACGGGGCATCTATCATAGCAATGTACATGATATGGAATTTAGAGAAAGAGAAGTCATTACGCCACAAATATAGTAGGAAAATAAAGTATAAAATTCAAGGACGGATCCGAATAAAAAAGGGGGAGCACAGTGTGGTGGCTTCAAAGACATTAAGCGATTTGGGATATTGGGCCCACCATGGCACAAAAATTACCCTAGGCACTAAGTTAAAGTCCGGCAAAGGTCATAGATGACATAATCTGAGCGAAGTTGTACATGCGTAGTTATAAGGTAATAGTAGCATATAAGTCTGTAATAATATTTAGACAAAAAGAGGGTCGCTCAATAGGTCATAATTATATACAAACACGTTTTAGTAATAGTATGGGGAATTGGTATCCATATTTAATATACGCAATGTACAACTGGAATGAAGATAGAAATGGACCAGGACCAGAGTATAGAAATAGGACTGAAAGTGCCAGAGAAAAAGACATGATATGTTGGTATTTTACCCTGTTTGTCTGCCCCCATTAAGCAATATAGACCATATTACCTGAGAGGTCCATGGAGAAGGCATTTATTAGCCAGGGATTGTTAATGAAGGGTCAAGTGTTTAGAAGGTAATCCGCGTCGCTTGTGATGTTCATTAGTTTGTGCGTTTTCGGAAGGAGCCTGCATAAAGGAAACAGAAGTAGTTAGGCCAAGTTCACACCTCGTTTTGTGCACACATTTGTGGTAAACGACGTATAAATTTTTAAAGTTACAAAAACGTCGGCATTTGAAACATAGACTTTCTATTGAGTTCGTACTCCGATACATTCATTTCCTGAAAAAGCCGGACAGACACGAAGCGGCTGAGTGCTCACACGAGCGATTCAGATTCTTCATTTTAGCGATTGGTGGTGCTCTCAGTGCTCAGACCCCCACCAATCAAAACTTCTGACATGTCACTATGACATTTCAGAAGTTTGTCAAACGCTTAGCTAGACTTTAATTATTGCCCCATAATAAAGACCAAATGAAAAGCAAAACAAAATGAGACACAAATCCCAGAAAAGATCTGGATCATAAGTTAGGGCAAGAACAAACTAAGAGTGTCCTTGTTCCTGTGATGGGACTATTCATGTCACTAGTCCCATACTTTAATGGAATATCCATCCAATGGATCACTGTCAGAGTTGTTATTTTAATTGAAGGCAGGCGATGTCTTAGCCCAGGCAAAAGACCGACCCAAGCATGGAGATGTTGCATTCAGCAGTCTACTCAAGTGTATCGTGGTCCTACATCGTTCCATCAATACCATGCAAGTCCTAATACCTTGTATACCAAGCAAAAGTTATCACCCCCTAAATAATGGTCTAACAACTTTATTTTTTGCTTGTTAGGTTTTTAAAAAAAAATATGAATTTTAACCATTCTTGTACAAAAAGTTTGCTATCTAAAGGGTTAAAGGACCAGTCTTGGTATGGAATGACCAATTTTATTCCCCTTGTGATTTATTTTTTTTAACTCGTTTTATTAAGAACAAGTATAAAATCAGTCACACATCACTAATTACAATATATGGCATATTGGATCAAGGAGATGTACAAATAGCAAATCAATTAATGAGTACATATAAAGCATTTAAAAAAGATGATATTCACAAATGATGGCGCTTAGACTGGTTTGCTTGGACGTATGTATGACAATTGCAATAAAAAGACAAAAACCAAGAACAGATATAAAGGAAAACAAAACCACCTAGGACCCATGTTACCCACGAGCAACTGATAAATCTGGTACAGCAAGTTCATGGAGATACATAATAAAAATTTGTGGGTCACCTATATTCCTATCTCACAGTATCTGGTGAACCAGCGGCGGGGTTGACTGTCAGAGGGGAGTTATTCCAAATATCCCAAACCTTAGAAAATGTAGTACTACAACCACGATTCAGAAATACAACCTTCTCAAAAGGTATTACAGAATTTACCAATCCCTTCCAATACCCCTTGTGATTATTACACAAACGTTCTCCCTTTTTGTTTCCTACTCACTTTTTGCTCCAAATCAATCTAGTTCATTAATATCTATTTTATGACCATGATTTTAAGGAGCTATTTTTGTCTATTATAGCACTGTGTATAATTATGTAGTATTTTATTTTTTTTTCCTTTTTTTTTTTTTTCTAGCATCTACGCAAAGTATTGAATGTGACCTCAGTGTCCTCTAGCGAATAGTTATAATAAGGGAGGATACCACAGAGCCTCCTACAGGAAGTGACATTTGTCAATTATAGGCCCTGTTCACACTGAGTTTTTTTGCAGGCAGAAAAATCGGCCTCAAAATTCCTTCAGGAACTCCAGCAAAATCGGCGTAAAAAAAAAACCTCTGGGTGAACTGGGCCTTAGACAGTATTTTCATGTTCGGTCTAGAAACTTATGCCGGACTTGAAGCTGCTTACCTGTACAGAACCCTGAATTTCTTGAGCAGACGCAATAAATGTCTACTGTATTAATAGACGTAAAGATTATATTTTCATTGATTTGATGGGCTTAAAGAGTCATACACTAAGACTGTAGGAGAAAAAACAAAGGAGTGGCCTGTAGACAGGCACTGCCGGGTCTCAGATTGTATACAAGGAGAGGTGCAGGTGGTATATAAAAAATTTTTATTTGAGCATTTCGGAGATGTACTGGCCCCCTTCATCTGTACAAATAGTAGCACGATCTCACAGGGGTCTATACATTAAATGAAGGACTATATCGCTAAGGCCTCATGCACACGAACGTATTTTTTTCCTCCCGTAAATACTACTGCAAATATGGGTACTTTGTCACACGTATTCGACCCGTATTCCACCAGTATTTACCGACCCGTGCCCGTAAATACGGGCCTGTTGTCACCAGTATTCCGCCCGTATTTACGTACCCGCTTTCTCTGCAATATTGCATTGCACTAATCGGCAGCCCCTTCTCTCTATCAGCGGTGGATAGAGAGAAGGGGCAGCCATTTCGAGCAGAGTTTCCGCAGCGGAACGCAGCGACTGTAAGTAAGAGAAGTTCATACGTACCCCGGCCGTTGTCTTGGTGACGCATCCCTCTTTTGACATCCAGTCCGAACCTCCCTGGATGATGCGGCAGTCCATGTGACCGCTGCGGCCTGTTATTGGCTGCAGCGGTCACATGGGATGAAACGTCATCCCGGGAGGCCAGACTGGAGAAAGAAGCAGGTAAGTTAACTTTTAATATTATTAACTCCAACGGTAGTCGCTGTCCCGGGTGCTGAAAGAGTTACTGCCGATCAGTTAACTCTTTCAGCACCCTGGACAGTGACTATTTACTGACGTCGTTTAAAGAGACTCTGTCACCACATTATAAGTGCCCTATCTCCTACATAAGGAGATGGGCGCTGTAATGTAGGTGACAGTAATGCTTTTTATTTTAAAAACCGATCTTTTTCCACAAAGTTAGGAGCGATTTAAGTTTATGCTAATGAGCTTTCTTAATGCCCAAGTGGGCGTACTTTTACTTTCGACCAAGTGGGCGTTGTACAGAGGAGTGTATGACGCTGACCAATCAGCATCATGCACTCCTCTCCATTCATTTACACTGCACTAGCGATATAGATATATCGCTATGTGCAGCCTCATACACAAACCCTAATATTACTACAGTGTCCTGATAATGAATACACATGAAATCCAGCCTGGACATCATGTGTACTCAGAATCCTGATACTTCTGAATCTCTTCTTTTTTTGTGAGATTCCGGCAAGTGAAACCAAATCTCGTTTAGCTCCGAGATCTCGCGAGATTTCGTATCCGTTGCTGGAATCTCACAAAAAAGATTCAGAAGTGTCAGGATTCTGAGTACACATGATGTCCAGGCTGGATTTCATGTGTATTCATTATCAGGACACTGTAGTAATGTTAGGGTTTGTGTATGAGGCTGCACATAGCGATATATCTATATCGCTAGTGCAGTGTAAATGAATGGAGAGGAGTGCATGATGCCGATTGGTCAGCGTCATGCACTCCTCTGTACAACGCCCACTTGGTCGAAAGTAAAAGTACGCCCACTTGGGCATTAAGAAAGCTCATTAGCATAAACTTAAATCGCTCCTAACTTTGTGGAAAAAGATCGGTTTTCTAAATAAAAAGCATTACTGTCACCTACATTACAGCGCCCATCTCCTTATATAGGAGATAGGGCACTTATAATGTGGTGACAGAGTCTCTTTAACAACGCTCCCGTTATTACGGGTGTACACACGTAGCCACCCGTAATTACGGGAGCCCCATAGACTTCTATGGGCCTGCCCGTGCCGTAATTATAGCCTTAAATAGGATATGTTCTATATTTTTCAACGGTACGGACACCTTCCCGTAAGCAAATAGATGGCCAATAGATGTAATTACTGGCGTTTTTGCGGTCGTGTGCATGGGGCCTAAGAGATTGACAACTTTCCTGTACTTTTATTGAAAATACTTGAGCCAAAGTGTTTGACGTAGGAAGCTCTCACAAACAATACTAGGTTGCCGGAAAGCAAATATCGTCTCAAACATTGTGCCAAGAAAAGAAAACTTTTGATCAAAGGCGTAGGGGGAAAGGAAGGTTTTGTTTTTTTTTCTCCTGAAAAACAAATCATCAACTAAAGATATCTCCAATAAGTGCTTCAGGTTCCTGTTTTTCATCTAAAAATATACAAATGCGTATAAAAGCTGTAAAGGAACTCCGTGCTAGAAACGCTGCGCTGAGGGCGTGTTACACGGGAAATGTAAATAATCACGTTAGTGAACTTTTCCCTCTATTATGACTTACATTTTTCTCCAGTTTTATATATATAATTTTATAGATGTTTTTTATTTTTTTGGGGTTCTTAGGTTTTTAGACACAAAGTATAGTTGGTAAGTATTGCTGAGCTTAGGGACCCTGCAAAACGGAAGGGCAAAATATGCTATTTTGCATAATCAGGGAAAGTTCTTCTTCTTAAAGATTAGTATAAAAGTTGTGAATTTTACGTTGACCTGCACTTATGTTATTATTAGTAATGACCCCCCCCCCCCCCCCCCCCAATTTTAATTTGATATCAAAATGAGTCAGAACACAGGTAATATGTGAAGGAAAAAGTTATATATTTAAAAAAATAAAAAATAAATAAATCCGCTTTGTGTATACAGCTCCTATGCATACTTTCCGTGGAGACAGACTACAAACATGCACACACAGGGTTTGTTTATGGTCCGTAACTATGGAGTCACTTAGGTCTGCATAGACACAAAACAGTAGGGTAAGTAATTTCTTTGCCCTATCCTGGCGATATAGGACCCTCCCAGTGCAACCAATCTTATGGAAGAGGAAGGATGTGGCTATAAAGCCGCACCATGGAGAGAAGAGCGGAGGGTTGTTTTCAGACCTCAGTGTATACCCTAGGCCAGAGGTCTCAAACATGCGGGCCGCATGAAGCCCGTGAGACTGTCATCTGCGACTCACTGGGTACTGAAGCTCCCGAGACATCCTTGGGACAGCAGAGAGCAGGCCGAAGGAGGAGCGCCACACACCCCTGTAGAAAGTACCACCCCTCTCTGTAGATAACAACCCACCCTGTCGACAGCGCTACACTCCCCTCCCTGTAGATAGCTTCATTGGGGCTCCCTCTAGGAGTGGAATCCCCAGCCAGAGCATTGCCGATTCCTCTCCAGGAGGAGCCCCTGATGTCACTGTCCATATATAGACAGTGATGTCAGGGGCTCCTCCAGGAGAGGGCACTGCGGCACGATCTAAAAAGGGACTTCCCAATCTTGAAATTCTTGTGTTTGCCAAATGCTCCCAACTGAGCAGCCAGATTGCATTTAGCGATGCTTAAACTGGATTGTTAATATAAGCATGTGTATTAAACTCGCAGATATCAGGTAAGTTTAAACCTAGCGGTATTATTATAGTAGTTCAAATAACTAATTGATTACCAATAATTTTATATTGTATCAAATCTGGAAGTAATGCGGCACGTCAACTTCACATTTTTTTTCTATGTGTGGCCCATTTACCCGGCAGAGTTTGAGACCCCTGCCTAAGGCTGATACAACAGAAACCGTAGTCTTATGGATATTTTATTAAATAATCAGATGGATAATGGCCATGACCAAGTTTGTACTGTAAATTGATTCTTTCGATATCACTCTGGCAGGTGTAATGTAATTCAGCACCGAAAGAGTTTAATAGTTACAAAGCTTTTTTACGTTGCAGAACTTCCTGTGAAGCTGCAAAACATCCTTTCCCATCCCCCGTAATATGAACTTGACCCTAGGTATCCTGAAACGCTTATAGACAAGCAGTCGAACATTACATAAGTACATTTTACTGTCTCTCGACCTTGTAAACTATCACGACACAAGGTGTTGCATATGAAATATGAGCGTCCTGCAGCTTGGCCTCAGCTGGTTCATTGAAGTCTCATGTTCCGTGTAACTTGGTGATATATTTGAGCTGAGTCTGAAAGCCTCAAATCTGTGGTCGATTTACAAATGTATGTTTCCTTATCAGCTGCACAACAAAAGCAACGACTAGATTAGTCGCTTGAAGTTCGATCACAAGGTTTGCAACAAGTGGGTGGCAACTCAACCGCCGCTCGCTAAAAATAACTGCAACCAGGAAACAAACACCTGCAAGGTTGAGCATTAATTCCCACGTCGGTAACTATATATTCTTAGAGGCAATGGCGCATCGCCAACTTTCTAACTCGGGACTGTTTTAAAGTGTTTTTCTAAATTTTCGGCCATTACTTGATCACATTGTCTCAGGCAAAAGTGCATTAACCAGCAATTTATCGATTGCGATTTTTTTTTTCTTTCTTATATGGCAGTCGGCCACATGGTAGGTGAAGTGGCCCTATTACGGATTTGCATTGGGGCCTAGGAGCTTCAATGTGACACTTCTGCTTTACGTACCTTAGACCACTATAGATATTATCATCTCCCATTTCCTTAGACCAGGGGTGGGGAATCTCTTTTTCTGCCGAGGGCCATTTGGATATTTATAACATCATTCGCAGGCCATCCAAAATGATCAACTTAAAAATGAGCCTGCTGTATTTTGTCAAACATTTAATTAACTCACCCCTAATGTGATGTCTGGATCTGCTTCTCTTTGGTGAGGCGTGTGATGTCAGCTGACTGCATCAACTTTTCTTTTCTTTGTAGTTGCCATTTGTAGGACGTCACACTACTTTCGTTTTAATAACTATCCAGTGTGCGTGTTGCCAGTGACATGATTATTTTACCTTGTGGCGGCGTTCTTAGTAGGGCGAGGCACGCGGCAAATGCATTTAGGACAGGTCCTAACTTTACATGAGGCCTCAGCTACATTTCTAAATATTAGGAGCAAGAGAATGGTGGACAGTGCCCAGTAGCCTCATTTACTACTAGTGAATGAGGCAGCGGCGGTCTGAGTGAGGTTAGTGCATGCCGGCCCAGGAGTGGACCAGGCCAGTCACCTGACCTGAATCACCCGACCTCGCTTCATGCATTTAGGACAGGTCTTATATCTACATGAGGCTTCAGCTAAATTTCTAAATTTTAGGAGCATGAGGATGGCAGATGGAGCAAAATAGTGTCATTCACTATTAGTGAATGAGGAGGCAGAAGTCTAAATGAGGTCGGTGCCTGCCGGCCTGGGAGTGTACCAGTCCAGTCACCTGACCTCAAGTCAGGTCAGGTGACTCGACTGGTCCACTCCCGCGCCAGCACGCACCGACCTCGCTCAGACCACCGCCACCACCATACCTTGCTCTGTTCTCATCCTGCTCCTAAATGTGAGTGCGTAGGGTGGACGGAGCCAAGCAGTGAATGACGCGGTCTGCGTGAGGTCGGGCTAGACCAAATGATCTTGCTTGCCGGAGGTTCCCCACCC
This sequence comes from Rhinoderma darwinii, assembly GCF_050947455.1. Taxonomy (NCBI): domain Eukaryota; kingdom Metazoa; phylum Chordata; class Amphibia; order Anura; family Rhinodermatidae; genus Rhinoderma; species Rhinoderma darwinii. Next base: position 63,571,794 of record NC_134699.1, read on the forward strand.
ATGCCTTAGACCAGGGGTCTCAAGCACGCTGCCCGCGGGCCGCATGCGGCCCCTGGGGCTGTCATCTGCGGCCCGCGGGACACAGAGCCGCTAGTATCGGCTCTGCTCCGAGACTCTGGAATTCCCTGACATCGCTATCCACACATCAACAGCGATGTCTGGTGCTTCCCCAGAGCCGGAGTCCCGAGCAGAGCACTGGTGTCGGCTCTGCTCCGGGACTCTGTGGAATTCCCTGACATCGCTGTCCACATATGAACAGCGATGTCTGGGGCTTCCCCAGAGCCGGAGTCCCGAGCAGAGCGCTGGTGTCGGCTCTGCTCCGGGACTCTGTGGAATTCCCTGACATCGCTGCCCATATATGGACAGTGTGTCAGGGTCTTGCCCAGAGCGGAGCAGAGCGCTGGTGTCGGCTCTGCTCCTGGACTCTGTGGAATTCCCTGACATCGCTGTCCACATATGAACAGCGATGTCTGGGGCTTCCCCAGAGCCGGAGTCCCGAGCAGAGCGCTGGTGTCGGCTCTGCTCCGGGACTCTGTGGAATTCCCTGACATCGCTGCCCATATATGGACAGTGTGTCAGGGTCTTGCCCAGAGCGGAGCAGAGCGCTGGTGTCGGCTCTGCTCCTGGACTCTGTGGAATTCCCTGACATCGCTGTCCATATATGGACAGTGTGTCAGGGTCTTCCCCAGAGCGGAGTCCCGGGCAGAGCGCTATTATCGGCTCTGCTCCGGGACTCTGGGGAAGCCTCTGACATCGCTGTCCATACATCGACAATGATGTCAGGGGCTTCCCCAGAGCAGGTGTTCCAGTGATGTCAGCAGCACAGCTGGAGTCCCAGGAAGAGCCTACTAGCGCTCTGCCTGGGACTCAAGCTCTGGGCAAGCCCCTGACATTACTGGGGCAGCCTCTACAGAGGGCACTGGGGCAGCCTCTACAGAGGGCACTGTGGCAGCCTCTACAGAGGGCACTGTGGCAGCCTCTACAGAGGGAACTGTGGCAGCCTCTACAGAGGGAACTGTGGCAGCCTCTACAGAGGGAACTGTGGCAGCCTCTACAGAGGGCACTGTGGCGTTATCTACAAGTGGGTGTGTGACAGTATCTGAAGAGGACACTGGCATTATCTACAGAGGGCACTGTGGCCTTATCTACAGAGGGCACAGTGGCCTTATCTACAGAGGGCACAGTGGCCTTATCTACAGAGGGCACAGTGGCCTTATCTACAGAGGGCACAGTGGCCTTATCTACAGAGGGCACAGTGGCCTTATCTACAGAGGGCACTGTGGCCTTATCTACAGAGGGCACTGTGGCCTTATCTAGGGGTGAGTTGCATTATCCACAGAGGGCACTGTGGCAGCATCCACAGAGGGCACTGCGGCAGCATCTAAAAAGGGGCTGCCCAATCTTGACATGTGTGCTAACTGAGCCGCCGGACTGCATTTAGCGACACTTAAACTGGAAAGCTGGATTGTTGAAATAAGCACGTGGAGAAATATTAAAAATTTGAAACCTAGCGCTATTATTATAGTAATGTAGTATTATTATTCTAGTAATATAGTGTTATAGTAGTTCAAATAACTAATTGATTAACAATAATTTTGTATTGTATCAAATTTGAAAGTAATGCGGCCCGTCAACTTCCAATTTTTTCTATATGCGGCCCACTTACCCGGCCGAGTTTGAGACCCCTGCCTTAGACCATGGAGCTGAGGGGGAAAGCTGAACTTTTGCACCAGGGCTGGTGAGCCTTTGTTTTTTGTTACCTACTGCATCTGTTGATTTTTGATTCTGTGTGGTTGTACATATTTAACGCTATCTGCCAATAGTACAGTCCAATGACTGACCAGACATGTGGCATCTCATGACCATAGTCCGCTAATGCCCTGCAAGTACCAACAGTGCAAGGGTTCAGGTAATGTGCATATAGCATGGAGTGGCAAAAACATCAAAAAGCCGTTTCACCCCAGCATTAAAGGGGTTCTGGAGTTATAAACATTGATGGACTATATCTAGGATATACCATCAATGTATGATCAGTGAGGTCCAAATTTTGAGCCCCCAACCAACATGAGACCCAAGGACCCCTGTTCACACTGAGTTTTTTGCAGGTGGAAAAAAGGAATTTTGAGGGTGATTTTGACCTACTGGCAGAACATTTGCCGAGTCTTTCTTGGCGTTTTTCGCTCCCGCGGTCATTGAGCGCCGCGGGCAAAAACCGCTGTGAAATCGCGATCTCTGACTCCCATTGATGTCAATGGGAGGTCAGAGACAGAAACGCCCGAAGAAAGGGCATGTCACTTTTACCCGCGAGGGTTTTTACCGCTCGTGGGAAATAAACTCCTCCGCCTCCCATTGAAATCAATGGGAGGCGGTGTTGGTCATTTTCTGGCGCGTTTTCCGACGCGGTTTCCGCATCTAAAACAAAATACTCTGTGTGAACTAGCCCTAAAAGTGAACAGATAGATATTTAAATACGTCAAAGATGCTGCAGAGGATCCAATCTGGTAATTTATTCTAGATACAAAGTAAAAATAAAGATATTTGACCATTTGGGTAGGTAAGATCAAAATTTATTTTACCGTTCATTATGTGTCAAGTTAATAAGCAAGCAGCCTACGAACCACAACGTTGTAGGTCTCTCCATGTCTCTGTGGTTAAAACTTTTTTTTTCTTAGCTATTTTTCTGAATTTCTTGTAAGGCTACATTCACACGAGCGTATCCGATTCACACACATGAAAAACGCGTGTGAATCTGGTCCGTGTGTGTTGCGTTATGCATCAGTGTGCTTTGCAAGTGGCATGCGTTATTCACGCACTTGCAAAGGACATCATTTTTATTTTTTGTTATTATCAATTGAATAGATGCGCAAATCCCACACCGCACACGGATGTGTTTTTTTTTTAATCTCCTTCTCATCTGGGGTCCGCAGCAGCAAATCTGTCTGAAAAGTCTGCACCAAATTAAACAAGTTTTTGTGCGGACTTCCTGTCTGAATTCCCTTCAGTATCTGGGTTGGATTTGCTGCTAAGTTTAGAAACCGCAAATCCAACACGTGTAAACCTACCCTAAGAGTGGCGTAAAAGACACAAGGTGACTGTGGGCGTTGCATAGGAGTGGTAATCATGCAGAAAGGAGAAGGGGAGGAGTAAGCAGGAAATGTTCTTATATACTTGTTTGTATATTCTGTGACCGTGTGACCAAAAACGACTCACTATAGCCCCCAAAATGGCTGACAATGGTCGAAAAGTTCATGTGCTCCGTTTTATGGAAGAAAGTCCAGCTCTGAAGAACAATCCGCTGCTCTAACAAGTGAAGCATTGTGCAAACTGTTAGAACAAGAATATTCATGAGCATCTCTGTATATATATATTTTTTTATTATTATTTTTACAAAAAAACATACGTTCAATTTGAGCAAAAATATAAAAAAAATTAATTCCAGCACGTTAAAAAATTCTTAGCTGAGCATTGTTTAATGCTACTATATTAACCATAGTGTCGGAAATAATCTATAATTAAACCTTTATAATTAAACTATTATTACAATCGGCATACCCAAAGCAGTATATGATAAGACATAAAATAATGCAAATACCATACTGACCATATAATAAGTATGGTGAAGAGTCCAACTATAAGATAATACACAGTACAGAAAGCAAAGACAAAAAGGAAAACGTCTCAAATGAAAAACAAAAAAATAAATAAATAGGGTTCAAACCAAAGTTGTTGAATTAACCAGAAAACAGAACTGATGAGAAGAGGAGTTGTAGTGTAAGCGGGAGGAGGAAGTAGTTATGGATAATTTTAGCTGGGTCTCTGACACGGTGGGTGACTTGAGTGGGTGTCATGGTTTGGTAACAAGGGTGGGTGACATGGACGGAAAAGTTTGCAGGTGCAAAATGAAAAATTTGTAGATATTACTGCATCTTACCTGAACCCTGGATCTTCCCAGTCATGAACTCCAATTCACAATAAACCCAAAGACACTGAGCCAAGGCAGAGCTCTGCATCTGGGCTCGGCTGAGTCACTGAATAATAAGCGGGTTGTCTACTGTTACACGCTGGATAAAGGACCTTTGAAAACCTTAATAAGAGGGATTGTCTTCACAGGGAGCATTCTCAAGCTGTGCCGGGTTGGGGCTATGATGCAAAAGGGTGGGGGTGCACATTCCCCTCCACACTGTTGTATTATCTAATAATATTTAACTGTTTTACAACCGCGGATCTGCAAGTAAAGGCGACATCTAGTCCCCTGATCTCCTCTTCAACTGGAGCAGTCATGCAGGGATAAAAAGTTATCACATCTGATGGAATATTTGAAAGGTTTTACAAAAATCAATACAGCACAGTGGACATCAGGAAAACGGTTCACACATGAAAAATTCAAGAATAATGCACAGTGTTTACTAGATTCATCACTAACCAGGCAGAGGTGAGCCGGTGGTTCAGGCCGGAGCACTCAAAACAAAGACCGATACTGCTGGTGGTATGAAGGATCGCCTGGCAATTTCAGGTGGATCAGGGGTATTCTGATGTCTATGGACACAATCCAACGGATCTTGGGGTTGATAACGATCGGTGTAGATAAAATAGTTTGAGTTGACCGCACTATGGCTGCCTGACTGAGCTCCTTATCCTGGCTGCATTGCCATAAACTAGCACACTTACCCTACGCTTGCACTTTTATTGATGGATGGTTTATATGGGATGGTTATGGCCATTTTTTAATAATTTATGGCATGTGAAGCTTATGTTGCTGCATTATGGATTGTTTTCTGTCTGTCGATATCGATCTATTTAAAAACTTAAAAAAATATGTCCTTTCTGCATTAGACATGGTTTACTGGGCTGGCACTGTGTATAGGGGACCCTCTGACACTGTTTATAGGGGCACTGTCTCTAGAAATGGTGGGGTTCTGGTAGTTAAGGGGTGACTATTTTAGGGCCGTGCTCATTTGGGAAAAAAAATCTATCTTAAAATCTGATAACGTGGCGAATGTAATTCTAAAATTTGGCAAGTATAAATGTCAAGGGCAACACCACCCGTTATCACTGTGCCAACCACACACAGAAACATAACTATGAGGATAAAAGCGACTTGATGTACACTCCTCAACATTGAAATTGCAACACCAACAAGGGCAAGCCGTAAGGTAATGTAAATCAAGGAAGTAGTAGGTGTCGCTATGATCTGCAAATGATCAAATTTTGCAGCCCCTCGCTCCAATCTGTGGCATGTGGGAGGTATAAAAGCCAGATTGGATCTGATTTTTGGGGTTTCATGTGGCTAAATAACTTTTCTTTCAGTGTTGTGGGATAATTCCTCCTGTTCGTGGACGTGCCAGTTATCACCACTAGTCGCAAACTAAGAGGGACAGAATTCTTGAAGTGACACTTTGGTTTATCACTCCGGCAGATCACTGCGCGCCTAGGCTGAAATGTCAGCACCGTTTAATGTTGCGTGTCCCGGAGGTTGGGAGAACAACGACTAACAGGAATGACAACAAGAGGTGCGCAGAGCCGAACCTCTGCAGGGACGGATCGTCTGATTGGAAGAATGGCGCGTAGTGATCCATTCTGTACTGCAAGTGAAATTAGACGTCACATCCCTGTCACGTTGGGTATGTGGACCCACTGGGCCATACCGGCTTGACGGTATGGCAGCTGGCCAACAGGACACAGGTCACAGTCTATAGTTCGTATAGTGTACCTGTGGTAGCTCGGACAGTAGTAAGACCGGCTCGGCTGGGACTAGGCAGCAGGCAGGCGCCATGCATGGTATACAGTGCATCACGACTTCAGCTCAACACGGCACTTGACCAGGATAGCACGGGACACAGGTTACAGGTAGCAGGAACGGGAAATACTGGGAACTGGGAAACACTAGGAGACCATTTGCTTAGACAAACTTAAAGAGGCTCTGTCACCAGATTTTCAAACCCCTATCTCCTATTGCAGCAGATCGGCGCTGCAATGTAGATTACAGTAACGTTTTTTTTTTTTTTCAAAAACGAGTATTTTTGGCCAAGTTATGACCATTTTTATATTTATGCAAATGAGCCTTTCTTAAGTACAACTGGGCGTGTTTAAAGTTATGTCCAACTGGGCGTGTATTGTGTTCGTTACATCTGGGCGTTTTTACTTGTTTTACTAGCTGGGCGTTGTGACGAATCAGCATCATCCACTTCTCTTCGTTACCACCCAGCTTCTGGCAGTTCACAGACACACAGCGTGTCCTCGCTCATCCGAGGCGATGAAGTTCCTGTGGGAGGAAGTGAGTGACGTCACAGCGTGATCTCGCGAGGACACGCTGTGTGTCTGTGCACTGCCAGAAGCTGGGTGGTAACGAAGAGAAGTGGATGATGCTGATTCGTCAGCATCATACACTTCTATTCACAACGCCCAGCTAGTAAAACAAGTAAAAACGTCCAGATGTAACGAACACAATACACGCCCACTTGGACATAACTTTAAGATGTTGCATCTTATGATCAGCTGCTGACACTGGGACCTACAAAGTAAGATAGAGACATGTCGCGAACGGAATTCCCCTTTTAAAGGGGTTGTCTCATCTTGACGTCCCCTTTCCGTGTGCCCGACTAGGGAGTATTAACATCATAGATGGGGTTCACCTGCTCGGCATCTCCCACTATGAAGCAGAGCAGAGAGCCACTAAAAAGCAGCAGCTCTCACTCGGAGTCCTGGTTCATTAATTTAGGGTATTCTCACACGGCTTATTTTCAGGCTGATATTGGAGCAGAAAAGCCTCGTTTTACGCTCCAAAATACACTTGAAATAAGCCTGCGCACCTTTTCCCATTGAGCTGTTTTTCGAGCTGTTCTTCATAGGGACAATTGAAAAACTGCTGCAAAAACAGTTAAAAAAAAAATGCTTCAAAAAAAAAGTTTTCAGCTTAAAAAACAGCTGAAGATCAGAGGCCGTATTTGACTCTGTGTGTGAACATACCCTAAGGCTGGGTTCACACGACCTATTTTCGGACGTAAACGAGGCGTATTATGCCTCGTTTTACATCTGAAAATACGGCTCCAATACGTCGGCAAACATCTGCCCATTCGTTTGAATGGGTTTGCCGACGTACTGTGCCGACGACCTGTCATTTACGCGTCGTCGTTTGACAGCTGTCAAACGACGACGCGTAAAATTACTGCCTCAGCAAAGAAGTGCAGGACGCTTGTATACATTATATTCAGGACACTTCTTTGCAACGTAATTTGAGCCGTTCTTCATTGAAGTCAATGAAGAGCAGCTCAAGATTTACGAGCGTCAAAGACGCCTCGCATAATGCGAGGAGGAGCTTTTACGTCTGAAACGACGCAGCTGTTTTCTCCTGAAAACAGTCTGTCTTTTCAGACGTAAAAGTTAGCTAGCGTGTGCACATACCCTTAGGGTATGTGCACACACACTAATTACGTCCGTAATTGCCGGACGTATTTCGGCCGCAAGTAGTGGACCGAACACAGTGCAAGGAGCCGGGCTCCTAGCATCATAGTTATGTACGATGCTAGGAGTCCCTGCCTCTCCGTGGAACTACTGTCCCGTACTGAAAACATGTTTTCAGTACGGGACAGTTGTCCTGCAGCGAGGCAGGGACTCCTAGCATCGTACATAAGTATGATGCTAGGAGCCCGGCTCCCTGCACTGTGTTCGGTCCGGGACTTCCGGCCGAAATACGTCCGTCAATTACGGACGTAATTAGTGTGTGTGCACATACCCTTATACTACAATGGACGACCACAAATTTGCTGTGTATTGGCTCCCAAGAGCAATCAGCTGAGTTATCCGGGGGTTATCCGTTATGAGACTGTCCCTTTAAAACGGTCTCTAGGGGAAGTGCTATAACCGCAACACCCATGGAATTCTAACCAATGGTCTTAAAAATATTCGGACGTTGGCGTACGTTTATAGAAAAACATTACTCTTTAGCTGATATTGGCACCTTAATGTGTACATTTCAATATAATTTGCAGAATATTTAGGGAACTCCGGGTGTATTGCAGAGAAGTTAGAAGGAGATTGTCCACCGAGACCGTTTGGCTATTGCTATGGGTGGGTTTTTGGAATTATATTGTAATTTGTTCATTTACAAATGTTATGCTGGTTACAAGTAAATAAGAAAAATGTATCTGGAGTCGGGACACAGAGGTATATCATTTGGAAATGATGCTCTTGTTATCAAAAATTTATTTTTGATATTCAACATGCAAATACTGATGTGTAATTTCTATATTTGTATGTGTTTCCGGCTCTGAATAAAAATAATTTCAAAAAAAAAATATATTTGGACGGTCCCCATTATTTAGGATCTCATAGATATAAACATTAGGAGGTTCTAGGAACACATTAGATGATGTGATACAAGGCGTCAAATAGGTAAAAATATACCCCAGAAAATGTGTCGGTCTCGTCTCTCTGTACAATGCAAGGAACTATAAATTCTGATGTAAACAGGAGCCTGGTCAACTAAAGTGCAAGTAAAAATAATGGGATCCCACTATTATCACCGCTGACAGAAGGGTCACAGCCCTTGACAAACAAAGCTTAAAATTGACGCGGAAATATATGTATATTATTTACAAAGTGCCTGACCTGTTCCTTTCAGAATAGCCAGCAAGGAAAGCAGAGTTGTTTCTCTGTCTCAATATTAATCATTTACTATATAGATATTTACATTTTTACTACAGTCGAATAGATTTTGCCATTAAGCAGAATTGCTACTTACATTGCCCTTAATATAAAATTTGATGCGGACTATTGTTAGGACTAAAGAGTAAAGTATACCAGTCAGCAGTACCAGTAGTATAGTGTAACAAACTGACCTAAGGAACTGCTCACCATTTGTCAGAAACTGCATAACGTGTCGCACCCTACTTGTCATAACCGTTTTGAGAATGAATATAGATACGGCGCACAAACACCTCGTATCCCAATAGCACCCCTCAAAATTGTCCCCAATCTTTAAAGGAAATCTGTCAGCGGGTTTGAAACCCCCACAAATTGCCAACGCTGCTAAATAGGTGATGGGGAAACAACTTTAATCATACCCGTGTTGCCGATCTTCTAGTATTGCAGAAGAAAATGACGTTTTAATTACTGAATACAAATGAGAGGTGGTATCCGCTGGGTGTTCCTTAACCTGGGAAGTGTCCGGGTCTTCGAAAATAAACCCTCCCCAATCTTTCTGCTCTTAATTGACGTCTCTATCTGTCTCGTTTGTCATGTGTCGTTTTATCCAGGAGACCAATAGAGATGTCAATCAAGAGCAGAGAGGAGGGGTTGGTGTAGGGTTTATTTTCGAAGACTTAAGACCCTTCCCCGGTTAAGCAACGCCCAGCGGACACTTGACTTATCGTTTATATACGTGATTAAAACTTCATTCTCTCTGAAATGTTAACCGTATGATCGGCTTGATTTTATTATTGGAAGATGTATATCAAACGAAAGTTCGACACTTCTTTTTTTTTTTTTCCCCTTGAGTCATAATTACTGAAACTAGTTGCGTTAAACGAAGGTGAGAGCATATTTTAAATACCTTAATGGAAGATTAGATGAAGACGTGATTAATTGTATGTACTGGTGGCACTTCAAGGATATTCTACCATAAAAACCCTTTGAGACGACCACCCAACCATGTAATAAAAAATGGTCTTCTAGTGGGTTGATCCTCTCAATATAGAGAGCCTACAGTATATACATAGGATATAAGGTCATTTAAAACCCATCCCAGAAACTTCTTCTTTAGATGGGGGGTGGTGATCTCGTAAGAAGGTCTTTTGGAAATGGTTTACTGTATACAATAGAGGTGTGGTTAATAAACGGGTTGGCACTCAGAGACCCAAATATTACACTCTTCTAAATGCATTTTGGGGGCTACAAAAACATCAATAATGAGTGAGATAAAAGGGAGCAGTATTTTCACATTTGTTCTACGTGCAATGGGAAAAAGTAGGACACGAGTTTGAGGTCTGTTTCCCTTTAAATGTAACTTTTAGTGAATAATTGTATTCAGATTAGAAGCGGGTGTCCACCTTCATTGGGGTTGAGCGATAGACACTTAGGCTGGGTTCACACGACCTATTTTCAGGCGTAAACGAGGCGTATTATGCCTCGTTTTACGCCTGAAAATAGGGCTGTCAAACGACGACGCGTAAATTGACTGCCACGGCAAAGAAGTGCAGGCCACTTCTTTGCAACGTAATTTGAGCCGTTCTTCATTGAACTCAATGAAGAGCAGCTCAAGATTTACGAGCGTCACAGACGCCTCGCATAATACGAGGAGGAGGAATTACGGCTGAAACGAGGCAGCTGTTTTCTCCTGAAAACAGTCTGTCATTTCAGCCGTAAAAGCCAGCTAGCGTGTGCACATACCCTCACAGGTTCTGCAAAAAAGAGCGCGTGGGAGGAAAACTTATTTTGACACTGATGTAAGTATTAACATCTTGAACAATGGTATGTTCAGAATCCATTACCTGACGGCTTCCATGCGGTGTCGGCTATTTGATATCGTAATATTTCCTAACGGACTCCCTTTTCTAACGGAATCTATCAGCAGTTATGAGGGGAAGGGCATTGTAAACAAACCCTTTTTTGTCCCAGTCATTCAAATGACGTTTGATTCCCCTGGCGTGGCGTTTGAAAGTGTTGATCACTGCACTAGCAGCCAATCAGGAGACCGCAGAAGCTGTCACTCAGAGCCTCATTTGCAGCCTCTTTTTTACAGATCTGTATATATGGATCAAATATGGATGCAATATGGACCGGATTTCCGAACTGATGAAATACGGATGACTATGAAAATACGGTCATGTGCATGGGGCCTAAGGTGCAGTGTAGCTGAGAATCCAGCACTGGGGTGACATATAAATCTTACCAGCACGTCTGTGTCTCTCTCTGTATACTTGTATAGCAGGCAGTGAAGTGACACACGCCCACCTTCTGCAGCCCCTCTGTAACCAGGGATGGATTTTGCTTGACAACAGTTTGTGGACAGCAGGAAGGGAGACACCTAGTGGCAGCCACTTCACACACAATTTGCATGGATAAAACAACTACAATCAGATAGTAAGTAAATGACAAAGTTGCTCTATATCAGGTATTCTATTAGATTAGAATAATTATTTAAAAAGTTAGTGTCAATTTAATAATAATCCACTCCACTTTTCAGCTAGGCCAATAAAGCTTTGAGCTGCTAATAATTCTATCTCATATCTATCTATCTATCTATCTATCTATCTATCTATCTATCTATCTATCTATCTATCTATCTATCTATCTCATCCCAAACCATTGGATGCTCTCTACATTCACATATACTAGAGAAGTGTACTCCAAAGAGTAGAGTCAAGCAGAAAAGTGTCAGCTCTTTAACTTAGAAATTAGAGCTAACCAAAACAAATGCTGATCCTGCAATTTAATTCAATTATAAGTTATCAATTTATTTTGTAGTCTTTTTGGTTTTCAGCAATTCAACTTTACCCAAGATCTTGCACTTCACATATTTGCAGTGTCAATCACAAATCGGTTGCTATATTCAAATGTAGTGATTTATCTCTTTCTTACAGATGTAGCAGAGCTGACATTGTCACTTAACTGCCCTTTGTTAGTTTACCAGAATAAATCTTTGAGTAATGTGATAAGTTTACCTACGGTCCTATGCAAAAGCCTTAATGTCGGCTTGCGTTATGCCAACGGACAAGCTCACCTCTGCTACAGCTGGACATATATATTTATGCATGACAAAAATAAACTTCTATCTTAACTTTTGCGGCGCATTATATTTGTTTTCTGAAAGACAAACTTTGTCCCCTTGTCAAACTGCAGCACTTTCCAAGTATGATTAGTAACACATTTATATCTCTCACCTGCCGCTGTCTGACACATCCTGCGCAGACTAAGCCCGACCTGGCACTTTTTGTCACTATGCAAACTTTTTTTTGCCAAAAACAGCCTGGAATGTAGAGAGGTATAAGAAATGTAGGATTGCCGAAGAGTATCCACGCGCCGGCAGAAGGCAGAGAAGTAGTAAGGAAGTTTACTGATGGTTATGAACGTCTGCAAGTTCCCCAAGGCACAGGAAGGAAGAGGAGGGCAGCACACAGGCCGATCACATGAAGACCTTAAAAATATCTCCAGTCTGATTCATAAAAAATAGCATAGAGGCGTAAGACACCACCGTAACTGATGGTCGTATAGGATTTCCTGGGACAGACCGTAATCTTGTCTATTTCACTCCGTTGTCAGTCTTGACAGGTCAATCCCATAATAATTTTCTAACTATGGTCCTGGAAACTTGTATGAGATTAGTGAAACATGGCTGCTTTCTTGAAAAAACAGCGCCACTCTGGTCTACGGGCTGTGTCTGATATTGCAGTATTATGGAGCTGTAATACTCGACACAGCCCGTGGATAAGCGTGGTGCTGTTTCTTCAAGAAAGCAGCTATGTTTTTCTAATATCTGCAACCTCATTTTTTTTCATATTTTTTTTTTTATAAAGCGAATGTATTCTAAATATTGGGTGAAATAGATGGCCACTCTAATTATTTTTTTTTTTTGTAAAACAAGTCTTTTTCTTACTATGCAAAGTAGATTAAAAAAAGCAACACTTTAAAAATACTGCCACCCTATATTAGGCCTCAACCTACTAACTATATAATTCCCACCCGACCACTGTAATGTGTTTACTGAGAGCAGGGGTCAGCAACCTGCGGCACCGATGCCATAGCCGGCACATAGGTCATGGTTTGCTGGCACTCTTCCCTCTCCCGGTTCCCAGCACTGTTGTGTGCTTGGCGGGGCTGAACACCGGTACAGAGAATGGCTCCTCATTATGTGCTTGGTGCCGCTTATCACCAGGAAAGAGAGCAATGCTTCATTGTGTTTGGTGCTGCCGAACACTTGGCAAACAGACCATGTACTGATTTTCAGCATTGCCAAGCACATAGTGTAACGCTGCTCTCCCCTAGTGATCAGCGCCTCAAGGACGGAGTGCAGTAACTGCACTCCGTTAGCAAAAAGTTACCAAAAGTTCAGTAGCCGCGGTCTCTCCTATGTACATCCCCCCCCCCCCCCAGCTGTTGTTTAGTACCCGGGGACTCTCGTTTGTGTACTCCCAAGCTGGTCTTCAGTAGTCGTTCTCTCTCCTGTATGCACCCCCCGCACAAGCTAGTCTTCAGTGGTCGCTCTCTCCTGTGTGCACTCCCTACACAAGCTGGTGTTCAGTAGCCACCGTCTCTCCTATGTGCACCTTCCAGCTGGTATTCTGTATCCGCGGTCTCTCCTGTGTGCAGTTCCCCCTATGACTTTCATGTTTGCATGGCACACTGAGTAATTCATTGTTGATTATTTTCTTTTAGCGGCACGCCATACAAAAAAGTTTGCCTACCTCTGACTTGGACTTCGTTCACATATCCGTTAGGGCTCTATTCTGACGTTCCGTCTGAGGTTTCCGTCAGAATAGAGCCCTGACTGACGCAAACCATAGGTTTCAGTTTCCATCACCATTGATTTCAATGGTGACGGATCCAGTCTCAATGGTTTCCGTTTGTCTCAGTTGTTCGATGGTTCCGTCTTCTTGACGGAATGAATACCGCAGTCGACTGCGCTATTGATTCTGTCAAAACTACAGAACTCCCGCACAACTGAGACAAACGGAAACCATTGGGACTGGACCCGTCACCATTGAAATCAATGGTGATTGAAACGGAAACCTATGGTTTGCGTCAGTCAGGGCTCTATTCTGACGGAAAGCTCAGATGGAACGTCAGAATAGAGCCCTAACGGATATGTGAACGAAGCCTTAGAGGTTTACTCTATGGGGCCGGCCTATTGACGCACTAGTTTTTTTGTTTTTTACATGAAGGACTCTGCTTACTTTCCTCTTCTGGCACCAGCATAGTGTCTGTTGCATAGTACTGAGTTGCGTAGTCTAGTTACTGTTACTTGTTTTCTGTGTTTGTCCCTTGCGTCTAATTTTCTCCCGACCTGATTTGACTTCTCTTTTTGCCTCATCTCTGCCTCTTTATATGACATTTTTGTTTGCCTGGTTCCTTATCTCTGTCTGCTAATTATTTGCATTGCGCTGGCATTGGTCACCATGCAGTGCGGCACTTGAAAGAGGTCACTGTGAAGTGGCAAATAGGCTGAGAAGTATCATCTTTAACGCTGTTCTGTGATCCTGACTTATAGCTACGCCTGTGACCTCATTTCTTGTTTGGTACCGCAGCCATGCGACCCCCCTTTGGCCTCCTCTCCATCTACTGGTTCCTGTAGTGTATTTGCCACCAATCACTCATTTGGTCCACAATCTGGAGATAACTCTGAAGTTTAGGCCATACCTCTATGGGGGGGGGGGGGTAAAAACAAGAGCCCCTATAGACTCTACAGTAAAAACAAGAGCCCCTATAGACTCTACCGTAAAAACAAGAGCCCCTATAGACTCTACAGCACAACTTAGCCCGTGCAAATCCCATCATGGTACAGAGGGTCCACTACGCGCCCCCGTAACAGCCGTTCAATTTAAGAACCGAATCCCTCTCTTGTTTACACAGGGTTTCATCATAACCATTAGTTCCTTGCCCCACCTAGCTAATTCCTTGTATCAAGTAATTTATTTTGGCTCATTTTCAAACATGCAAAGTAAACGCCCGGTGCCACTCATCAGGAAGAATGAGGTGTATAGAAAGTATTGGTTACATTGCATTCCAGCCGTGGGATGATTTTTTCCATCTTTCTATATATTATTTTGATGCAGTTGTCATGAGTATTATAAATTTCTATTTATTTCGCTTTGTCTTTGTGCTAAAGAAGCTCTTGATAAAGATTAAAATTGCACCCGAATGATCGATCACGATGGCCGACGGCAGATTACAGTTTACCCAAAAAGTTATATGTGATGTTGGATTTTTTTTTTGCCCATAGTCGTGTATGTCCCAATTACGACCGATCTTTCAACTCTTTGTGCAAGTGCATTATGTTGTATTAAAATTTTAACAAATACGTCCTCAATCGGCCAGTCTGGCATGTCGACGGGCGGATCATTCGTACAGACGATCCGACATCTGATTGATTGGTCACATTGTGTCTGATCCTAATCTTAAGTGTATGGCCATCTTAAATTGTGGAGGTAATATGTGATGACCTGTTCCAGTAGTCTAGAATAACTAATAATCTCTCACCTAAATAGTTGCATGTATGACGTATTATGATGACCCTGTGGGAATCCAGAGGCCAGGAGGTTCTCCGACATGTGATAGGACTGCACGCTTTAAGCAGATTTTCTGAAACCTCTTAATAATTACATTTCGGTTAGTTTAGTTAGAGAGTTTGAATGAAAACGATCAAACCTTACCATGTGATATTAGTTTATCCTCGGGCATGTGTAAAAAATAAATGCCTTGACGTTCTCATTACAGCATGTCGTCTTGTGCACTTACTTTTCATTGACGTCCGTTATCTCTGACATATTCAGCCTCAGAAAATAAGTGGAAACATTACAGAGATAATATTTTCCCAGATGCTTATGAAACCATCACAAATTGTGGAAGAAGGGAAATTATCTTTCTATGTTAAATGTATTCATGGAGTAAAGGGTTTAAAGTGGAAGTATCACTTCTTAAAAAAAAAAAATAGCTAAATAACATGTTCTAGAAAAGTTGCTGAGGAGGAGAGGATTTGGTTTTCCTGGGGTGAACGTTCCTTAAAATAGTATTGACCTTTTAAATTACCTGCAGTTCCTTTTTTTACCACTGCCGAGAACAATTTTTTTTTCATAACCACCAATGCAACAGCGCCACCATCGGTAAAACATAGCAAAAGCAGAATCTTTAAGATTCTATAATTACGTAATAAAACGTCCCTAAGTGATGCTTGATGATTTTAATTAACATAAAGAGTATTTAGAAAAGATAATCTTCTATCTCTTTGACAATATTATCGCAACTTGGTGGTCTGAACCAATGAACAAAAGAAGTCAGTATAATAATATGTAATAGTAAACAATTGTACTTCATTAACAATTGCAACTTCCGTGAAGTTTTGACTCTCACCCAAAGGGAGTGCCCAGTAACAATAAGGCTATTAAGTCTGGGGATTACTAGTTATATAATAGGGTAGAGCAATTAAACTTCCTCATTCCTCTATGCAAGGTCCCCACAAGGACAAGCATTCCATACCAATCCCATACAATCCTTATCTTTATATACTCTGTATGTTGCATTGTGCATCCTAAACAGAGGGAAACTATTAAGGAACTAGAACTGCATATAACCATGACCCAATCTATGACTACATGACGCTTGATAATCCAGAATCTTGCCAGACTGCAATTGTTGTTATTCCCATTGATGCGACATTGAAGAGTACATCTGAAGCTTCATTAAAATTGTTTCCGGTTTAGAAAACCCGTTTTCAAATATACTATTAGGCCTTATTTACACGAACGTGTGCCTTTTGCGCGCGCAAAAAAAACTCTGCTTCTTTGCGCGTTGCAGTTCCGTGTGTCATCAGTGTTTGGTGCGTGGCTGCCAGATTTTCACGCATATGCCATCCTTATGACACGCGGTTCTGAGGTTTAGAAAATGAAATGAAGGAGGTGGTTTTATTTTTCCCTTCATTTCTTCAACAACTCTTTGTGCGAATCACGCACAGCACACGGAAGTGCCTCCATGTGCTGCGTGTGATTTTCACGCTGCCAGTGACTTCAATGGGTGCGTGATGTGCAAAAAACGCTAAAGTATAGGACATGCTGTGAGTTTCACGCCGCGGACACACACTGCGTGAAAAACACGGAATGTCTGAATGGCCCCATTTATTTACATAGGTCCGTGCGACGCGCGTGAAAATCACGTGAAACACGTTCGTGTAAATAAGGCCTCAGGGAATCTTGAAAAAACAGATTGGATCTGCCGTTTCGGATCCTCCTCTATTAGCTGGAGCAGAGAGTAGCTACAAGGCGTGCCTCTTGCTCTGGAGAAACCCCAGCATGTCCATGCATTACACAAACAGCCCATTGATTTCAGTGGAAACTGTGTAATACTTAATTTCTCCTGTGGTGGCACTGCAGGGAAAATGAACACTTGCTGCCAGGTTCCCTAACAAGTTACAGCAGATTGCTGCGAAACCCAGCAGTGGAAAAACTTGTAATCCTTCTAACACAAAGGGATTGTGCACAACCCCTTTAATGGGAGTCTATATGTTGTGACCTCCACTGATAGCTAGAACTAATGGATTGCTGCATAAAAGAGCAAAAATGCAAGTCCATCGAAGAAAGCCACCAAGAGCAGTGTTGAAGCCCCTATGTCCTATAAACCAGTGTGGATCGCCACGCATCGCATGTCTTTATGATTTTACATTATTGGCCGATCCTTCATGATTTTACACGTGTGTCTGGTACTGCAGCTTGTCTCTGTTCACATAGCTTAGCTTCAGTACCAGACTTGTATGAACATCATGTCTGGTACTGTGGTGAAGGGGCCACGGCACACCACAGTTCTGCTAAACAGTGGGGCTCTTAAGGGTTGGACCAACACCACTCACATATTGGTAGCCTATCCTAGGGACAGGCCATCAAAATGCCAGAAAACACTTTTAATACAATCATTTAGGAATTGAAAAGTAAAACTGACCATACACATGGAGTAACTCTCGGCCGTACGCTGTACCGTAAACATTCACACTCAGCCGAACATGCATCTTTTTATTTCAATAGGGAGAGGGGGAATAAGCCGCTACCAGCCCCGTTTTGGCCTATAACTTGCAGCAACAAAGAATTGGGTATGTTGCCGGTTCACGTGTATAACTTCATCCATAACGCCTCTCCGTTTTCTCCAATTCCTGCAAATTATGCCTAAATAATATTCTGGTGACTCACACCAGCAGGGAGTTACTTTAAAATGTGACAACCTGACCTCTAGTCAAAGACCCCTCTCCCCCAGCACTAGGATCTGGCACTAAAATACAATGGGGCAGATTAACCAATGCTGTCTAAGATTCTACTGTATAAACTTAGACCAGGCAGTCAGAAGATGCTCCAAATATATCACACTGTATAAGTTTGGTGCATCTTGTTAGACGCTTTTCTCTTCCTTTTATACCAACTCTTGGTTGACTTAGTTTGTGCCAAATTTTTGTGCAATTATGGTGCATTTTAAGCCACATCCTCTTTACTATGCCACTCCCTTTTGAAAAGTGTCTAGTGAGGCACCATCATCTGTTCTTTTTGGCACATTTGCTTTATAAATAGATCTAAAACTTGAGACGATCTTATACGCCAGATATGTGTCACATTTTGGCACAATTCACAAACCCGTCTAGCCGCAATCACATTAGTTAATCTGCCCCAATATGTCCCAGGTTACCATCTATATTATCTTCTATTATACATAGGAGAAGAAGTTCGCTACTTCCACCCTCAAAGTGTCTGTTGAACAACACATTCGAGCATTCCTTGTGTTTTAGCTTATTTAATAACTGATCAACTCCCTTCAAATCACGGTGAAGGGTCTGGTCTATATGACACATTCCTCACAGATGAATAAACTTTTGAGAAATTATTTTATACTCTACAGGTATAGATTTAGTCAAGCATGTCTTTGGACAGTGAAAGTAATGGAAATGAAGGTCCCATCATTGTGAATGACTACCAGGATGAGTTGAGAGGGGGAGGACCTTATGGGGGACCCAGTGACAGAGAAATACGCACCATAAGAGCTAATGTGGCTGACAGGAAGTAGCTGTGAGACTATATATTGTTCTAGTAAATGAAAGACGAGAGAGGGACTGCTTACAGTTACTGTACATGAGGCCCACGAGCACAGAAATGCTTTCTTCTATGGCTAGACGTATGTGTGATAAATACTTGAACGCTTTGTGGTTTTGACAATCTATTTTAGAGGAAGAGATATATGTTAATGTGGGTTCGAGTGGTCTTTGGTCAGAGCTTCTTTGTCAAACCACCCAAGCAAACCACCATCCTCTTTCACTTGTACCATTTACAGTAAAACACTTAGGAGGACAACCTGAATTAAAGAAATTAAAATAAAGAAAATTAAGTAAGGTTTCATAATCAGGAATGTAGTGCTGTGTGTTTTTCAGAGACTTAGATACACCAGCTCAGCAGACCGTATCACAAATCATAGTCTTAGGGTATGCGCACACACAAAATCAAGAACGTCTGAAAATACGGAGCTGTTTTCAAGGGAAAACAGCTAATGATTTTCTGATGTTTTTTAAGCCACTAGCGTTTTTCGCGGCGTTTTTTTACAGACGTTTTTGGAGCTTCTATAGAGTCAATGAAAAACGGCTCAAGAAGTGACATGCACTTCTTTTTCACCGGCGTCTTTTTACGCACCGTTTTTTAAAATGAGGCGTAAAAAAAGCGCCTGTTGGAATGGAACGTCATATTTCCCATTGAAATCAATGGGCGGATGTTTGTAGGCGTTCTGCTTCCGTTTTTGTAGGCATTTTTTCGAGGCATAAACGCCCCCGAAATACGCCTGAAAACCCTACGTGTGCACATACCCTTAGATAGAACAGCAGTATCACACAAAAGGCTTAGATGCACCAGCTCAGCAGATAGTATCACACATGGGCTTAGATATACAGGCTCAGCAGAGTACCACGCACATTAGGATTGGATACACAAGCTCAGCACTCAGTATCACACATGATAGACTTAGATACACCAGTTCAGCAGACAGTGTCACACATAATAGGCTTAGGTTAAGTTCACAATAGTGTTCGTATGCATTTACCTCTCCCGTCAGAGGAAGAGAGGATCAAAACCTTAAACGGAAAGCAACAGTTCCGTTAGAATTACCATTTATTTAAATGGTAATTCTTTTATTTCAGTTGCTTTCCATTTGTCTCCGTTCGCTAGGTTTCTGCAGACTGCACTTTTGCTTCCGTAAAAAAACAAAACGGAAACCTAGCAAACGGAGACAAAGAAGAAGCAACTGAAACAAAAGAATCCCCATTGAAATAAATGGTAATTCTAACGGAGCCGTTGCTTTTGATGTTTCGATCCTCTCTTCCTCTGACAGACAAGAGGTAAACGTATACGAACGCCGGTGTGAACTTTGCCTTTAGATGCACCAGTTAAGCAGCACAGTATAACACATCATAGGCTTGGATGCACGGGCTCAGCAGAGAGTATCACACACGCTCGGCTTAGATTTACAGGCTCAGCAGAGAGTATCACACATGATAGGATTGGATGCACCAGCTCAGCCGACAGTATCACACATGATAGGCTTAGATACACTGGCTCAGCAGCCAGTATTCTAAATGAACAGGAACAGCTCATCAGCCAGTATTATACATGACCGGGAACAGCTCAGCAGCCAGTATTATACATGACCGGGAACAGCTCAGCAGCCAGTATTATACATGACCGGGAACAGCTCAGCAGCCAGTATTATACATGACCGGGAACAGCTCAGGAGCCAGTATTCTACATGATGGGCTGGCTTAGCAGCAGGTATTATACATGATGGGCTGGCTTAGCAGTCAGTATTATACATGATGGGCTGGCTTAGCAGTCAGTATTATTCATGATGGGCTGGCTTAGCAGCCAGTATTATACATGATGGGCTGGCTTAGCAGCCAGTATTATACATGACCGGGAACAGCTCAGCAGCCAGTATTATACATGACTGGGAACAACTCAGGAGCCAGTATTCTACATGATGGGCTGGCTTAGTAGTCAGTATTATACATGATGGGCTGGCTTAGCAGCCAGTTTTATACATGATGGACTGGCTTAGCAGTCCGTATTATACATGACCGGGAACAGCTCAGCAGCCAGTATTATACATGACTGGGAACAGCTCAGGAGCCAGTATTATACATGATGGGCTGGCTTAGCAGCCAGTATTATACATGATGGGCTGGCTTAGCAGCCAGTATTATACATGATGGGCTGGCTTAGCAGCCAGTTTTATACATGATGGGCTGGCTTAGCAGCCAGTTTTATACATGATGGACTGGCTTAGCAGTCCGTATTATACATGACCGGGAACAGCTCAGCAGCCAGTATTATACATAACCGGGAACAGCTCAGGAGCCAGTATTATACATGATGGGCTGGCTTAGCAGCCAGTATTATACATGATGGGCTGGCTTGTCAGCCAGTATTATACATGATGGGCTGGCTTATCAGCCAGTATTACACATGATGGGCTGGCTTGTCAGACAGTATTATACATGAGGGGCTGGCTTGTCAGCCAGTATTATTCATGATGGGCTGGCTTAGCAGCCAGTATTATACATGATGGGCTGGCTTAGCAGCCAGTATTATACATGATGGACTGGCTTAGCAGCCAGTATTATACATGACCGGGAACAGCTCAGCAGCCAGTATTATACATGACTGGGAACAACTCAGGAGCCAGTATTCTACATGATGGGCTGGCTTAGCAGCCAGTATTATACATGATGGGCTGGCTTAGCAGCCAGTATTACACATGATGGGCTGGCTTAGCAGCCAGTATTACACATGATGGGCTGGCTTAGCAGCCAGTATTACACATGATGGGCTGGCTTAGCAGCCAGTATTCTACATGATGGGCTGGCTTAGTAGTCAGTATTATACATGATGGGCTGGCTTAGCAGCCAGTATTATACATGATGGGCTGGCTTAGCAGCCAGTATCATACATGATGGGCTGGCTTAGCAGCCAGTATCATACATGATGGGCTGGCTTATCAGTCAGTATTATACATGATGGGCTGTCTTAGCAGCCAGTATTACACATGATGGGCTGGCTTAGCAGCCAGTATTACACATGATGGGCTGGCTTAGCAGCCAGTATTACACATGATGGGCTGGCTTAGCAGCCAGTATTATACATGACTGGGAACAGCTCAGCAGCCAGTATTATACATGACTGGGAACAACTCAGGAGCCAGTATTATACATGATTGGCTGGCTTAGCAGCCAGTATTATACATGATGGGCTGGCTTAGCAGTCAGTATTATACATGATGGGCTGGCTTAGCAGCCAGGATTACACATGATGGGCTGGCTTGGCAGCCAGTATTATACATGATTGGCTAGCTTGGCAGCCAGTATTATACATGATGGGCTGGCTTGGCAGTCGGTATTATACATGATGGGCTGGCTTAGCAGCCGGTATTACACATGATGGGCTGGCTTAGCAGCCAGTATTACACATGATGGGCTGGCTTAGCAGTCAGTATTATTCATGATGGGCTGGCTTAGCAGCCAGTATTACACATGATGGGCTGGCTTAGCAGCCAGTATTACACATGATGGGCTGGCTTGGCAGCCAGTATTATACATGATGGGCTGGCTTGGCAGCCAGTATTATACATGATGGGCTGGCTTGGCAGCCAGTATTATACATGATGGGCTGGCTTGGCAGTCAGTATTATACATGATGGGCTGGCTTGGCAGTCGGTATTATACATGATGGGCTGGCTTAGCAGCCGGTATTACACATGATGGGCTGGCTTAGCAGCCGGTATTACACATGATGGGCTGGCTTAGCAGCCAGTATTACACATGATGGGCTGGCTTGTCAGCCAGTATTATTCATGATGGGCTGGCTTAGCAGCCAGTATTATACATGATGGGCTGGCTTAGCAGCCAGTATTATACATGATGGACTGGCTTAGCAGCCAGTATTATACATGACCGGGAACAGCTCAGCAGCCAGTATTATACATGATGGGCTGGCTTAGCAGCCAGTATTATACATGATGGGCTGGCTTAGTAGTCCGTATTATACATGATGGGCTATCTTAGCAGTCAGTATTATACATGATGGGCTGGCTTAGCAGCCAGTATTATACATGATGGGCTGGCTTAGCAGCCAGTATTATACATGATGGGCTGACTTAGCAGCCAGTATTACACATGATGGGCTGGCTTAGCAGCCAGTATTACACATGATGGGCTGGCTTAGCAGCCAGTATTATACATGATGGGCTGGCTTAGCAGCCAGTATTACACATGATGGGCTGGCTTAGCAGCCAGTATTACACATGATGGGCTGGCTTAGCAGCCAGTATCATACATGATGGGCTGGCTTAGCAGTCAGTATTATACATGATGGGCTGGCTTAGCAGCCAGTATTACACATGATGGGCTGGCTTAGCAGCCAGTATTACACATGATGGGCTGGCTCAGCAGCCAGTATTATACATGACTGGGAACAGCTCAGCAGCCAGTATTATACATGACTGGGAACAACTCAGGAGCCAGTATTATACATGATTGGCTGGCTTAGCAGCCAGTATTATACATGATGGTCTGGCTTAGCAGTCAGTATTATACATGATGGACTGGCTTAGCAGCCAGTATTATACATGACCGGGAACAGCTCAGCAGCCAGTATTATACATGACTGGGAACAACTCTGGAGCCAGTATTCTACATGATGGGCTGGCTTAGCAGCCAGTATTATACATGATGGGCTGGCTTAGTAGTCCGTATTATACATGATGGGCTATCTTAGCAGTCAGTATTATACATGATGGGCTGGCTTAGCAGCCAGTATTATACATGATGGGCTGGCTCAGCAGCCAGTATTACACATGATGGGCTGGCTTAGCAGTCAGTATTACACATGATGGGCTGGCTTAGCAGCCAGTATTACACATGATGGGCTGGCTTAGCAGCCAGTATTATACATGATGGGCTGGCTTAGTAGTCAGTATTATACATGATGGGCTGGCTTGGCAGCCAGTATTATACATGATGGGCTGGCTTGGCAGTCAGTATTATACATGATGGGCTGGCTTGGCAGTCGGTATTAGGCCTCATTTACACGAGCGTATTATACGCGCCTGCGACGCGCGTGCTTTTCACGCGTGTCGTACGCACCTATAATAGTCTATGGGGCTGTTTAGACGATGCGTGAATTTTGCGCTGCGTGAGTGCGTTGCGTAAAACTCGCGACATGTTCTATATTCTTGCGTTTTTCACGCAACACGCACCCATTGACTTCAATGGGTGCGTGAAAACAACGCATGCCACACGGACGGTCCTGCGTTGCTTGCACGAAAATCACGCAAGAGCTGTCAAAAGGATGAATGTAAACAGAAAAGCACCACGTGCTTTTCTGGTTACAAACATCCAAACGGAGTGTCAAATTAGAGAAGAGCGCACCGAACTTCACCGGGTTCGGCCGAACTCGTTTTGACCGAACCCGGCAAAAAATGTTCGGGTACGCGACGTCAGGAGACAGTCACTGCCCACGGTGCTCAAAGACTTAAACTGTTTCAGCACCATGGACAGTGACTTTCGATCACAATATACATATACGTGTAAAAAAAAACAGAAGTTCGGACTTACCGATAAGTCCCGGCTCCTTCCTCCAGTCCGACCTCCCGGGATGACAATTAAGGCCAAGTGACAGCTGCAGCCAATCACAGGCCAAGCACAGGCTGCAGCCAATCACAGGCTGCAGCGGTCTCATGGCCTGCCGCGTCATCCTGGGAGGTGGGGCCGGATGACAAGAGAGGGACGCGTCACCAAGGCAACGGCCGGGAGACCGGACTGGAGGAAGCAGGCAGTTCATGGTAAGTTTGAACGTCTTTTTTTATTCACAGGTTGGTGTATATTGTGATCGGAACTCACTGTCGAGGGTGCTGAAAGAGTTCCTGCCGATCAGTTAGCTCTTTCAGCACCTTGGACAGTGACGGGCGTTGACTAGCCTCATCTCTATGATGGCGGCTGCGCGAAAATCACGCAGCCGCGCATCATACACGGATGACACACGGAGCTGTCAATTGCCTTTTGCGCACGCAAAACGCAGCGTTTTTTTGCGCGCGCAAAACGCACACGCTCGTGTAAATGAGGCCTTATACATGATGGGCTGGCTTAGCAGCCGGTATTACACATGATGGGCTGGCTTAGCAGCCGGTATTACACATGATGGGCTGGATTAGCAGCCGGTATTGCACATGATGGGCTGGCTTAGCAGCCGGTATTATACATGATGGGCTGGCTTAGCAGCCAGTATTATACATGATGGGCTGGCTTAGTAGTCAGTATTATATATGATGGGCTGGCTTAGCAGCCAGTATTATACATGATGGGCTGGCTTAGCAGCCAGTATTACACATGATGGGCTGGCTTAGCAGCCAGTATCATACATGATGGGCTGGCTTAGCAGCCAGTATCATACATGATGGGCTGGCTTAGCAGTCAGTATTATACATGATGGGCTGGCTTAGCAGCCAGTATTACACATGATGGGCTGGCTTAGCAGCCAGTATTACACATGATGGGCTGGCTTAGCAGCCAGTATTATACATGACTGGGAACAGCTCAGCAGCCAGTATTATACATGACTGGGAACAACTCAGGAGCCAGTATTATACATGATTGGCTGGCTTAGCAGCCGGTATTATACATGATGGGCTGGCTTAGCAGCCGGTATTATACATGATGGGCTGGCTTAGCAGCCGGTATTATACATGATGGGCTGGCTTAGCAGCCGGTATTATACATGATGGGCTGGCTTGGCAGCCGGTATTATACATGATGGGCTGGCTTGGCAGTCGGTATTATACATGATGGGCTGGCTTAGCAGCCGGTATTACACATGATGGGCTGGCTTAGCAGCCGGTATTACACATGATGGGCTGGCTTAGCAGCCGTTATTACACATGATGGGCTGGCTTAGCAGCCGGTATTATACATGATGGGCTGGCTTAGCAGCCGGTATTATACATGATGGGCTGGCTTAGCAGCCGGTATTATACATGATGGGCTGGCTTAGCAGCCGGTATTATACATGATGGGCTGGCTTAGCAGCCGGTATTATACATGATGGGCTGGCTTAGCAGCACACTGTTTCTGGCAATTACTTTTAGACTATTGAAAATTATGAAATAATGTAAAGAAAAAGTGGAGTTGTTGTCTGTAACAACAATCGTGTTGTACTGAATCGACTGTTTTCTAGTGTATGGCTGGGTTCACACAGAGCTTTTTTGCAGGCAGAAAATCTGTCTCAAAATTCCGTTTGGAAGTTTGAGGCAGATTTTCCTCTGCCTGCACGCCGATTTTCGCGGCGTTTTTCGCAGAGTTTTTCGCCCACGGCCATTGAGATCCGCGGGCATAACGCCGCAAAATACGCTTTCTCTGCCTCCCATTGATGTCAAAGGGTGGTCAGAGGCGTAATCGCGCGAAGATAGGGCATGTCCCTTCTTTCTCCCGCGAGCTGGTTTTACCGCTCGCGGGAGAAAACCGCCCCCGTCTCCCATTGAAATCAATGGGAGGCATTTTTGGCCGGTGTTTGGCGAGTTTTGCGTCGCGGTTTCCGCGTAAAAAAACTCAGTGTGAACCCAGCCTAGGACTGAAGCTGTCACTTTGTTGAACTAGATTTTACAAATAAAGTCCCTCTGTTTTCTAAACGTTTTCTAGTTATAAAACTACAAATCCCAGTTTGACTCCTGTTATCGCTTTCAATGATAAATGCGCAGTATCACTTCTTGTTTTATTTATCTGATGAGTGAAATATCCAGTATCTGTTCCTGTTTACTACAGACGTGTACAATCACTTTCCTGGTCCTTATATAGCAATTAATCCTGAAGACAGGCGTAACACCAATCGTTGGCTTTGTCATTTTCCCACGTTATATTTTAATACCTTTTTGAGCTGTTTCCGCGTTTTATGTTCTTACATTGTTGAGGGTATGTTCACACTGCTTATTTTTGGCCGTTTTTCGTGCCAAAAACAGCCGAAAAATCGGAAGCAGAACGCCTCCAAACATCTGTCCATTGATTTCAATGGGAAAAATAGGGGCATTTTTTTTACGTGGCCGTTTTGATAAAATGGTGCGTAAAAAGATGCCCCGTAAAATGAAGTGCCTGTCACTTCTTGAGACGTTTTTGGAGCCGTTTTTCATTGACTCTATAGAAAAAACGCTCCAAAAATGGCTGTGTAAAATGCGAGTTTGCTTAAAAAACGTCTGAAAATCAGGAGCCGTTTTCCCTTGAAAACAGCTCCGTATTTTCAGAAGTTTTTTGCTAAGCGTTTACACATACCCTAACAGAGGCTGGGTGACCACCACTACTCTCCGCTATTCCAGTGTCCATAGAGTTGTCGCCTGACTTTCCAGCCTACACAGCTGTACTGCTAATACATTAGAAAACCATGCTGTTTCTTATGTAATTTAGTCTTTGGACAGATGTCTGACAATTATGGGAACTTTAAAGGGGTTATCCAATATGGACAACCCCCTTAATTTCAAGGGTATGTTCACACGCAGAGTCAGAAACTTCTCAAAATACGGATCTGTTTTCAGGCGAAATCAGCTCCTGATTTCTGAAGTTTTTTGTGCCACTCGCTATTTTCGCTGCGTTTTTCGCTGCATTTTTTTACGGCCGTTTTTGGAGCTTTTTTCAATAGTCTATGGAAAACGGCTCCAAAAAACGTCCCAAGAAGTTTCCTGCACTTCTTTTTCGCGGCCGTTTTTTTACGCGTAAAAAAACAGAGAAAAACGCTCCGTCGGAACAGAACGCCGTTTTCCCATTGAAATCAATGGGCAGATGTTTGGAGGCGTTCTGCTTCCAATTTTTCGCCCGTTTTTCAGGCGTTTACGGCCCGAAAAACGTCCGAAAATAGGCCGTGTGAATAACGTTCACACAGAGTTTTTTGACTCGTTTTTTTACACGGAAAACTCACTGAGAAACTCGTCAAAAACGGCCCTAAAATGCCTCCCATTGATTTCAATAGGAGGCGGAGGCGACTTCCTCCGAAGGGACATGCTCTATCTTTGGGCGTTTACGCCTCTGACCTCCCATTGACTTCAATGGGAGGCAGAGAAAGCATATTTCGCTGCGCTTTATGCCCGCGGTGCTCAAGGGCCGCGGGTGAAAAGCGCAGCGAAAATCGGCGTGCAAGGAGAGGAAAATCTGCCTCAAACTTCCAAACTGGAATTTTGAGGCAGAAATTCCGCCTGCAAAAAACTCAGTGTGAACATAGCCTTAGGGTTGACCCATCAAAGCGTTTCCTTCTGTGAAATGAATGATTATATAGCGCTCACTGAAATCACGGACGTGCCGGGGACCCCGGACTGAAAGCCGACTTTGGCTGATAGATGATGGCTGCCTCTCTAGTAAAGGGGTTGTCTCCCGAAGATCTCTAACCTCTGGCGATCGGATATTATCGTTGGAGGAAAGTTGTAGCGGCTTCAGGGGAAATGTAGCATTACATGTCGGCCATTCAGATGAATGGCAGTCCACTAAGGCCCCATGCACACGACCGTGCCCGCAATCACGGCCCGCGATTGCGGGCCCGGCCGGCCGCTGACTGACAGCCGCATTTTCGGGCCGTGCTCCCATACAAAGTATGGGAGCACGGCCCGCAAAATGCGAAAGAACGGACATGTTCCATAATTCCCGGAACATTTCCACGGCACGGACACCCTTCCGTAGTGCTACGGAAAGGTGTCAGTGTTCAATGAAAGTGAATGGCTCCGTTTTTGTGGACCGCAATTGCGGTCTGCAAAAACGGAGGTTTTTTACGGTCGTGTGCATGGGGCCTTAATGCGTGGACGCGCCCAGCACACCAGAATGGGAACTGCTCTTATAGACAATACTGGTGGTCATCCAGCCTCTGTTACCTATATTGGGGACCCTTGGCTTTCACACAATTTGAGGTTTAGAGGGCTACTAAAACTTTTAGTCAGTGGCTTATAAAAGTTCAGCACCGTTATCTGAGGAGCAGCTGATACCACTACATGTTTCTGTAGATTCTCCGCAATGGAAATATGTGATAAAAAGTAGTGACCGTGCGAGGTAGGAGTCTCCTAAACGTCTTATCACTTAACCTGTTAAAGAACACTACAGTCAGCCCCTCCCCAACCTGAAATGGCTGATAACAGGGGGCAGCAGATTTAATTTAAACGTGAAGACTGCAGGTTATGTCGATAAAATCTTTTCTGGGTGGTCATACGCTCAATATAGGAGGAAATGTCATTATTTAACTATGCTCTTATACATACTAAAGAAACGTATTGTGAGTTGGATACGTGTGTGCATTTGTTGCAGATTCCTTTTCTCGAAAACGGACATTAATGTGGCCAAGCTCACAGTTTACCCACAATGCATTCACCACAAGTAAACTAGTCAACAAATGTCCAAAAAAGACTCACATAGATCATTGACCCTAAGGATAATCCACGTGTAATCGCACATATGGTAGGCTTAGATACACTGCCGAGGACAGTATCACACATGATAGGATTAGATACACCTCAGCAGACCGTAACTGCAGTATGATCGCGACATGTAAATACAACATCTCAGCAGACCGTATCACACATGATAGACTTGGATACATTGGCTCAGCAGACCGTATCACACAGGATAGATTTAGATACAGCAGTTCAGAATACAGTATCACACAGAATAGGTTTAGATACGACATCTCTGCAGACAGTATCACACATGATGGGTTTAGATACAGTTGCTCAGCAGACCTTATCACATATGATAGGTTTAGATACACCAGCTCAGCAGACAGTATCACGCATGATAGTATTAGATACACAGCTCAGCAGACTGTAACTGCAATATGATCGCAACATGTGAATACACTGTTAGATACAACATCTCTGCAGACCGTATCACGCATGATAGGTTTAGATACATGGCTCAGCAGACCGTATCACGCATGATAGGTTTAGATACATGGCTCAGCAGACCGTATCACATATGATAGGTTTAGATACACCTGCTCAGCAGACCATATCACATATGATCGGTTTAGATACACAGCTCAACAGACTGTATCACACAGGATAGGTTTAGATACACCAACTCAGCAGGCAGTATCATACACTATAGACTTACACTGGCTTAGATACAGCAGCTCAGCAGACGGTATCCGGTATGCTAAACTTAGATATACCAGTATTTTACAATATTGTAGAATAGAAGAATGCATTTCTGTTCATCTAGAAGTAACCAGTTCTTGGATATTCTAGCAATGAGATCTATTAAAAAAAGAAATGTAAAGCAGACGGTAGATTGCGCGGAGTTTACCTCGCTCCCAAGCGTCTCAGGTGTAATCTGAATCTGTATGTGTAGCCTAGTGACAGAGCCGAGCTGTTTCCTGTGCAGTGTCCCCTCCCCAGACATTGTCACCCAGCACAGAAGCCTGAGAGCACGTGTGTAAGGTTCAGGACCCGCTGGTCAGATGTGAAGGGAACATGAAACAGCCCCAAACCCAGGTGCAAAGACCTGAGATATTTCATTGTGGAACTTTACACCTATGGTTTCCTTTATCAGCTGTTTCCGCAAGGGGAAAGTTCTTTATCATTCTCATAGCGGGGGCCCTTGGTGGAACCAGAAAGTTAGAGCATCGATTTTATGCCAATGTGCCCGATGTACAGCCCTCAAACTCTGCATGCATTGTATTTGAAATAAAGGTTCCATGGAGCGGGTCACATGATCCCTCTTAGCTAATTATCTTAGATGGTTGCATTGTTTTACATACTGCATTCACTCTTACTACCCCAAATTATGATATCTGGTGATAGATTCTCATTCAGGCAGCTCTTATGAGATGTGCCGTTCCTCTGTTATTCCTCCTAGAAATTTGACAACTGGGTGTTAGCATACCCTTCGTTAAAAGGGTTGTGTCCATACACAGACTGCAATCACTGATAGGACGTAACAGAGGAACGACACAACATAGAGGTCCAAAAAGAAATAGATGCTCCAGAATTGTTTTATTTTATGGGGATTACGAGTACGGTATATACTAAAACAGACTTGTCCGAAGGGCGGGTAGGTCCCGATTCTTAATTTGTACCACTCCCCACCCCCTGCAACTATAATATATTTGTTTGCCCGTTCTAAACCTACGGGTCTAGAATGGGATGCCATCTAAGCTCCTGTAGACGTAATGTGTAGGTGTCTTAATACTTTTGTCCATATAGTGTGCGTGTGTA
The DNA here is from genome assembly GCF_050947455.1 of Rhinoderma darwinii. Lineage (NCBI taxonomy): Eukaryota > Metazoa > Chordata > Amphibia > Anura > Rhinodermatidae > Rhinoderma > Rhinoderma darwinii. The sequence goes on from NC_134699.1 coordinate 63,602,739, forward strand.
TGTATGTGTATATATATTGTGTGTGTTATATATATATATTTATATATATATATATATATATATATATATTATTTTTTTTTAATATATATATTTTTTTATTTTAATTAGTTTAATGCTGGTTCCTACCATCCCCAGATATATGTTGGTTTATTCCCAGTGCTGGGTGTATGTGCAGCGTAGGTTTCAGTGTAGGGAAACCGTGGCAAGGGACATCATCTGGCAGTTTTATTTAGAACTTTATTTTTTATTATTTCACAATTCTTTTAAATTAATGTATTAATTACAGAGAGAGAAAAATGTTTACACTGTACTAAAAAGCCGGAAAAATTACATCAATTTATACAATATTTGTACATTAAACATTCCTGCTAATGCTGGTCTGTCAAGACAGAGGCTAAAAGTGCCAGAGGCGTGCAAGTACTGTAAAACCATGATGAAAGAGCAATTCCATACATATGAACAGTCACCCCCTTGCCATTTACATACATATTCTTGTCCATAGGGGCAGTATTATAGTATTTATATTCTTGTATATAGGGAGCAGTATTGTAGTAACTGTATTCTTGTCCATAGGGGGGCAGTATTATAGTCATTATATTCTTGTCCATAGGGGGCAGTAGTATATACTATATAATGTAAAGTGTGTAAAGCTTGTTGATGGCGTTTTTACGGAGCAGATAGGGAGAATATCAGGATCTGGTAGCAGGAAAAATTCTGCTTGAAGTTATTTATTATCTACAGTACTAGCCCCCCGCCAGACTGGAACTGTGAATATAAATTGCAGGTTTCCAGTTGCTAGGACCTTCTCGTGTAATCAGAGAGATTCATTTTTTCATTCAGTTAAATATCAGATCAACAGTTCAGACCCAAATAATGTTCTCCTGCTCCATAAAGGAAATATGGCATAAGGCACAATTGTTACAAAAACACTTTTTCAATGAAAGGTATAAACCTGTTTTTGATGATGGACTAAACCATTATTATTCATTATCTAAAATGTCACATTTTTTCTGTAAAATATGATCCAAAAACTTTTCTCTAATATTAAAAAAAACTGTTTATCCAGTGAGGAATTGTAAAAGAAAGTGGGGAAAAAACAATAAAATAAAATATAACTTTAAAGCAAAACAAAACTCCATCATAATAAATACAGACGCAAAAAAAAAGTCAACCAAAATGTTCAGTGCCTAAATATGTCTTCAGAGTCAAAATTTATATTTACAAGGACAGCGGGCATCATGGGAAAAAGAATATTGGTGAAAACAAGAACTGAGGGTGTTGCCGAAATGAACCAATCAAATGACTGTTCAAATGTGTTGAAAGGTGGAATCTGATTGGTTGTTGTGTAAGGCGCTTTTTACATTGCATTTCAGCCATCCATCAGAGTTCCATGTCATGTGTTTATTTCCCAATGTATACGTTTAACTGAAGGCTCCGGCAAACTGGCATACATCGTCCACAGGATCCCATTGTGCAACACCATATACTGCGTGGTATACGTACTTTACTCTATGCCTTCTCATGGAATAGCGTAGTCTAGAGCCGACGTATACCTGCGATTTGTGCCAAAAAGATACTTTTGTCACACTCCTGGTCAATGGAGTAATATGGAAACACTAGGCATAAGCATCAGGATGCGAATGTACTTGTAAATTTAATGTGAACACCTCATGACTTTTCGACAGCGGCCTTAAATTTTTTGAAAAACAAAAATTTGATGACCACGGAAATGTTATTTCCTTTGTGGGAATCCGTTTCCTAATGCAGGTGATCGAATTGTCAGCCATTATGTAAAGCCATTGCCCCTGGCAGAGAGCTCCTGAATCCTCTGTCCACAACTATCGCACTTGTCATACAAGTTGAAGGAATTGTCCATTTTAATTATTTTTTTTAACATTTTCTTCTCTCCTCATCATGCAACTCAACAAAATAGCAGATTTGCCTCCAAAATCCCTGCCGTTTCCATTTAACTTGATGGTGTGGTTACGTTTTGCAGTAATGGACGTCTATAGGTGGGGTGAAGTTTGCAAACTTTTTGCCTGTACCGTAAGGAATGTGGGTTTCCAGTATTGAAGATCAATATACAAAATACTTAAGAAGAAAATAGTTTGATTGCTGATTTGAAGGACCGAAGAGAATCGTTGAGAGATTTCCCATCTAGAGCTGAGCACCACTGAAAGTCGCTACCGGTAAACACAAGAGGGAGCAGAATTGTTCCGGAGAAGTCTGCGACCAGTGGGGCAGGTAGATATGGCGAAAGTCTCGTATTTCAGGTTTGTAGCATGGGGAAACCTCACACCTGGCGTGGAAGGGAAAATACACGTCATTAATATATGGCCTTCACCTGCATAGGAATTCAGTGCAAATCCACACTTTATTCTCAGAATAATATAACCTCCTTATTTTTTTTAGATGTATGATATAAGGGAGCTAGATCAATGCCTTTTTCTTTTAAGAATGCCTTGCTGCACTTTCATGTTCAAGCCCACAATACCCGTAGTCTGCCAATCTAGCACTGAACGCATGGCAGCTGATGAATTGGATACCCAGTGACTCACTTTATAACCCGCTGAAGTATTTTGCGTTCATCCTGGTCCAAGCACAGAGGAAAAGTTCCACCGTTCTGTGCTATAATCTGAGCTTTGTCCACTTTTATTTGAGAAATGCTGATCTGCTGAATAAAATGGAAGTGAATTAGTTTAGGTCGGGCAGGCCCAGCAGCCTCTTTCAGATATTTGATTATAAGAGGTTTGGCCAATGCTGGAATACATATGCATAGACATCAGTTACAGAGAAATTTCATTTAGACATCACATTTCATCAACATATCCATTTTTTTGTACATAGGGGGCAGTATTATAGTAGTTATATTCTTGTATATAGGAGGCAGTATTATAGTAGTTATATTCTTGTATATATGAGCAGTATTATAGTAGTTATATTCTTGTATATAGTGACAGTATTAAAGTAGTTATATTCTTGTATATAGGAGCAGTATTATAGTAGTTATATTCTAGTATACAGGGAGCAGTATTATAGTAGTTATATTCCTGTATATAGGAGCAGTATTATAGTAGTTATATTCTTGTATATAGGGGCAGTATTATAGTAGTTATATTCTTGTATATAGAGGCCGTATTATAGTAGTTATATTCTTGTATATAGGAGCAGTATTATAGTAGTTATATTCTTGTATATAGGAGCAGTATTATAGTAGTTATATTCTTGTATATAGGGGGCAGTATTATAGTCATTATATTCTTGTATATAGGAGCAGTATTATAGTCGTTATATTCTTGTATATAGGGGCAGTATTATAGTAGTTATATTCTTGTATACAGTGGACAGTATTATAGTAATTATATTCTTGTATATAGAGGCAGTATTATAGTAGTTATATTCTTGTATATATGAGCAGTATTATAGTAGTTATATTCCGTATATAGGAGCAGTATTATAGTAGTTATATTCTTGTATATAGGGGCAGTATTATAGTAGTTATATTCTTGTATATAGGGGCAGTATTATAGTAATTATATTATTGTATATAGGGGCAGTATTGTAGTAGTTATATTCTTGTATATATGAGCAGTATTATAGTAGTTATATTCCTGTATATAGGAGCAGTATTATAGTAGTTATAGTCTTGTATATAGGGAGCAGTATTATAGTAGTTATATTCTTGTATATAGGGGCAGTATAATAGTAGTTATATTCTTGTATATAGGGGGCAGTATTATAGTAGTTATATTCTTGTATATAGGGGCAGTATTATAGTAGTTATATTCTTGTATATAGGAGCAGTATTATAGCAGTTATATTCTTGTATATAGGAGCAGTATTATAGTAGTTATATTCTTGTATATAGGGGGCAGTATTATAGTAGTTATATTCTTGTATATAGGGGGCACTATTATAGTAGTTATATTCTTGTGTATAGGAGCAGTATCGTAGTAGTTATATTCTTGTACATAGTGGGCAGTATTATAGTAGTTATATTCTTGTATATAGGAGCAGTATTATAGTAGTTATACTCTTGTACATAGGGGCAGTATTATAGTAGTTATATTCTTGTATATGTGGGCAGTTCTATAGTAGTTATATTCTTGTATATAGTGGGCAGTATTATAGTAGTTATATTCTTGTATATAGGGGACAGTATTATAGTAGTTATATTCTTGTATATAGGGGGCAGTATTATAGTAGTTATATTCTTGTATATAGTGGGCAGTATTATAGTAGTTATATTCTTGTATACAGGAGCAGTTTTATAGCAGTTATATTCTTGTATATAGGGGGCAGTATTATAGTAGTTATATTCTTGTATATAGGAGCAGTATTATAGTAGTTATATTCTTGTATATAGGAGCAGTATTATAGTAGTTATATTCTTGTATATAGGGGGCAGTATTATAGTAGTTATATTCTTGTATATAGGAGCAGTATTATAGTAGTTATATTCTTGTATATAGGGGGCACTATTATAGTAGTTATATTCTTGTGTATAGGAGCAGTATCGTAGTAGTTATATTCTTGTACATAGTGGGCAGTATTATAGTAGTTATATTCTTGTATACAGGAGCAGTTTTATAGCAGTTATATTCTTGTATATAGGAGCAGTATTATAGTAGTTATACTCTTGTACATAGGGGCAGTATTATAGTAGTTATATTCTTGTATATGTGGGCAGTTCTATAGTAGTTATATTCTTGTATATAGTGGGCAGTATTATAGTAGTTATATTCTTGTATATAGGGGACAGTATTATAGTAGTTATATTCTTGTATATAGGGGGCAGTATTATAGTAGTTATATTCTTGTATATAGTGGGCAGTATTATAGTAGTTATATTCTTGTATACAGGAGCAGTTTTATAGCAGTTATATTCTTGTATATAGGGGGCAGTATTATAGTAGTTATATTCTTGTATATAGGAGCAGTATTATAGTAGTTATATTCTTGTATATAGGAGCAGTATTATAGTAGTTATATTCTTGTATATAGGGGGCAGTATTATAGTAGTTATATTCTTGTATATAGGAGCAGTATTATAGTAGTTATATTCTTGTATATAGGAGCAGTATTATAGTAGTTATATTCTTGTATATAGGAGCAGTATTATAGTAGTTATATTCTTGTATATAGGGGGCAGTATTATAGTAGTTATATTCTTGTATATAGGGGGCAGTATTATAGTAGTTATATTCTTGTATATAGGAGCAGTATTATAGTAGTTATATTCTTGTATATAGGGGGCAGTATTATAGTAGTTATATTCTTGTATATAGGGGGCAGTATTATAGTAGTTATATTCTTGTATATAGGAGCAGTATTATAGTAGTTATATTCTTGTATATAGGGGGCAGTATTATAGTAGTTATATTCTTGTATATAGGAGAAGTATTATAGTAGTTATATTCTTGTACATAGGATCAGTGTTATAGTTGTTATATTCTTGTATATAGGAGCAGTATTATAGTAGTTATATTCTTGTATATAGGGGGCAGTATTATAGTAGTTATATTCTTGTATATAGGAGCAGTATTATAGTAGTTATATTCTTGTACATAGGGGCAGTATTATAGCAATTCTAGTCTTTCACTTGGGGGGTAGTATTATATCATTTGTTTGATGATCTGGTGAATGTCTGATTCAGTTTAAATGAATGAAATGAGCAGATAAAAGATAAATAATGAGAATTGCACAATTACTGAATATATATTATTGTAACCATTCTGTAGAAAATTATTGTTGTATGATCTAGTGTGGTTCTTGCCTGATTAAAACTCTTCTTTGTTTTGGAGTTTTGTCTTTTGACCACTTCCTGTACAGTGAGATTTAGACACTCCATTTTTGAATCTTAAAGAAAGAACAAATCAAAAGTGATTAGAGATAATTAAATTACCACAATCTTCTTACTCCAGGAGCCACATATGACTATTAGGGTATGTGCACACGATATCGACCATTACGTCTCAAAACAGCTCCGTCATTTCAGACGTAATTGCTCGTACTTCCATTACGGACGTATATTGGAGCTGTTCTTCAATGAATTCAATGAAAAACGGCTCAAATTACGTCCAAAGAAGTGTCCTGCACTTCTTTGACGAGGCAGTCATTTTACGCGTCGTCTTTTGACAGCGATGCGTCAAATGACAGGTCGTCGGCACAGTACGTCGGCAAACCCATTCAAATGAATGGGCAGATGTTTGCCGACGTATTGGAGCCGTATTTTCAGGCGTAAATCGAGGCATAATACGTCTCGTTTACGCCTGAAAATAGGTCGTGTGAACCCAGCCTTAGGGTCTGTACACATCAGCATTGCCCTTCTGTTCCGGGGTTCCGTCGGAGGTTTCCTTCGGGTTAACCCCTCACCGGAAAGGCAAACGGAAACCTTAGCTTCTGTTTCCCTCACCATTGATTGCAATGGTGACGAAAACGTTAATGGGTTCCGTTGTTTTGACTGAACCAATAGCGCAGTCGACTGCGGAAGGGCGACGCTGATGTGAACAGATCCTTACTTTTAAGGCACATTCCACATCTATGTTGGATGCTCTGTCACCGTTTACGTCAGATTTGACAGAAAAAAAATCTTTGCATGCAGCACTACCTTTTTCTTGTCAAATACACGGATACCACGTAAGTCAATGGGGTTCTGTGGGCACCGTTGGCATCTATCAAATGACTGATTTGGCACTGCGTCGTGGTTCTTGTTATGAATAGAAACCATAATGCAGAAATTTTTTGTTTCCGTCCTCATATCGTCCTCTTGTTGCATACATTCCTGTCCTAACCGTATTCCCCAAGATCAGCAAACTAGTCTCCTGAAATACTCTGTGCTGCTAGAGAACCTGCCTCTTTTATTATCATTTGGCCTGCCTCCCACTTGCCCTCCTTACATCTTGACACAGTCCTCTGCTCATTCACTCATCATATTTTTTTAACTTTGGTGACCCTGCTAACAACCTATTCCCAGACCATAACCAGCAGATTTTGATGGTGTTTTGTTAAAAGTAACTTCTTAAGGCTCTCACCAAGTTCCTCTAATGTCTTGCACGCTTTTTTCAGGCTGACAGATGTACACACCTTTTCTCCGTCACTCCATCGGCTCCGGCCACTTACGCTGGACTAAAAAAAAAAAAATAGGGGCAATGCTAAAACCATCAGCTGGTGTACATCTACTATGATATACTTTTAAAGTTTTTCAGTATAAGGGTATGTTTACACGCCCTATTTACGGACGTAATTCAGGCGTTTTACGCCTGGAATTACGGCCGAGAAAACGGCTCCAAACCGTCTGCAAACATCTGCCCATTGAATTCAATGGGTCTTACGATGTTCTGTGCAGACGGGCTTTTTTTTTACGTGCTGCTGTCAAAAGACGGAGTGTAAAAAGACAGCCGCCTCAAAGAAGTGCCTGTCACTACTTGAGACGTAATTTGAGTCGTTTATCATTGACTCCATAGAAAACCAGCTCCAATTACGTCCGTAATGGACGCGGGGAAAAACGCGTGCACTAATTTCAAACGTAATTGGCTTTGCCGTGTTTTGATTGAACATGGTTTATATTTGAGTGCAACTTTATATAGAATTTAAACTCACCTTACTGTAAACTATTTGTAGTGTAAAGGGGATTGCGTCCCGATCTCCATCAATCCCAAACCTCTTGCAGCCAGGGCCTAAGAAAAGAAGATCCATTAATCGCCGTGATTAGGCTATGCAATCATGCATTGCTTTTTTCCAGATGCTGAGTGAGTTTAATGGTGGTAGTACCATCTTTGTCCTGCAGGAGACCGTGTTGTAGAGCTTTACATCACAATTAAAATGAGAAGTCTACCATATATGAAGGATAAGAAAATCCGAAGCCTTGCATTTTGATATTCTGTGTTACCATTTTATCTAAAAAAAATCTCTGCTAGATCTGGGGGCGCTGTTGCATTAATGTCTATGTGTATCCGCAGTGGTGAGCAGTGGTACTGCAACTGATTTGAGTAAATTGCTATAGGACTCTAAATATCTGTCATATTTGGCAAATAAAAGGTAATGCGTAACAATTTTCATTAGACACTTATTCATTTTTATATATAGGCTTGCTATAAGCAGTGGCACAGATTTGAACCTACACTGATCATAGATTTTTCATATTGCTTTTTGCTGTTTGGATTAACGATTTCACAACAGTCCTCACCTGAAGCCTTAATGGCTCTTAATGCTGCAGAATGCCCCATTTCCAGGGATTGAATGAACACCTCTGTCTGTTTCCTGCCACTGTCAAATGTAATCTACAGGTAAAAGAAAATGATACATAAAGAAACATGACATTTTCCATGTACTGTTATAAGCTTTTCCATTTATCTTCGGAGTTGTAAATTCCTACCACTAGGGGAGCTTTAAACATTGTATTATCCATGTGTACATTTTTAACTGTGTTTCCCCATTACAGCAGTCCATATGGTCAGGCAGGGTAGTGCAACTGATGCATGATCATTTTTGATAATAAAACTAATAAGACTTTGAGATGAATTGCCCATAGGTTGTGTAATACATACGTATAGGGCAGCACTAACTTTAGCAAGGGCCAGCTCTGTTGTGCAAAGGTTTCTAATAACAGGAGCACTTTTAAACTTAGAATAAATTGAATTTTTCATGTCTAACGTTTAAGACTAATAAATTACTGAAGTATGTACTATTTGTGGGAGGATCTGATGTTCTGTCATGTTATAAGGCAGAAAACCATTAGTTCCCTGGTACTAAGGAAGTCAGTGAGAAGTGAGGCACTCCTCTAAATGGTGTGGGGGAAATTATTATATTTCGGGAGGGATATTGGTGCAATATTCTCTAGACAATAGTTTGATGGACAGTGTGGTTACCTCAGCTTGGTACAACTGGAGAAGTAGAGAACGGTTGGCAAAACGGCAATAATACAGCACCATGTCGGCAAGGATGGGCATCTTCTGGGTCTGCGCGGAGCCGTTCTCCGGTGTGGACAACTGCTTGAGAATATGGAAGAGACCCGTCTGTCATGAGTTTTATTGCAATTACTGGTCTTTTTATCAGAGTAGTTTATGACACTGCCAAGCTATATCAAAACAGTCTTTCTCCGTGATATTCAATTTTTACCACTGGAACCCACTGATCCGGTGCCCATGGTACCAACGTTTTTCAGTAAAGAAATTATAATTTTATTCAAATAGACATTAATTACACGTATTACCCACAGCTAATACTAGTTTATCCAGTATCACACTAAGGTGCTGGGTTTTTTTTTTAAGGACTTTTGAGGCAGAATTTTTTTTTCTGCCTGCAAAAAACTCTGTGAACTAGGCCTTAGGCCAGGAACATACACAGTTTTTGGCTCCTTTTAGCCCAACACAAGAGGGACCACAAAAGAAAGGAGATGCATCAGTCTTTTCTTCATACCTTTCCCTTCTTTTGAATCTACTTCTGGCTTTGTCTAAAAAAAAATTGAGCCAAAAACTGCATAAAGACTGTGTGTGATCCTGGCCTTACTTGGTCTGGTTACATAGTTACATAGTTACATAGTTAGTACGGCTGAAAAAAGACACATGTCCATCAAGTTCAACCAAGGGAAGGGAAAAGGGAAGGAAAAATTTCTACACATAGGAGCTAATATTTTTTTGTTCTAGGAAATTATCTAACCCTTTTTTAAAGCCATCTACTGTCCCTGCTGTGACCAGCTCCTGCGGTAGGCTATTCCATAAATTCACAGTTCTCACTGTAAAGAAGCCTTGTCGCCTCTGCAGCTTGAACCTTTTTTTCTCCAGACGGAGGGAGTGCCCCCTTGTTTTTTGAGGGGGTTTTACAAGGAACAGGATTTCACCATATTTTTTGTATGTGCCATTAATATATTTATACAAGTTAATCATGTCCCCCCTTAGTCGTCTTTTTTCAAGGCTAAATAGGTTTAATTCTTTCAATCTTTCCTCATAACTTAAATTCTCCATGCCCCTTATTAGCTTCGTTGCTCTTCTTTGTATTTTTTCCAACTCCAGGGCATCCTTTCTATGAACTGGAGCCCAGAACTGGACTGCATATTCTAGATGAGGCCTCACTAATGCTTTGTAAAGTGGCATTATTACATCCCTGTCCCGCGAGTCCATGCCTCTTTTAATACACGACAATATCCTGCTGGCCTTTGAAGCAGCTGATTGACACTGCATGCTGTTATTGAGTTTATGATTTACAAGTACACCCAGATCCTTCTCAACAAGTGAATCCGCCAGTGTAGCGCCCCCTAGGACATATGATGCATGCAGGTTGTTGGTACCAAGATGCATAACTTTACATTTATCTACATTAAACTTCATTTGCCAAGTGGACGCCCAAACACTTAGTTTGTTTAAATCTGCCTGTAATTCATGAACATCTTCCATAGTCTGAACTATATTACATAGCTTGGTGTCATCTGCAAAAATAGAAATAGTGCTATTAATCCCTTCCTCTATATCATTAATAAATAAGTTGAATAATAGTGGTCCCAGCACTGAACCCTGGGGTACACCACTTATAACCGGGGACCATTCAGAGAAGGAATCATTGACCACAACCCTCTGGATACGGTCCTTGAGCCAATTCTCAATCCAATTACAAACTATATTTTCTAAACCTATAGTCCTTAATTTACCCATTAGGCGTCTATGGGGGACAGTGTCAAATGCCTTTGCAAAGTCCAAAAACACTAAATCCACAGCGGCCCCTCTGTCTAGTCTAGATATGTTGGATACCACAATCATATCTGTGAGGACTTGCCATGTACCAGGGAGGCTAAGTGACATAAGTTTTGGAATGACCTGTTGTGACAAATAGTAGCTTGTTATTTCTAATTACCTGAGAGAGAACGGATGTGGGAAGATCCATGAGACCCAGGATGTTCCGCTTGTACCATGGATCCAACATCCCGATGTAGTGAGAGATGTCATTAGTGCTTTCCTCTGTTCCTATCATGTCCTGAGGAATAATTGTGACATTTAGTTTACGTATGAACCTAATCTCCATTTGAAAAAGGTTTGTTGTAAAGAAAATACTTAAAATATGTCAGAAGTCAATCATGGATCTGTATTGCCCTGTTTGCCCTCAAAATTCTTAAGTGACTTGGACTTCAAACTTCACATTGACATCAAGAGCTGCGTTCATAATTCTGCTAATTGTCATTGAGTTCCTGTAATGAACCATGTATTGCTACAGGGGAAATTCAGTGATTGCCCACATCAAACTACGCTTGGTAGACATTACCTCTGGGGTAGTCTTTCCCGATGGGCTTGGAGATTTTAAGGGAGAGTCAGGGTTTGTCAGTGTTACGGTTGGGGAAAGACTGTTCCTTCTCACTGGTACATAGTACAGCTGCAGCTTAAAAAACCTTGTTAGCAATGGGTATTTGCTTTCCTTCAACCTGAAAGACAGAGCAGTAGACAATGAGTAGAGGAAACCTTGGTCGATCCATATCAATGTCCTCATGGATTTGAGTCAATCTCGGCATTACTTAAAATACATTAAAAAAAAAGTGTGGAAGATGTTGGTATTCACCTTAGATTGCTGTAAGCACGAGCTAACTTTCCAGAAATTCGATCAGAACCAAACACCACAACCCTCAACGTGGAAGCTTTGGAGTCCTCATTAGAGCTCAGAAAAGGTCTTCTTTTCAAAGACAGTATTTGGTTCTGCTGGATTTCCCAGATCTGGACACCAAGCGTATGTTGGGGAAGTGACTGAGACCTTTTTGAACGTACTGGCACTCGTCTCGCCTGGGGCGTACATAAGCTACCAGCTCGTCTTAAGGGTATATCTTGCTGCAAGTTGGACATAGAGTTTGTTATAGAATGAGTGGGGGAATTGCTCAAATCGGTCTTTTGCTTTCCCTTAGACAGATGGTTCTTGGGTCTAAAGAGTTTACAGATCTTCTGAGTAAATTTTCGATTGACCTTTTCTTCTCGGTAATCCATCCTTTCGGGTGTCTCCTGGGAACTATCATCACTGTCTTCGATGTATCCACTATCCACGCAACTGGACAGTTTAGATACAAATTGCATGGAGTGGTCGGAGATGTTGGCCATGTTGGCTTCCTCTTGAACATCACTTGGCGTGCTCCAGTACACGTAACGTCTGGAGTGACAAGAAAACACAGAGTCTCTCTTGTTGTTGTCATTATGACTTTCCTCTTCTACCTCTTCCAGTTCTTCTTCCTCTTCCTCCTCTTCATTATCATCGTCTTCTTCTTCCTCATTGACGTCATATTCTGGAGAAAGACTGGTTGCTCTAGTGTTTTCTTCATGTAAAAGTATATTATTCAGAACATCTGCCAATATAAGAGACAACGGACAGTTAATAATCGGAATAGATAATAAAATAAATGGGTTCTCTATTAAAGCTGCCTCTAGTCTTGAAGTTTGTGTAAATCACCAGTTCTTCATATGCCCATAGCTACATAGGGGATATAGCATTATTTACCCGTATCTGGGTACGGATGGACATGCATATGATGTATCCACTCTAGAGTCCTTTATCTATCTAGACCAGGGTTGACCTTAGGGGTGTTCGACCTGTAAGGTTACACAGGGAGCCTCATCTATCACTACTAAAGAGGGCACCACTGGTCCTGATTGCCTGGGCACCTGGAGCTTGCACCCAGACCCCACGCTTCATGCCCAAAGCTCTCCCTAGTTTGGGCAGTGTTATTGAGGCAACTGTCTAGCAGTGTTATTGGGGGCACCGTATGTCAATGTTATTTGAGCACTATATAATTGTATAATTTGGGCACTAAATGGGGTGTCAATAGAAAGTACTTTACAGGGCACCAACTAATCGAAGGCCAACTAAAAGGTCAAAGGCTTCAGTGGAAGAGTAATTAAAAGTCCCTTAATGAAACCGCTTTGACTGATACATTGATCAAATCGATGACTCCCTATCAACATTTTTAATCTTGGAAACAAAGCATGTAATACAAAGGCGTTATTACTTGTCATGAATATTATGTAACTTTTTTGCAAACATTTGCATGATTTCAGTGTAGGCAGGGGTGGGGCGGACAAGCGGTTGCGGAGAAAATAATCCCTAATATACAGTGACGATGTGTCTAGTTGGAAATTGTAATGACACAACTTTATGAATTGGCTAATCTAAACGAGTTCTTTGCTTTGGATAATCCCTACTTGTTAGAAGGATCCTTTGACAATAAGCTGACCACAAAGTGTTCCCCTGTTAGGACCCCCAGCGATCAGTGAAACCTGGCAGTAAGTGTTCAGTTTGCCTGCATCGCCACCTAAGGGGAAATTAAGCATTACACAGTGTCCATTCATATCAATGTGTAATAAAGGATAGGACAGGTCCTCCAGAGCGAGAGACGCTCTATGTAACCGCTCTCCACTCTGGCCAAGAGATAAGGATCCTAAACAAAGGACCCCCCTCTATTAACTCAGAATTCCCTAATAGGGTGTATGAAAATCACTTTTCTAAACTAGACAACCCTTTTAAGGACAGCTAAAATAAATGCAATAATTGTGATATACACCACTGTAATCGTAGAAAATGATCTATTTACTTACCAAAGTTGTCCTGATCCCAGGCATATGTGTAACATTTGGGAACTGGAAGATAGATGGGTTGGAACTGGGCTGTGGAGATCCCTGGTTAAAGGGGAGAAAAAAGTGAAACATTTTATGACCATAGGTAATAATTGGGCCTCTCAAACAGAGCAATAGCTGGAAAGTAAGGTGACGAAGAATGGTTAATATCTTCGTTTATCGCCATATATTTGCATCTTGTTGGCAGCACATCCCTTATTTACACAGGGAGATGTTCTACCAAAAAGCGACAATATTTCTGGCCCCATAAAAGTTTTGATCAGCCGAAAAACTAGCTTTTGCATCTCTGCCCTGTTTACACAGGGCAACGATTGGGAACGAGCGTGCGTACAAACGTTTGTTCACCTGATCATTGGCCTGTGTAAAAGGGCATTTACTCTAAACATACACGGTTACCAATTCAAGTTTTTTCTACCCCGGCCCTATCTGCTCTTTATACATTAAAAAAATATATCCACGGGAGAATTAGTGTTAGGGAAAATATTAATCAAGCTATTTATTTATTTTAAAAAAAGACTTAAACATTTTGAAAGACAAAATTTTGCTATGGGCATCACAGCCCGTAATGCCCCGTTTCATGAAAGTATTAACGCTTACGCTGCCGTGACCATTTTAATAATTTTGACATACACAAATAAAACCTGAATTATACAATAAAGTCATATTATGCCTCCATACCCAGATATTTAATTAATGTCGACACCTTTCACATTGTAAAAATGGCACCCAAAAATTTACACTCTAACTCCTTCATGCAATTTTGCATCGAAGCGTAACATTGTGTAAAAAGTGGATAAAAAGTCATGGAGCAGGTATAGAGCATGTATTTTATAAGTCAAACCTTGTAAAATTTCAATTTAAACTCCTTAAAGCCTAGACAAATATCACCAGGTGGGTGAACGTTCCCTACCAATCTTCGCATGCTGCATGGTTGGGGATCAGAGGTGAAACTCGTAAGGTTTCCAGCGGGCTGGGGATCACCAACTAAACGGAGAACAGCCTTGGATACATGCTACTTACGGTTGAGTCATTCATAGTGCACTGGAGGAATTCTTTGCTTAGACCAAACTCTAAAATCCTCACCTGTTTTGTCCCCCAGAAGACCAGCTTGTTTCCCAATCTCCTGCAGCTTCTCCTTCAACCACTCCCTATTTTTCGATATGTCTTTGTCATTAATAGCTTGTTCGATAGTCTCCGTCAAATCAGCAAAGATGCTTTCTAGTTCCTCTACTGTCTTTGACTATAAAAAGGAAAAACAAGACATAACTCATGACCTAACTACAATTTACTCATCTGAAAATGTATGTGATTGCCAACTTCTTAAGGAACCTCACAGCTCTACGGGTGGATGGTTCTATGGGTGAGTTGTCGTGCTTTAGCCCCCCTGGGGCTTGTCAAGGTCCAGTTGATTCTACAGGATTCCTGGACATACAGAACTTATATTGTTTGATACAGGGAATAGGCTGTAACTCCGACAGGGTTGTTCCCACACTCCAGCAGTTGATGGAGGCAGCCTTGAGGATTTCGAGGAAGCTTCACAGCAGTGCAGTATATAGGATTGTATGGCTGTGTTCACACCTGCGTCTGGGGTTTCCGTTGCTATGCTCCAAAAGAGGAGCAGATCAAAGGAAAACCTGAAGCGACTGTTTTCGTTGCACCACGCGTACCACCTTCAGCCGACTGAACCCTTTGACTTTAATGTGTTCCGTTGGCTTTCTGTCGCGTGTCCATGTTTTTACCTGAAACAATAGCATGTTGCGGTTTTGTTTCTGGTAATCTTGGCCGGAACTGCAACGGAGGCCCCTAACGGAGCCTCCAACGCAGATGTGAACAAGGCCTGGTCCTTAGGCTGAATAATGCAGAACATTAAATTGAAGCATGTACCAGTTAGTGGACACCTACCTTAAGTTTATCCTTTATGACTGTGATTTGGGGGGAAGGTCCCAAGTTGGCTTGGTAGAGGTGCTGGATGAGGGAAATGTATGTGTTTTGGGCACTTTGTTCTGTGTTGCTCAGACGGTCGGCGACTGACAGGAACTCCTTAGGCAGCTCCACAGGGTTCACCAAGAGCACCGTCCTAAAAGAAAGCGAACATCTTTAAGACTGAAAACTAACGACCAATTCTCTGCTTTGCCTGATGGATCACGGCCCATTTTCTCAATCATGTGACCACTAGGTGGTGCTGTTCCTCCACTTGCTATGTAGATTGGTGAAATATGATATGCAGTGCTTGACTTCCGATATTAAGTCACATACTATATATGCCAAGTTCATAGTACCCACAACCATTCCAGCTGTAAAGCAAGCAACTAATGTAAATAATACTAATAAAAAAAAGATAATAAATTAGAAAAATTCAAATGGTCTCAAGGTCAATAAATTCTCCTGATTCTCTTTCCTTGACATTGTTCACCATACTTTACTTACACAATGCTGGGCAGGGACGATTTAGTCAAGAGACCCTGTTCTGCTCTGACCAGACGCTGGTAGGTGATCCCTGCCAAAAGAAATGACATCACTGACCTCACTATAGGGTGTTGAAAAATAAAGACCAATGGTTACTATAATAATATAATAGTACCTGGAACTTTTTGCTCTTCTCTAATAAAGCTTAAAATCTCCTGGTAAATGTCGCAATATGGTGTCGGCCAAGTAAGGAAGACATGAAATGTCTCAAAGGCTTTAGATAGAAGGTTACACTCTTCAGAAATCCAGGGGGCCTGCAATGTAGATAGACAGACACATTTGTTACATCCATGTTAGTATTACTATATGTTATTGTATAAATAAAATCTGTAGTGTAAGTGATTCTTCATCATAGACACATACTGTATATTCATAACGGCAGGAAAAGACCAAGACGTCCATCCAGTTTGACCTTTTTGTATGTTTTTTTTTACTATTATTATTATTTATTTATTTTATATATTTGTTGAGGCTTTGTATTGAGTCGTCTTTGTGCTTTGATGGATTTACTTTAATCTTGTGACCAGCAGGTGGCACCATTTGAACATCTGATTTGCTGTCGCTGGCATAGATACCAGGTTCTGGTTCTGACTGTTGTCCCATATACTCCCATAGCTTACCAAGAGAACCGCAAAGTGGAACATCAACGCAAGAGGTGTGAGAAGCTCATACTCGCATTTTTCCTGGGCCTGCAAAAAATAAATAAAAAAATCAGCTAATTGTTGTTATTCACATCCTACAATATATTGAATGCTCTTATGAGCAATATCCCCTCCCCTTTTTTAAAATAAATAAATAAATAAATAAGCCATAAAGTCAGCCACAAAATTAACACTAGCTTTCCACGTTTAAAGGGGAATTCTTATTTGTCTTCTGACCTCATCGAGACTATAAAATTAGGGTTCAGAACTGATTTCTATAACAAAGGGGCTTTCATGCGACTGCTTGAACCCCTTTAATGTCTACAATAAAGCTCCAGACTGTCAGTGCTATATTGGAGATTATGGGTGACGGAAACTACTGAACTCTGCCAAAAGCGTACCACAGGACAAAACAGACCCTTGGTTCCGGGGTTTGCAGGGTTCGCAGCCCAATGATCCCCACTATTGTTATATTAGGATTTCCCTTTTAATTGAGATATATATATATATATATATATATATATATATATATATATATATATATATATATATATTCTAAGAAGTGCAGGGCAGACACTGATAATGTCCTCCCTGCTACACTAAGCCCCATAAAAAATCAAAGCATGAGAAAAATATTAAAATGTATATGATAAAAATAAAATGCTACAAAATAAACTACGTTTTTAAATTAAATAATACAGATATCGTGTCAGTAAGGCCTCATGCACATGATTGTAAGGGTTTTTACTGTCCGCAAATACAGATCCCACGGCTACGGATACACATCCGTAGCTGTCCGCAATTGCGGAAGCGTCCATAGACTTCTATGGGCGAGTCTGTGCCGCAATTGCGGACAAGAATAGGACATGTTCCATATTTTGCAGATCTTTTCTACGGCACGGACACACATATGTAAATATATGGAAAGGTGTCCGTGGTCAATAGAAATGAATGGGTCTGCAATTTCATCCGTAATTACGGATGAGAACTACGGTCGTGTGCCTGAGGCCTAACCAAGCGATTCCATCTTGCATCTTTCTAGGTTTTGAGAACTTCTAAAGCTGTATGAATGGACGATATTGGTGCTTTGTGCATACCACACAATAGAGCTGTGACATGTATGTCCTGTTTCCACAAAGCTTGTATATTTGGTACTGGCGATGTGAATTTACTTCACGACTCAGCTGAAAATTAATGTAAACAACCAGTAATAGAGTAAAGGAGTACAGTGACTAAAAAGGCCCATTGTGCAGGTCTGTGGTGACTCTGGGGGATAATTCATGTCACCTGTCTTGATTAATGACCTCCATGATGTTTGTTGTGAGCTTAAAGTTTGGGAACTAGAACCTTCTTCCTGCATGGTCCTCCTTGTTTGTCCTGTGGGCTCATTGTTACCATCCAAGATCTGGACAAGAGAGTAAACTCAGGAAGCAATGCCTCTTCCCCTCCACTTCCATTCACAGAGCAGATGTTAGAGAATACGTTTTCTTCACTGACTGTAGGTTCCCATCAGCCTCGTGGGGAAAAAGCTGCACCTGACATGTACCGTACAGTGACAATGCTTTATAGGAGTTAGGACAGGTGTATTAAAATGCACCTTCAGTCATATGTGAAAATGATCTCATTCATTAAGATCTACTGGGAGCTGTATTGTACCAGTTCTTTTTCATGTCTAAAGGGGGCAGTATTATAATTATTTTCTTGTATATAGGGGGCAGCATTATAGTAGTTATATTCTTCTATATAGGGGCAGTATTATAGTAGTTATATCTTGTATATAGGAGCAGTATTATAGTAGTTTATATTCTTGTATATAGGAGCAGTATTATAGTAGTTATATTCTTGTATATAGGGGCAGTATTATAGTAGTTATATTCTTGTATATAGGAGCAGTATTATAGTAGTTATATTCTTGTATATGTGGGCAGTTCTATAGTAGTTATATTCTTGTATATAGGGGCAGTATTATAGTAGTTATATTCTTGTATATAGGAGCAGTATTATAGTAGTTATATTCTTGTATATAGGAGCAGTATTATAGTAGTTATATTCTTGTATATAGGAGCAGTATTATAGTAGTTATATTCTTGTACATAGGGAGCAGTATTATAGTAGTTATATTCTTGTATATAGGGGCAGTATTATAGTAGTTATATTCTTGTATATAGGGGCAGTATTATAGTAGTTATATTCTTGTATATAGGAGCAGTATTATAGTAGTTATATTCTTGTATATAGGAGCAGTATTATAGTAGTTATATTCTTGTATATAGGGGTCAGTATTATAGTAGTTATATTCTTGTATATAGGAGCAGTATTATAGTAGTTATATTCTTGTATATGTGGGCAGTTCTATAGTAGTTATATTCTTGTATATAGGGGCAGTATTATAGTAGTTATATTCTTGTATATAGGAGCAGTATTATAGTAGTTATATTCTTGTATATAGGAGCAGTATTATAGTAGTTATATTCTTGTACATAGGGAGCAGTATTATAGTAGTTATATTCTTGTATATAGGGGCAGTATTATAGTAGTTATATTCTTATATATAGGGGCAGTATTATAGTAGTTATATTCTTGTATATAGAGGGCAGTATTATAGTAGTTATATTCTTGTATATAGCGGCAGTATTATAGTAGTTATATTCTTGTATATAGGGGGCAGTATTATAGTAGTTATATTCTTGTATATAGGGGGCAGTATTATAGTAGTTATATTCTTCTATATAGGAGCAGTATTATAGTAGTTATATTCTTGTATATAGGAGGCAGTATTATAGTAGTTATATTCTTGTATATAGGGGCAGTATTATAGTAGTTATATTCTTCTATATAGGGGCAGTATTATAGTAGGTATATTCTTGTATATAGGGGGCAGCATTATAGTAGTTATATTCTTGTATATAGGGGCAGTATTATAGTAGTTATATTTTTGTATATAGGAGCAGTATTATAGTAATTATATTCTTGTATATAGGGGGCAGTATTATAGTAGTTATATTCTTGTATATAGGAGCAGTATTATAGTAGTTATATTCTTGTATATAGGAGCAGTATTATAGTAGTTATATTCTTGTATATAGGAGTTACATTCGTGTATATAGGGGCAGTATTATAGTAGTTATATTCTTGTATATAGGGGCAGTATTATAGCAGTTACATTCCTGTATATAGGGGGCAGTATTATAGCAGTTATATTCTTGTATATAGGGGCAGTATTATAGTAGTTATATTCTTGTATATAGGAGCAGTATTAGGTCTCATTCACACGAGCGTGGCGTTTTTGCTTGCGCAAAAACGCAGCGTTTTGCGTGCGCAAAAGCCACCTAACAGCTCCGTGGGGCAGCAGCATATGATTCGGGGCTGTGTGCTTTTCGTGCAGCCGCCATCATTATGACACTCCATTTGGATGTTTGTAAACAGAAAAGCACGTGGTGCTTTTCTGTTTTCATTCATCCTTTTGACAGCTGTTGCGCGAATCACGCTGTTCGCACGGAAGTGCTTCCGTGCGACATGCATGGTTTTCACGCACCCATTGACTTCAATGGGTGCGTGATTCGCGCAAAACGCCCAAAGAACGGACATGTCGTGACTTTTTTTCGGCGGACTCACGCTGAGTAAAAATCACGGACATGTCTGCACGGCCCCATAGACTAATATAGGTCCGTGCAACGCGCGTGCATATCACGCGCGTTGCACGGACGTTTTCCCGTTCGTCTGAATAAAGCCTTATAGTAGTTATATTCTTGTATATAGGAGCAGTATTATAGTAGTTATATTCTTGTATATAGGGGGCATTATTATAGTAGTTGTATTCCTGTATATAGGGGGCAGTATTATAGTAGTTATATTCTAGTATATAGGGGAAGTGTTGTGGTAGTTATATTCTTGTATATAGGAGCAGTATTATAATAGTTATATTCTTGTATATAAGGGGCAGTATTATAGTAGTTATATTCTTGTATATAGGGGCAGTATTATAGTAGTTATATTCTTGTATATAGGGGGCAGTATTATAGTAGTTATATTCTTGTATATAGGAGCAGTATTATAGTAGTTATATTCTTGTATATAGGAGCAGTATTATAGTAGTTATATTCTTGTATATAGGAGGCAGTATTATAGTAGTTATATTCTTATATATAGGGGCAGTATTATAGTAGTTATATTCTGGTATATAGGAGCAGTATTATAGTAGTTATATTCTTGTATATAGGGGCAGTATTATATTAGTTATATTCTTGTATATAGGGAGCAGTATTATAGTAGTTATATTCTTGTATATAGGAGCAGTATTATAGTAGTTATATTCTTGTATATAGGAGCAGTATTATAGTAGTTATATTCTTGTATATAGGGGCAGTATTATAGTAGTTATATTCTTGTATATAGGGGTCAGTATTATAGTAGTTATATTCTTGTATATAGGGGCAGTATTATAATAGTTATATTATTGTATATAGGAGCAGTAGTATAGTATTTATATTCTTGTATATAGGAGCAGTATTATAGTAGTTATATTCTTGTATATAGGGGGCAGTATTATAGTAGTTATATTCTTGTATATAGGAGCAGTATTGTAGTAGTTATATTCTTGTATATGTGGGCAGTTCTATAGTAGTTATATTCTTGTATATAGGGGCAGTATTATAGTAGTTATATTCTTGTATATAGGAGCAGTATTATAGTAGTTATATTCTTGTATATAGTGGTCAGTATTATAGTAGTTATATTCTTGTATATAGGAGCAGTATTATAGTAGTTATATTCTTGTATATGTGGGCAGTTCTATAGTAGTTATATTCTTGTATATAGGGGGCAGTATTATAGTAGTTATATTCTTGTATATAGGGGCAGTATTATAGTAGTTATATTCTTGTATATAGGGGCAGTATTATAGTAGTTATATTCTTGTATATAGGGGCAGTATTATAGTAGTTATATTCTTGTATATAGGGGGCAGTATTATAGTAGTTATATTCTTGTATATAGGGGGCAGTATTATAGTAGTTATATTCTTGTATATAGGAGCAGTATTATAGTAGTTATATTCTTGTACATAGGGAGCAGTATTATAGTAGTTATATTCTTGTACATAGGAGCAGTATTATAGTAGTTATATTCTTGTATATAGGGGCAGTATTATAGTAGTTATATTCTTGTATATAGGGGCAGTATTATAGTAGTTATATTCTTGTATATAGGGGCAGTATTATAGTAGTTATATTCTTGTATATAGGGGGCAGTATTATAGTAGTTATATTCTTGTATATAGGGGGCAGTATTATAGTAGTTATATTCTTGTATATAGGGGGCAGTATTATAGTAGCTATATTCTTGTATATAGGTGGCAGTATTATAGTAGTTATATTCTTGTACATAGGGAGCAGTATTATAGTAGTTATATTCTTGTACATAGGAGCAGTATTATAGTAGTTATATTCTTGTATATAGGGGCAGTATTATAGTAGTTATATTCTTGTATATAGGGGGCAGTATTATAGTAGTTATATTCTTGTATATAGGGGCAGTATTATAGTAGTTATATTCTTGTATATAGGGAGCAGTATTATAGTAGTTATATTCTTGTATATAGGGGCAGTATTATAGTAGTTATATTCTTGTATATAGGGGCAGTATTATAGTAGTTATATTCTTGTATATAGGGGGCAGTATTATAGTAGTTATATTCTTGTATATAGGAGCAGTATTATAGTAGTTATATTCTTGTATATAGGAGCAGTATTATAGTAGTTATATTCTTGTATATAGGAGCAGTTCTATAGTAGTTATATTCTTGTATATAGGGGGCAGTATTATAAAAGGTCTAACGATCGGTAGGGGTTAATGGTTCAGTTATGGTGTCATCATTTGACCATATAAAGTCATAAAGGGCAGACTGTTTCTAGTGAGCGGAGTGGCATTCATATGTGTGGGCTTTAATGTGAAGCATCTTCTCTTTGAGGATATTGAGATAAGTTGTGTATAATTGTTCTCATTCATAAGAATATGTTCCTTACTGAAAGGGATCACAGACGACACATGAGGAAGCATGCATAATAATGTTTTCTGTTGTTAAATTTGGATTGGAGAAGACTGATGTCATCTCATGCTCAAGAAGACCGGGAAGATGTGACTAGTGGCGTCAACCTCTTGTTTTGAGGCCTGATTTGGTAAAGTTTTAACCTTTTTGAGGTTTCTTTTGTGCAGTTAGTGTAAATAGACAGTATGCTGTTCTCCTCGCCTTCTGCTGGAGTGTGGGAACACTTTTTTTTGTCAAACCTCAGTCTGCTTGCTATGTCTGAGGACAAGACAAACTGTAGGTCTATGAGAGCTCTACATGCACTTATATTTAATTATGGTCTGACAACCACATTCGCACACTATAGCTGCAGGTGAGAAGGACATCTGGTTGCAATAGACATGAATAACCTATGGGAAGTGATAGTATTATGGATAGGAGATTAAGGCATGGAGCCCGTTGTATAACATAAATACTTGACGCCAGTTCTTCCTCACCTCTCTTGTCCTGTCCAGGATTTTCTCCGCCAGTATAATGTGATTGGCAGCCTCTCGATTCACCAGCTCCTCTAAACTCCAGTAATTAAGACACAGCCCGGCTGGAAGATAACCATGCTTATGACTATGACTGATGGAAATCAACGACTGAAGGAATTGGGTCAAAAATAAATACATTTATGCAAATAAAATGTTACCTAGCAGACCGCAAGCTAATCTCTATCAGTCAGACTGGAATATAAAGGGACAGGGAAGAGCCCCTATCTTGGCAAAACCATGGATGAAGCAGAGCTGTAGTACCATATGCTATATAGATAGACATATACATATATTTACTGTCCCCATATGTATAGTCTGATATTGACCTAAAGAAAGATGATCTATTCTAATATCACTTCCTACATATATAGTGCAGTTCAGGGGGTGTCAATGAGCACAAGAGAAAGCTACTACTAACGTAAAGAGAAAATTAAATAATACTTTAACACCATTTTTTTAAATATATATTTTATATGATTCTATGCTATTATATCTTTATATTATACACAGCACAGTTTTTGGGATACAGAGTTCAAATACCTTTCATAGACATAGTTAAAAGAATTCTTGCAGCCACCACTAAGGGGAGCTCCGGAGCTTACTGCATACTATTTGTAAATTGAACTTGAAGGGAACCTGTCAGCAGATATCGGACGCTATGCTGCTGTTGTTTTTGCAAGTAACTTTGTAGACGTGCCCCATAGAAATCAGCCGTACTTTGTGAGACAAAGAAGACCTAACTTGTCGCGCACTGTATATAAATCCATTGCCAGTAGTCATCTGGGCGGTGCTGGATGGTTGAGGAGTCCTGGTGAGCGAACTGTTATCATGCCCATTCTTCCATGATTGACATCCCGATTGGCAAAACTGGCGTTTGATTGCTGCGCTAGCTCTGCTGAGAGCGACGTCAAACAAGGACGAATGGGAGTTTAATGATCTAAAATCAGCCGACCGGTTCCCTTTAATAGGAAGCAGGGAGCTCCTAGACCCCTCTAGTGATGACTACAGGGAGTCAGCATTTTATTTTGTTTTGTCTGTGTATGGGGATATAAAGCTCAATATATAAAAAAAAATTAGCTTCAGCCTGAATATTACGAGATTGATCGCCACAGAGTTTTGGAGCAAAGAGGGACATAAGACTTTCACTTTAAGAATATTTACTGTATCAATGGTGTTCATGTAAAATGTAACTGTACAATAGCAGCTGCAATACCAGTTTTCATCAGAGATGGCAGCAGAGGCTTTCTACAGACCGGAACATGAACACAGCCTCCTTTGAGGTACAGCCGAGCTTCCCCGGGAGACTCTCTACAAAGTGTATTATCTTATGAATTCATATGCTGCTGTCCTATGCAAAGTTGCAGAGGTCTTACCTGTCCACGAGGAGGAGGAGGAGGAAGAGGAAGATCCAGCTGTCCTGCTGAGCCCATGCAGACACCTCTCCAGCGCATGCTGAATCCTGTCCTCGGTGCAGGATGTGTTCTGCATTTTAAGGCATGTCCTGAGATATAGGATTTTCAATGAGACATGTACATAGAGCGATTCCACTAAAAGCATTTTAGGGAGGCACTATTTGAGAAATTGACTGTGCTATACACAAGTAACCCATTAAGTAATAGTTTATTGTACCGGCATTGTCAATAAAATGACTGCTTAAAGGGCTCTTCACCTAGCGAGACAACCTTAGCACTTCTCTGTGTAAGGGTATGTTCACACTCCCTATTTACGGACGTAATTCGGGCTTTTTACGCCTCGAATTACGTCCGAAAATACGGCTCCAAACCGCCGGCAAACATCTGCCCATTGAAATCAATGGGGTTACGATGTTCTGTGCACACGCGCCGCTGTCAAAAGAAGGCGCGTAAAAAGACGCCCGCGTCAAACAAGTGCATGTCACTTCTTGAGACCTAATTGGAGCCGTTTTTCATTGACTCCATTGAAAAACAGCTCCAATTTCGTCCGTAATTGGCGCCGCAAAAAACGCGAGTACGAGCAATTACGTCTGAAATTCAGGAGCTGTTTTCGCCTGAAAACAGCTCCGTAATTTCAGGCGTATTGGACGCTGCCGTGTGAACATACTCTTAGTCTTTACCCCTCAGTCACAGACAGACCTTTTTATATTATAGCGCTAGCACCCAATGAAAAATCCCCCCCAAAAAAACCCATTCAACCCTTTCTCCCCTCCCCATAAAATAACCCATAGCACCAGATGAATAGCCCCCCCACCAAAGCATGCATTAAACACTCTCACTAGTTGGCAGAGAGGGATGGCATGGCTTAGCAGAAGAGCGACACGCACATCCTGTGCCAGTTTCCTATTGCACCCACTACATTAGAGCTATTGAGGGCAGAAGTTATTATATAAATACCGAGGCATATTCTAAAAATATATATATATATATATATATATATATATATATATATAAACAAGCAACAGATTTTAAATAGGTAGGAAATGATAAATCAAATAATCCTGATATAGTTGCAATAATCATCAAAACTTTGCATAAGTCCCTGTAATGTGTAACCAGGGGCCGGTCTGCCGATGTCCAGATTATCAGTAGGACTTCTTCTTTACGCTGCTGGATGTCGAAATGTCTCATGCCAGGAAAATCTCCTTTAAATCAAATCTATGAATGGGAAATGATCCTGCACTGTAAATACCGACTGTAAAGTCAGATACAAGGCGCTGGAGCCTACAACTTCCCTCTTTCTTATCTTCTTGCAGAAAACAAACTAGTTGTTGTGTGTAGGGATGGAAAGAGGAACAAACATGGGAGCAATGGCAAAGAAAGTTAAGGTGGGCGGCTTTTTAAAGGGCAATATGCCATAAGTGAACCTCCCATAGTGTGTAAATTACTGTACCAAAATTACCAGATAGGTGGTATTTTCCCCATTGAAATCAGTGGAGAGGTTCCCTACATTGAAGCCTAAGGGAGTTACGGAAAGAGATAAAGCACACTTTCATCTCAGCTCTGACCCATCGCGGCATGGACTCTACAAGACCTCTGAAGGTTCCTGTGGTATCTGACATAAGACGTTACCAGCAGATCCTTTACGTCCTGTAAGTTGTGAGGTGCGACCTCCATGGATAGGACTTGTTTTTCCAGCACATCCCACAGATGATTGATCAGATTGAAATCTGGGGAATCTGGAGACCAGTCATCACCTTGAACGCCTTGTCATGTTCCTTAGACCATTTCTGAGAAATGTTTGCCGTGTGGCGGGGGCATTATCCTGGTGAAAGAGGGCACTGCTACTATCTAATACCACTGCCATTAATGTGGGTACTTGGTCAGTTTAAGTAGGTGGTACATGTCACATCCACATAAATGCCAGGACCAAAGTTTTTCAACAGAACATGTCCAGAGCATCACACTGCCTCCCCCGGCTCGTCATCTTACCATGTGCATCCCGGTGACATCTCTTGCCCAGGTAAACGACGACACACGCAACCGGCCGTCCACGTGTTGTAAAAGAAAATGTGATTCATCAGACCAGGCCACTTCTTCCATTGCTCTAGTTCTGATGCTCACATGCCCATTGTAGGCAGTGGACAGGGGTCGGCCTGGACACTCTGACTACACAGCTGTATATACGGTAAACTGCGATGCTCTGCGTGTTCTGACACCTTTTTATCATAGCGGCAGTAACTTTTCAGCAACTTGTGCTACTGTAGCCCTTCTATGGGATTGTATCAGACACGCTAGCCTTTACTCCCCACGCACATCAATGCGCTTTGGGTGCCCCTGACCCTGTCACCGGTTGTCCTTCCTTGGATCACTTTTGGTAGGTACTAACCACTGCATACCGGGATCACCCCAAAAACCTGGCCGTTGTAGTGATGGTTTGACCCAGTCATCTAGACACAACTTGTCCCCTGTCACATTCACTCAGATTCTTACACTTCTCTGTTTTTCCTGCTTCCAACATCAACTTCAAGAACTGACTGATCACTCGCTGCCTAATCAGGCGCCATTGTAACCAGATACTCAATGTCATTCACTTCACCTGTCAGTGGTTTTATGATATGGCTGATCAGTGTATATGTATATAATCTACAGGGTGGGCCATTTATATGGATACACCTAAATAAAATGGGAATGTTTGGTGATATTAACTTCCTGTTTGTGGCACATTAGTATATGGGAGGGGGGAAACTTTTCAAGCTGGGTGTTGACCATGGCGGCCATTTTGAAGTCGGACATTTTGTATCCAACTTTAGTTTTTTCAATGGGAAGAGGGTCATGTGACACATCAAACTTATCGAGAATTTCACAAGAAAAACAATGGTGTGCTTGGTTTTAACGTTACTTTATTCTTTCGTGAGTTATTTACAAGTTTCTGACCACTTATAAAATGTGTTCAAAGTTCTGCCCATTGTGTTGGATTGTCAATGCAACCCTCTTCTCCCACTCTTCACACACTGATAGCAACACCGCAGAAGAAATGCCTCCCAATCTGACCCCCTTAGACTTTTATCTTTGGGGTCATCTGAAGGCAATTGTCTATGCTGTGAAGATACGAGATGTGAAGCAACTGAAACTATGGATACTGGAAGCCTGTGCTAGCATTTCTTCTGCGGTGTTGCTATCAGTGTGTGAAGAGTGGGAGAAGAGGGTTGCATTGACAATCCAACACAATGGGCAGCACTTTGAACACATTTTATAAGTGGTCAGAAACTTGTAAATAACTCATGAAAGAATAAAGTAACGTTAAAACCAAGCACACCATTGTTTTTCTTGTGAAATTCTCGATAAGTTTGATGTGTCACATGACCCTCTTCCCATTGAAAAAACTAAAGTTGGATACAAAATGTCCGACTTCAAAATGGCCGCCATGGTCAACACCCAGCTTGAAAAGTTTCCCCCCTCCCATATACTAATGTGCCACAAACAGGAACTTAATATCACCAAACATTCCCATTTTATTTAGGTGTATCCATATAAATGGCCCACCCTGTAGATAAATAGTGGAGCGTGTCCGCTTTCAGATGACTATTATACGGCTGCCTTTTAGCATCCACAGTGCAAACCTAACTCCTGATTACCACCCTCTCCCCCCTGCGGTGCTGCTGATCCAACTTATATCACCGTAGGGGGTTCGGGCATTGCCTCAGTAATATAGAATATGGTCATTACAATGAGATATATATATATATATATATATACATACATTACAGTGTGTGTGTGTGTGTTAGCTCTATTGCTTTACCTTCCTGCATTCAGCTAATAGCAATAGGAAATTAAGCCTTCCTTTCCACTGTATTAAACTTCCCTTTCCCGTGCTTCATACAATAAGCGAGCTCACCCTGATGGTGGGTCAAGTGGCTTTATATTCCTTCTGTGAACGGACCCATTCATAGTGACCCCAGAATGACAGGATTCCTGGGAGCGGGCACCAAGCCAGGTCTGCAGACTCCGAGCCCTGCCTGCCCGGTGTAAATCTTAAGGGAAAACACAGGATTTGTAGGTCTTTATCTATGCACAATGTGCAGAATAAACTGGACAATATAAACCATTCATCCATAATATTATAACCATTAACAGGTGAAGTGAATAACATTGTTATATCCATACCACAGAGGAGCTACTGTAGCACAAATTGCTTATAAAGTCACTGCTGGCTATGATAGAAAGGTGTCAGGACATGCAGAGCATCGCAGCTTGCTGTGTCTACGCAGACCGGTCAGAGTGCCCATGCTGACCCCTGTCCATCTTCTGAAAGGGCCAACAATGATCATCAGCATCGGAGCATGGATAAATGGAAGAAGGTGGCCTTGTCTGATGAATAACAATTTCTTTTACATCACGTGGGCGGCCGTGTGTGTGTGTGTGTGTGTGCGTGTGTGTGCGCGCGCGCGCGCGCACACCTTACCTGGGTAGAGATGGCAGCAGGATGCATTATGGGAAGAAGGCGAAACGGTGGAGGCAGTGTAATGCTCTGGACAATGTTCTACTTGGAAATCTTGTATCCTGGCATTTATGCGGATGTGACATGTACCACAGACCTAAATATTGCTGTAGACGAGTATCCCCCTTCATGGCAGTTGTATTCCCTAATGGCAGTGCCCTCTATCAGCAGAATAATGCGCCTGTCACACTGCAAACATTGTTCAGGAATGGTCTGAGGAACACGACAGAGTTCAAGGTGGGACCTTGTGGAGTCCATGCCTCGATGGGTCAGATCTGTATTGGTGGCATGATGGGACCTACACAATATAAGGCAGGTGGTTCTAATGCTATGGCTGATCAGTGTATTTAGGTATTTTGTCTTTCTTTTAACACCATGTGGTATTTAGGGCCAACATTCTGTGCTGATTAAATTCATTTTTGGGTACAAAACTCTAAATCCCCTAAATCGCTATAGAGTTAAATAACTATTCTGTCTACCTACAGCGACCACTTATACTTTCTGTATACGGTTTTATTTCTATGCAGTAAGCTCCCCCTAGTGGTGGCTGCAGGCAGACAGAATTTTATCACTTATCTCAGTCTATGTATTAGATTTGCAGCTCCGTATCAGAAAAAAGGAGCTGCTACTGCTTTAAAGATATAAGGAAAATGAATCCGCACAGAATGCTGGACCAACAATACGTAGATAAAATACCAAAAAAAAAAATGATGGTTCATTTTAAAGATCTCCTCCATAGTATGCAGCCACAGATACATAATTTCTTACATATATGAATCATGTTTTATTAGAAAAAATAAATATATATATATATATATATAAAACTTAGATACACCATTCTTATGTTTTCTACAATCCTATACACTGCAGCAGACCTAGAGCACCGTTCATCCTGATCTTCTGGTTCACAAACAGAGCCAAAATGACAGGGAACACGGGTACTTAGATCTCATGCGTGTGTGTACGGCTCCTCCGAGTTGTACGGAGCCATGATTGGACATTAAAAGACTTCTATGGGGCCTTACTACACCTCTGTATGCCTCAGAATTTACACATACCTATTTTTTCTGGCGGATTTTGTAGAAATCTACCAATTCTTTTTAGTGTCATTTTATTTTCAGTCCTCGAGAGAGGCAAGTGAGAGATAAACATCTGTGTGCACAATTCTCTTTGTCAGATATAAAACCACCTTCAGTCTCTTCATCCTGTTTAGTTTTGCGGCTCTGAAATAATATAGGAGGGGTGTGGAAACTTTCACGAAGGTACCTGCTCCGTTCTGAAAACTACAAAACGATCAAATTCATAATGCAAGGACCAATTCTGCTCTTCTATATGGTCTAGAATTGGCCCCTAGGCAGATACTTCGGGGTTCAAGTTGAGGAGGTGCCGACAGGCACAGAAAGGGTCCTGATGCCCAGGTCTCCTACAAGGTGTAAGCAAGTGCCAGGCCCTCCTGGGAATATGACCATCGGACTGTAGACTGTGACACCATAGCAGAGGTAGAAAACCTTAGAAATGGATTGATCAACTGGAATAACATGGATGGTACCCCCATAACAATGACGCATTTTGGGTGCAATTCCAGGCAGCCTCAGGGGATATATCAATCACATCCTATAGAAGTTCGTACACAATTTTAATTGAGAAGTCATTGAAAAACAAGAAAGTCGACCAAGTGAAATAAAGTCATGTCATGATGCTCGAAAGTCGGACAATACAAGAAAGCCCAAATCATCATGGTGCTAATAAGTCGTCCTCTTCTGTCAAATATTTGATGCAACCATTATTTTGTTGCTGTATCAGTTTATGGAAAAGCCGAGTGACGCCCAATATGGCTGCCATTACCACTCCCATTGGGATACGTAGCCAGTTTGCCCAGAACAGTAAATCCGCCTGGTAATACAGGAGCGGGGCAGTAGCGGACCCTTGACTCGACGTCGCGGCGCTTCAGAGTAAAACATTGTTTTATGTAATCAGAGCACCTGTCGCTATATGGTGTGAATTCTATTTAAACATATTTTTGTTATGTATTATACATGTTCCTAAATTTAATTCAGAGTAACTATATTCATCGTATCCATGTTTTATATATATATATATATATATATATATATATATATATATATATATTTTTTTTTTAATCCGCTATTTTAAGTGGTGTCTCTATATTATATGATGTATTTTTAGATCATCATTACGTTTTTCGGTCTTTCTCTTTTTTACCAATGGCTAAAAAAATAAATCCCACATTTGTCTTTACTGGCAACTGAAGTTTCCTGAAATTTATGGGCCAAGTTGAATATTTGTAATGCCCAATGAATCAGCAGGTACTAGGATCCCGGCACATGTGTACACATAGGATGTCATTGGGTAAGTGTACATCCTGTGGTGTAAGGAGCACAGCCACCAATTACTACATACAAAAAAAAAAACAAGACAATGAGATAAGATTATAATTGTATTGAGATTGGGCAATCCATCTCTTGAGAGCATCTATGAGTAACCTAGGAAAGTAAAAGTGTCCTCGTTGTCCAATGCAATTATCTCACCTTGAAAGCAGAGACCACTGGGGAAGTGCAGCACGAGATCAGAGCAAAATCAAATTGATTTCTTTCACAACTCTCGATAGTTCCTGCAGCCTCATTCTTATATACTGGGAGATCCCGGGTAACTAAATGTTCAACAAACTTCTGACATGTCATAGTTACGTATCAGAAGTTTGGATAGGTGGGGGTCCGAGCACTGAGATCGCCACCAATCACTAAAATGAAGCGGCAGAAGTGCTCGTGTGATCGCTCAGCCGCTTAGTTTCTGTTCAGCTTTTTCCAGAAATCAATGTAGCGGTGTACGGACTCAATAAAAAGTCTATGGGCCCGTACTCCGCTACATCGGCTTTCCGGAAAAAGCCGAACAGAAACGAAGAGGCTCAGTACTCACACGAGCACTTCTGCCGCTTCATATTAGCGATTGGTGGCGGTCTCAGTGCTCGGACCCCCACCAATCAAAACTTCTGACATGTCACTACGTCACGTCAGCAATTTGTTGAACTTTTAGTTACCCTTTTAAGACATAGATCTACATACATGTCCTCAATCTTTATTCGAGAATGTCCTTCATTAGTAAGACTTTATTTTGGTATAGTAGTGGTTGGAGCCACACCAAGGCATCTAAAAGGGCTATGTGCCATAAAGAAGAACAACAGTATTATATGGGGTATACGGGACTGGTGCAGATTTGGATTCTGGTCTCCCCCCGGAACTTCAAGCTATGGCTTGTAGGGTGTTAGTTGACATCAAAAATGTTCCAGCTAGCTGTTATGTGTAAAACAGGGGCGTAACTAGGAAAGACTGGGCCCCATAGCAAACTTTTGACTGGGGCCCCCCCTCCCCTGGGTGTCACACAACCACCCCTTGTAGAAAGTGCCTTTTTTACAGCCTCCCCTGTAGATAGCGCCATACATCCCCCTGTAGAGAACGCCATACAGCCCCCCCTGTAGATAACGCCATACAGCCCCCCCTGTAGATAACGCCATACAGCCCCCTCTGTAGATAGCGCCATACATCCCCCTGTAGATGACGCCATACAGCCCCCCCTGTAGATAACGCCATACAGCCCCCCTGTAGATAACGCCATACAGCCCCCCCTGTAGATAACGCCATACAACCCCCCTGTAGATAACGCCATACACCCCCCTCTGTAGATAACGCCATACAGCCCCCCTCTGTAGATAGCGCCATACATCCCCCTGTAGATGACGCCATACAGCCCCCCTGTAGATAACTCCATACAGCCCCCCCTGTAGATAACGCCATACAGCCCCCCTGTAGATAACGCCATACAGCCCCCCTGTAGATAACGCCATACAGCCCCCCTGTAGATAACGCCATACAGCCCCCCTGTAGATAACGCCATACAGCCCCCCTGTAGATAACGCCATACAGCCCCCCCTGTAGAAAACGCCATACAGCCCCCCCTGTAGAGAATGGCATACAGCCCCCCTGTAGAGAATGGCATACAGCCCCCCCTGTAGAGAACGCCATACAGCCCCACCCCTGTAGTGAACGCCATACAGCCCCCCCCTGTAGGGAACTCCATACAGCCCACCCCTGTAGGCAACGCCATACAGCCCCTCCTGTAGGGAACGCCATACAGCGTCCCCCCTCCCAAAAAAATGCGACATACAGTGTGTCCTACTAAAAGGCATGTATCCTCTATCCACAGGACAGGGGATACATGTGTGATCGCTGGCAGCGATAGGGAGAACGGGGGACGGAAAGTCCCCTGAAGTTCTCCATCACAAACATCGGACTTCCAGCGTCTGCGCAGCTCAATAAAAATGAAAGGAGCGCTGGTCACGCATGCGCACAAGCACGACCAGCGCTCCATTCATTTCTACGGAGCTGCCGACACAGACCCCGGAAGTCCGAGGTTTGTGATGGAGAACTTCAGGGGACTTTCAGTCCCCCGTTCTCCCCATCAATGCCAGCGATCACACATGTATCCCCTGTCCTGTGGATATCCTGTGGAGAGGGGATACTGGTCTTTTGTTTAATGGCAGAGCGGGGAGATACCTCCCTGCTCTGCCGTAGTATTCAGTGGCGTCGCGCTGTAGCAGGCGGGCGACGCGGGCCCCGTAGCAGCCGCTACGGCTGCTACGGCGGTAGTTACGCCACTGGTGTAAAATATTGAGGGATCGTTGATTGCTATTCACACAGGGTTGTAGTATTGTTGGGAACCCCCCATGAGTGCACCAAAAAAAACTTAGCAGTTTTTATGTTTGTTATTTTTAATGGAAGCATTAAATCACACTGGTCCTTCCGCCCACTATTATCCACATTCAATCCGCCTGGTATAGGTTTGTTTGTATGAGTAAAGGTCCAAAAATACTTCATGTAAAAGTAAAGAAACCCTACCCACCAAAACTTATGCAGCAAAGTCCGAAAGTCATTGCATGGTTGAGTAAGTGGACCCTCTCAGCATCTTATTTCTCTCTTGCTTGGACCTGCCTCTTCAGGTTTCTACCCCCCAGTCCCCACACCCCCCCGTTCATCTTTCAATTTTGCTGTGGAGAAAGATGCGCTTTGAAGAAGTGAGGTTTCCTGTTCTGAGTCAACTCATCTCCAGTTCGAAGAAAACAGAATGTGGAGAGCACGGAAGCAGATCTGAGATGTAACCACAAAGTGGATTTTTTTTGTCTTTGATCACGTCGCCAAGCTAAGGGGAATTGGGGGAAGGGGTAGCGGGTACGATATTTGATATCACATAAATTGGGCACTCTCTAAAGCTCATTTTCTAATGGAAATGTCAATTGGCTTCTGGTTGCAGTGGTTTATTTCGAGTGGTTCTCCCATATGTGAGGTTAATGTTTTAAGTCTTGGAAGTTTTTCTAGGCCACTCAACTAATATGACCACGTAGTCTTAACTAGTATATGTAATGATGGATCATCCTGGGTTTCCCCATCCTTATTATGACCCATAGTTTATTCAGCTGTACTACAGAAGACTGGTGGAAGAAGATGTCTGAGAACTTTTATAACGAGTGCTGCCTTCGTCGCTATTGTACAAGACTAGTGGGAGTAGTCGTCCCTTAAAGGACCTATCACCTCTCCTGACACGGCTGTTTTAGTAAATAATTGTATTCCTCGTGAAATAACAATTCTGGCACACCTATTCTTAGGACTCAATGTTGTCATTCCTCTGTAAGGGTATGTTCACACGGCCTATTTTCGGACGTTTTTCGGGCCGTAAACGCCAGAAAATTGGCAGAAAAATCGGAAGCAGAACGCTTCCAAACATCTGCCCATTGACTTCAATGGGAAAAACGGCGTCCTGTTCCTATGGGCCGTTTTTTACGCGCCCGTTTTTCAAAACGGCCGCGAAAATAAGTGCAGGACACTTCTTGGGACGTTTTTGAAGCTGTTTTTCATTGACTCTATAGAAAACAGCTCCAAAAACGGCCGTAAAAAACGCAGTGAAAATCGCGAGTGGCTTAAAAAACATCTGAAAATCAGGAGCTGTTTTCCCTTGAAAACCGCTCTGTATTTTGAGACGTTTTTGAGTTTGTGTGTGAACATACCCTTATTCCTCCTAAAAATTGACAACTGAGTGTTATCATTCCCCTTGTCAAACTGGGAACACCCAGTTGTCAATAATAACAGGAACGGCACAGTTCTAAGAAAAGATGCTCCAGATTTATTTTACGAGGGTTACAACTCTTTACTAAAGCAGGTATATCAGGAGCGATGACTGGTCCACATTAACAGGGTTCTTGGCTTTTGATAAACCCTACTTGTTAGAAAGGTCACTTGACAATAATTTGATCACAAAGTGTCGTCCTGCTGGGATCCCCAGTGATCAGCTGTAATCGAAGGAAACCTGGCAGTAAGGCCGGATTCACACGAGCGTGTGCGTTTTGCGTGCACAAAAAACATTGTGTTTTGCGTGCGTTGCAGTTCCGTGTGTCATCAGTGTTTGGTGCGTGGCTGCGTGATTTTCACGCATATGCCATCCTTATGACGCGGTTTTGATGTTTCGAAAAAGAAATGAAGGCAGTGCTTTTATATTTTCCTTCATTCCTTTATCTACTGTTGCGCGAATCACGCGCGACACACGGAAGTGCTTCCATGTGTCGTGCGCGATTTTCATGCACCCATTGACTTCAATAGGTGCGTGATGTACTAAAAACGGCCAAGTATAGGACATGTCGTGAGTTTTACGCAGAAGACACACTGCGTGAAAATCTGTCTGAACGGCCCCATTCACGAACATAGGTCCGTGCAACGTGCGTGATTTTTACACGCGTATCACGGACGTTAAACACGTTTGTGTGAATAAGGCCTAAGTGTTACATTTCCCTGCAGCGCCACCACAGGGGAAATGAAACATTACACAGCGCCCATTCATATCAATGTGTAGTCTGTAAGACTAAACAATTCTTTCTTATATAGCTGGTGTTGCTTATTTTCGAAACACTGAAGGTCCATTTACAAGGACAGATTTCTGCCCATAAGGAGCGCTAATCAATATTATAACAAGTCGATCAGCACTCTCCCTTTTACACTGGCCGATGCCAATTTTATACGGACGAACGATTGTTAATATTTTTTTAAATTTATTTCTTTATTATTATTTTTCAACATAACAAACAACAACAAAAAAAAAAAACAGGTTAATTTTTTCTCAAACATATTCACATCTTACAATAGATACAACATGTATTTCAAATATCCTTTCATTAGTCGACAATATAAATAAAAACATTTAGGAGAAAGAGGAAAAAAAAAAAGGGGGGAAGGAAAAAGAAGAGAGGCAAGATTACAACATATATATATATATATATATATATATACACAAGGCAATTGCGATTCTTTCCCCAGGTACAGCTCCGCTAATTATATACATATAATTGGCAATGCAAGACTTTATCTATATAATCTACTATAGATCAGTTGCCTAGACTTGTTAGGACCTTACAACTATATCCTGATATCTTTACGCCAGTCACTTAGATACACTTCCAATATTTATAGTCTAGAAAGGAAATGCTCTTGAAGCATTATAGACTGACCATAACGTCCAATCATTTAGAAATTTTCCATATGAATTAGAACGAACCGCTACCATTTTTTCCATAGTATAATCAAATTGAATGAGATTAGTTAATTCAGTGATCGTAATGGGGTCTGAAGATTTCCAAGACCTGGCTATCAACAGTCTGGCTGCCAGAATGACATGTCCTGTTATACACCTTAAGTCTCTAGGAATGTCAAAAAGACCAACAAAACACAAATCCAATGCAGGAGAGGGACGGATTTTATACCTTAAAATGCTGGACAAAAAAACAAAAGTAATTTCCCAAAAGTTAAAGACTAAAGGACAGTACCACCACACATGCATGTAATCGCCTAGGATGCCACAATTCCTCCAACAAAGAGGAGAGTAGGAAGGGTTAAATTTCTTCAACAGTGTTGGGGTTCTATACCATCTAAGCAATATTTTATGTGCTATTTCTCTGTGACTTTCTCCCTTTGAGATTTTGGGGACCCAATTCATCGCCTGGTGCCACTCTGCTAAGGTAATAACCATATTCAGTTCTGCCTCCCATTTAAGCAAATACCCTGGTTTAGCTAATCTCTGAACATTAGAAATTGTAGAATAAAACCACGAGATGCACTTAATTTTAGGCGCAGCCGAGTTGAAAGCCACAAAAGCGCTTCTTGGGAATAGTAGCCCATCTAAATTTCTACTGTTTAAGATGTGACGGATCTGAAAATATTTGTACAAATCATGAGTGGATATACCATATATTTCAACCAATTTATTAAAAGGCAGCATTCCCTTTGAATCGTAGAGGGAACCGATCGTTTCAACCCCAGCTGCCTCCCATTTTAGTACATTTAATTCCGGTGTAAAGGAGGAAAGATACCGAAGGGGAAGTAACCGAAGGGGGTAACATTCAGACTTAGGCGTATGTGAAATCAAATATTGCCAAGAAGCTATAGAGGCAACAATAGAAAGCATGTTCATGTTCCTATACGGGCGATTAGAATGATTTAGTGGCAAAAAAGAAATTAAGTGAGCCCCCGCTGTAGCCCTCTCAATTTCCACCCATTTAAGTTCGTTATGTCTACCCCACCAATGATAAATCTGGCTAAGAACCGTAGAGTGAAAATATCGCCTAATATCTGGTACCCCCATCCCCCCTAAAGACCAAGAACGGGACATGGTGGAAAATCGAATCCTAGGTTTTTTACCAGCCCATATAAAATCTGTAAGTAACTTTTGAAGTTTCGAGAGATAAATGATAGGAAGTGGAATAGTCACTGTACGGAATACATATAGTATTATAGGCAAGATCATCATTTTAACAATAGCAATTTTGCCGGCCCAAGATATCGTTGGTGTGGAGAAGCTATTCGCTAGTTTTGATACCTTAAGTAGGAGCAGGTGGTAATTCTTTGTAAATAAAGTCGAGCTCGAACTTGTAATAAAGGTACCTAGATATGTAATACTCTCTTCACTCCACTCAAAAGGGAAACGTGCAGATAACGCAATTTTTGTAACCTGATCCAATCCAATCCCCATCATTTTAGACTTATTTGAATTAACCTTGTAATATGAAATTTTGTTAAATTGAGAAATCGTATTTTCAATAGCAGGTAGAGAATTGAAGGGATCGGAAATCACCAAAAGCACATCGTCAGCATAAAGACCAACTTTGTGGATTTTAGTCCCTACTTGGATGCCCTGAATTTTTGTGTTCTTATTGCTTCTGCTAGGGGTTCCATTGCTAGGGCAAACACAATTGGGGAAAGTGGACAGCCTTGACGAGTGCCGTTCCTTATTGCAAAGGGATCAGAGAGAAACCCAGCGGAAAAAACTCTTGCCGAAGGGGACGAATATAGTGCCAATATTGACGATTTTATACGTCCCTTAAGGCCAAAATGTTCAAAAAGTTGTGACAGATAACCCCAATATATTCTATCGAAAGCCTTCTCTGCGTCTAAGGAAAGAAGCAGAGAAGGCGTTCTTGAGGTCTCCACACACTGAATCAAATTCATAAACCGCCGAGTTCCATCAGAGACCTGACGTCCCGCCACAAACCCAACCTGATCTGGGTTAATCAATTGAGGGATA
Organism: Rhinoderma darwinii; assembly: GCF_050947455.1. Lineage (NCBI taxonomy): Eukaryota > Metazoa > Chordata > Amphibia > Anura > Rhinodermatidae > Rhinoderma > Rhinoderma darwinii. Next base: position 63,641,554 of record NC_134699.1, read on the forward strand.
ATATGATACAATCTTTGTGAAAGCATTTTTGCATATATTTTAATGTCTGTGTTTAAAAGAGAAATTAGTCTAAAGTTAGCTGGTACTGTAGGGTCTTTGTCTGGCTTAGGGAGAGTAACTACCGTGGCCAGGAGCATTTCTTTAGGGAAAGCACCCTCTTCTGCTGCTTTATTAAATATCTGCATTAACTGAGGAGCTAGTATCTGTGAGTATTCTCTATAGTAGTTATTCGTATATCCATCAGGACCTGGAGCTTTATGAAGTTTAAGCGATGATATGGCTTTAAGTACCTCTAATTCAGTGAAGGGAGCCGATATGGCTGCGAGTTGAGACTGAGAAACCTTGGGCAGTGGAACTGAAAGGAGAAAATCCGCAATTTCTGACTGTGAAGGTTGGTAGGTATTATCGTCCGAATGTAAGTTATAGAGATTGTTGTAATAATCTCTAAACCGATCAGCTATCAACCTAGGATCTATTATTTTATTACCCTGGGTGTCAATAAGGTGAGTAAGACGGGAATGTGGGGTAAGCTTTTTTATCCTTTTAGCCAAAAAGGCGCCAGCTCTATTATTATGTACATAGGTATTCATTTGTAAACGTTTAAGATTAATATCATATTGAGTTATCAACAATGACTGTAGTGACAAACGCAAAGACCTCAGTTCAGAAGAGTATGTCGGTGTGGGTGTAGCTTTATTTTTATCATTTATAATTGTTATCTTCTTGTTGATACTAAAAACGATTGTTAATATGATCGTTTGGTCCCCAGGCAGTTTGCGTATTGTCGGCAGCACAGGGAGATTGGCTGCCAACAATGATTAATTTTTAAGTTGCATAAAAGCGACCGTTCGACGATCGTTCTTACGAATGCTTGATCAGCCGATGATCGGCCCGTGTAAATGGGCCTTTACAACTCCTTTAAGATCACCTTAGGCCATCTGTCCCATTTCTGTTGACCTAACGCAAGAGAAGGATTTAGCAAAATTCATTGTTTATCCAGTGTCTGAACAGTCGGTGCAAGCGAAAATCAGTGATTCACTTGCTGATCTAGAACGATTAGCTAATATGTTTTCCGGTTAGTGTTCCACAATTAGACATCCATATCCTGAATGTTGCAAACTTGATTCATTGTCTTGTGAGAATATTGTGGGTTGGATTGAAGAACCACAAATTGCTTCAGGCACACGTCTGCCATGTTTTCTAAACTGCAGGTGCAGCTTTCAAAACACTTAAGTATTTAATATCAAGACAACCATGGGGGGGTTGGAAGAACCAAATTGGGATGTAAGAAAAGGCCCAGTTTTAAAGGGGTGGCCTAGAATTAGAAACACATGTCTGCTTTCTTCCAAAAACCGCGCCACACCTGTCCACAGGTTGTGTGTGGTATTGAAGCTATGCCCCATTCACTTCAAGGGAACTTAGATTTCCATACCAGACATAACGCATGGACAGGTGTGGTGCTTTTCTGGAAGAAAGCAGCTATGTTTTTCTAATCTTGGGCAACCCCTTTAGGCTATGTTCACACGGGGTATTTTGCAGGAGGAATATCTGCCTCAAAATTCCGTTTGGAAGTTTGAGGCAGATTTTCCTCTCCCTGCACGCCGATTTTCGCGCAGTTTTTCGCGCCGTTTTTCATCCGCGGCCATTGAGCGCCGCGGGCATAAAACAGCGAGAAATACGCTTTCTCTGCCTCCCATTGAAGTCAATGGGAGGTCAGAGGCGGCAGCGCCCGAAGATAGGGCATGTCGCTTCTTTTTCCCGCGAGGCAGTTTTACTGCTCGCGGGAAAAAGACGCCGACGCCTCCCATTGAAATCAATGGGAGGAATTTTCGGGCCGTTTTTGCTGAGTTTTGCGACGCGGTTTCCCCGTCAAAAAACTCGGCAAAATACCCCGTGTGAACATAGCCTTAAGGTCCATCCTCTGCTCTCCAGACCATTGCTATCCACCTAGTGTTCTTTTCCTAATCTTAAAGGGATATTTTCATCTTATACATTTATGGCATATGCCCTCTGTAGGCTTTATCTCTAATTCTCAGTTTTCTCTAAACTAGTGAGCGGAGCCTAGGGTCTATCATGTCTTCTATACACAGCACATAGAGATAGGAGAACAGGATTCTAGGCGCGCTACACTGGACACACGGGTCACTCGGCACACAAGGTAAGTTACCCCGCTTGGGTTATTCATCCACTTCTAAAATTCTTTCCTCACTAATTTTGCATCCTGCAATAGTAGAGATGGAAGGCTACTTTACTATATAGACTCCATGTTGCCTCCTTCCCATGTGGATCTACATCCAGGCGTATTTATAATGCTTTAGATAGCTATTCTATACCCATTGTGCATATGATTACTGACATGGAACTTACCATTTTTATGTATTTTTCAAAATATTTAGTAGCCCATGTATAGCTGTATTCTATGGGACCCTCTATGTGATTTTATCCCTTATGTTTTGTTCAACAAGAAAAGATTTTATATTTTTCATATTTATACAAAATAGTGCATGACTCCTTATCCTTCTTATGTATATAAATTATGTTGTGGAGTTTCTGTTTACCATTTAATATTTTTCGAGGTGAGGTACAGTGTGTGGAATCACCTAGCCAAAGTATCATTTGCTCTGGGAGATATATGTTTATGATCTAGATATGTGTGTGTGTGTGTATATATATATATATATAGATATATATGAGTGTGTGTGTATGTATATATATATATATATATATATATGTGTGTGTATATATATATATATATATATATATATATATATATATATAGTAGAAATAAAGAGCGAGTAACGGCACCAGGACTTCAGTGTTGGGGAGATGTTGGTTTATTCACCACCAGGTGGAAAGAATGAGCGACGTTTCGGTTCACACCTGAACCTTTCTCAAGCTTGAGAAAGGTTCAGGTGTGAACCGAAACATCGCTCATTCTTTCCACCTGGTGGTGAATAAACCAACATCTCCCCAACACTGAAGTCCTGGTGCCGTTACTCGCTCTTTATTTCTACTATTTTATTCCAAGGAGTTGATTCATCCTTACTATGGTAACGTGCACATGGCCTGATTTCCAGTCTGCATTGAGTGCTGTGTTTTTTGCATCCATTTGAACTATATATATATATATATATATATATATATATACACACATATATATAGCTGCAGCAGCATGGAGGACATTATACAGCAGTAATTAGCAGTGTAGCTGAGAATCCAGCACTGGTGTGACGTCTATCTCTCTGCCTCACTCTGCTTCTGCTTCTGCTCCTTCCTCCCTTTTTCCTCTTTAGACTAATATGGCAAGATGTAACTTCATTCTTTAGTGAGTTGAAAACTCATTTGCGGAACGGCAGCAACTGGCGGTGAACCACGTGTTTTATTCAGTGTGGTTCTTGGTCAGGACACGAACCTGCACTATAACCCCACCTTAACTACATCATCTTAACCCCTTTAGGACACAGCCTGTTTTGGCCTTGTGGACACAGCCTATTTTTTCAAATCTGACATGTGTCACTTTATGTGGTAATAACTCCGGAATGCTTTTACCTATCCAAGCGATTCTGAGATTGTTTTCTCGTGACATATTGTACTTTATGTTAGTGAAAAAATTTGGTCGATAAATTCAATATTTATTTGTGAAAAACTTCAAATTTTAGCAAAAATTTGCATTTTTCTAAATTTAAATGTATTTGCTTGTGAAACAGATAGTAATACCACACAAAATAGTTACTAGTTAACATCCCCTATATGTCTACTTTATGTTTGCATCATTTTTTTTCACGTACTTTTATTTTTCTAGGACGTTACGAGGCTTAGAACTTTAGCAGCAATTTCTCATATTTTCAATAAAATTTCAAAAGGCTATTTTTTCAGGGACCAGTTCAGTTCTGAAGTGGCTTTGAGGGCCTTATATATTAGAAAGTCCCCATAAATCACCCCATTTTGAAAACTGCACCCCTCAAGGTATTAAAAACCACATTCAGAAAATATTTTAACCCTTTAGGCGTTTCACAGGAATTAAGGCAAAGTAGAGGTGAAATTTACAAATTTCATTTTTTTTGCCGAAATTCATTTGTAATAAAAAAAAATCTGTAACACAGAAGGTTTTACCAGAGAAATACAACTCAATATTTATTGCCCAGATTCTGCAGATTTTAGAAATATCCAACATGTGGCCCTAGTGTCCTAATGGACTGAAACACAGGCCTCAGAAGCAAAGGAGCAGCTAGTGGATTTCGGGGCCTCCTTTTTTTAGGAATATATTTTAGGCACCATGTCAGGTTTGACTCGGTCTTGTGGTACCTAAACAGCCGAAACCCCTCCAAAGTGACCCCATTTTGGAAACTACACCCCTCAAGGCATTTTTCTAGGGGTATAGATAGCATATTGACACCACAGTTTTTTTGCAGAATTTAGTGGAATTAGTCTGTGAAGATGAAAATCACCTATTTTTCTGTGGAAACATAGAATTTTTTCATTTTTACAAGGAATAAAGGAGAAAAAGCACCCCAAAATTTGTAAAGCAATTTCTCCCGATTACGGCAATACCCCATATGTGGTCGTAAACTGATGTTTGGACCCACAGCAGGGCTCAGAAGGGAGGGAGCGCCTTTTGGATTTTGGAGTGCAGATTTTGCTGGATTGGTTTTCAGTGCCATGTCGGGTTTGCAACGCCCCGGAGGGACCAAAACAGTGGAAACCCGCCAAAAGTGACCCCATTTTGGAATCTACACCCCTCAAGGAATTTTTCTAGTGGTATAGTGAGCATTTTGGCCCCTCAGGATCTTTTTTAGAGCTAGGGTGACCAAAAAACAGCGATTTTGGCGCTTTAAATTCTTTATTTATTACAGCGTTCACCGTGCGCAATAAATTACGTTTTAATTTATTCTGCCGGTCGGTACGATTACGCCGATACCATATGTGTATAGTTTTTTTTAAGTTTTGCAGCGTTTGCACAATAAAATTAAGTTTCTATAAAATAATTTATTTTCTGGGACACGCTATTCTGAGCCGTAACTTTTTTATTTTTTTGTCAAAAAAGCTGTGGGAGGTCTTGTTTTTTGCGGGACGGGTTGTAGTTTTTATTGGTACCATTTTGGGGTAAATGCGACTTTTTGATCACTTTTTATTCTATATCTTGGGAGGGGTGGTGACCAAAAAATAGCGATGCTGACAGTTTTCCGTTTATTTTGTTTGTGGCGTTCACCGTGCGGAAAAATTAACATTATAGTTTCATAGATTGGGTCGTTACGAACGCGGCGATACCAAATATGTGTACTTTTTTTTTAACGTTTTCATCTTTTCCCTATAATAAATGACTTATTATAGGAAAACAAAACCTTTTATTTTTACACTTTTATAAAACATTTTTATTAACTTTTTTTTACTTTTTACACTTTATATTTTTGTTTATTAACTTTTCTTTTACTTTTTACACTTTCTTTTTTTGACCTGCAGCTCTGATCGCTGCTAGAATACATTACACTACCTAGGTAGTGTAACGTATTCCAACTGTCAGTGTGACGTCACAGTCACTCTGACAGTTGGTCTACGAGGATCAGCAGAGGCTGATCCTCATAGGCTGACATACATGGCAGACCTGGGGGCCGTTGTCTGGCCCCCGGGTGCCATCACAAGCATCAGAAGCCCCCACGATTGCATGGGGGCTGCTGATGCGCTACAAACCCGCTACATGCGGAGATCGCAATCGAGCCCCGCATGTAACGGGTTAATTGCCGAAATCAGCGGCGATGAGCCGCTGATCGGCAACACTGGAGAGTGTCAGCTGTCGGGGACAGCTGATCTCCAAGTTCCCGACGCACACTGTCGCCGACAGTGTGCATCGGGAACGGCACAGTGACTTTCTGTCACTCTGACAGGAAGCCTATCAGGACCAGCCGAAGGTTGGTCCTGATGGGCTTCTGTCCATGGCAGACCCGGAAGCCATTGTTTGGCTTCCGTTTGCCATACTAACTATCGGCAGACCCCGCGATTTCGGACGGGGGTCTGCCGATATGTTAGAAACCCCTAAAATTCGGCGATTGCACCCGATCGCCGAATTTAAGGGGTTAATGCGCCGAAATCAGCGGCAAAGGACCGCTGGCCGGCAAGAGGGGAGTGTCAGCTGTCGGCGACAGCTGACCTCCTGGTTCCCGGTGCACACTGTCGCCGACAGTGTGCACCGGGATTAACTCAGTAACTGTACGTCCTCGTGCGGGAAGTAACTTCCCGCAACGACGTACAGTTACGTCCTGGTGCGGGTAGGGGTTAATAAAAACTTAGTGATCTTATTGCATTGTTATATTTTCTGTTATTACTTAAAACCATTTAGGATCGATAGGCTCTTAAATTATACCAACCACAAAATGATAAACATCAGCAGCAAAAGAAATGCAGGGGGCAACTCCACTTATTAACCACCTTCTTGTATATAGTGATATGGAGCATGCTGGTATAACCTGGGTATCTTCTGTATATAATTATATATGTACAGCTGGTATAAGTTATACATCTTCTTGTATATAGTGATATGGAGCACGCTGGTATAACCTGGGTATCTTCTGTATATAATTATATATGTACAGCGGGTATACGTTATACATTATCTTGTATATAGTCATATGGAACATGCTGGTATAACCTGGGTATCTTCTGTATATAATTATATATGTATAGCTGGTATAAGTTATACATCTTCTTGTATATAGTGATATGGAGCATGCTGGTATAACCTGGGTAACTTCTGTATATAATTATATATGTACAGCTGGTATAAGTTATACATCTTCTTGTATATAGTGATATGGAGCATGCTGGTATAACCTGGGTATCTTCTATATATAATTATATATGTACAGCTGGTATAAGTTATACATCTTATTGTATATAGTGATACGGAGCATGCTGGTATAACCTGGGTATATTCTGTATACAATTATATATGTACGGCTGGTATAAGTTATACATCTTCTTGTGTATATAGTGATATGGAGCATGCTGGTATAACCTGGGTATCTTCTCTATATAATATATATGTACAGCTGGTATAAGTTATACATCTTCTTGTATATAGTGATATAGAGCATGCTGGTATAACCTGGGCATCTTCTGTATATAATTATATATGTACAGCTGGTATAAGTTATACATCTTCTTGTATATAGTGATATGGAGCATGCTGGTATATAACCTGGGTATCTTCTGTATATAATTATATATGTACAGCTAGTATAAGTTATACATCTTCTTGTATATAGTGATATGGAGCATGCTGGTATAACCTGGGTATCTTCTGTATATAATTATATATGTACAGCTGGTATAAGTTATACATCTTCTTGTATATAGTGATATGGAGCATACTGGTATACTCTGGGTATATTCTGTATATAATTATATATGTACAGCTGGTATAAGTTATACATCTTCTTGTATATAGTGATATGGCGCATGCCGGTATAACCTGGGCATCTTCTGTATATAATTATATATGTACAGCTGGTATAAGTTATACATCTTCTTGTGTATAGTGATATGGAGCATGCCGGTATAACCTGGGCATCTTCTGTATATAATTATATATGTACAGCTGGTATACGTTCTACATCTTCTTGTGTATAGTAATATGGAGCACGCTGGTATAACCTGGGTATCTTCTGTATATAATTATATATGTACAGCGGGTATACGTTATACATTATCTTGTATATAGTCATATGGAACATGCTGGTATAACCTGGGTATCTTCTGTATATAATTATATATGTACAGCTGGTATGAGTTATACATCTTCTTGTATATAGTGATCTGGAGCATGCTGGTATAACCTGGGTAACTTCTGTATATAATTATATATGTACAGCTGGTATAAGTTATACATCTTCTTGTATATAGTGATATGGAGCATGCTGGTATAACCTGGGTATCTTCTGTATATAATTATATATGTACAGCTGGTATAAGTTATACATCTTCTTGTATATAGTGATATGGAGCATGCTGGTATAACCTGGGTATCTTCTGTATATAATTATATATGTACAGCTGGTATAAGCTATATATCTTCTTGTATATAGTGATATGGAGCATACTGGTATACTCTGGGTATCTTCTGTATATAATTATATATGTACAGCTGGTATAAGTTATACATCTTCTTGTATATAGTGATATGGAGCACGCTGGTATAACCTGGGTATCTTCTGTATATAATTATATATGTACAGCGGGTATACGTTATACATTATCTTGTATATAGTCATATGGAACATGCTGGTATAACCTGGGTATCTTCTATATATAATTATATATGTACGGCTGGTATAAGTTATACATCTTATTGTATATAGTGATACGGAGCATGCTGGTATAACCTGGGTATATTCTGTATACAATTATATATGTACGGCTGGTATAAGTTATACATCTTCTTGTGTATATAGTGATATGGAGCATGCTGGTATAACCTGGGTATCTTCTCTATATAATATATATGTACAGCTGGTATAAGTTATACATCTTCTTGTATATAGTGATATAGAGCATGCTGGTATAACCTGGGCATCTTCTGTATATAATTATATATGTACAGCTGGTATAAGTTATACATCTTCTTGTATATAGTGATATGGAGCATGCTGGTATAACCCGGGTATCTTCTGTATATGATTATATATGTACAGCTGGTATGAGTTATACATCTTCTTGTATATAGTGATCTGGAGCATGCTGGTATATAACCTGGGTATCTTCTGTATATAATTATATATGTACAGCTAGTATAAGTTATACATCTTCTTGTATATAGTGATATGGAGCATGCTGGTATAACCTGGGTATCTTCTGTATATAATTATATATGTACAGCTGGTATAAGTTATACATCTTCTTGTATATAGTGATATGGAGCATGCCGGTATAACCTGGGCATCTTCTGTATATAATTATATATGTACAGCTGGTATAAGTTATACATCTTCTTGTGTATAGTGATATGGAGCATGCCGGTATAACCTGGGCATCTTCTGTATATAATTATATATGTACAGCTGGTATACGTTCTACATCTTCTTGTGTATAGTAATATGGAGCATGCTGGTATAACCTGGGCATCTTCTGTATATAATTATATATGTACAGCTGGTATAAGTTATACATCTTCTTGTATATAGTGATATGGAGCATGCTGGTATAACCTGGGTATCTTCTGTATATAATTATATATGTACAGCTGGTATAAGCTATATATCTTCTTGTATATAGTGATATGGAGCATACTGGTATACTCTGGGTATCTTCTGTATATAATTATATATGTACAGCTGGTATAAGTTATACATCTTCTTGTATATAGTGATATGGAGCATGCTGGTATATAACCTGGGTATCTTCTGTATATAATTATATATGTACAGCTAGTATAAGTTATACATCTTCTTGTATAGTGATATGGAGCATGCTGGTATAACCTGGGTATCTTCTGTATATAATTATATATGTACAGCTGGTATAAGTTATACATCTTCTTGTATATAGTGATATGGAGCATACTGGTATACTCTGGGTATATTCTGTATATAATTATATATGTACAGCTGGTATAAGTTATACATCTTCTTGTATATAGTGATATGGAGCATGCCGGTATAACCTGGGCATCTTCTGTATATAATTATATATGTACAGCTGGTATAAGTTATACATCTTCTTGTATATAGTGATATGGAGCATGCCGGTATAACCTGGGCATCTTCTGTATATAATTATATATGTACAGCTGGTATACGTTCTACATCTTCTTGTGTATAGTAATATGGAGCACGCTGGTATAACCTGGGTATCTTCTGTATATAATTATATATGTACAGCTGGTATAAGTTATACATCTTCTTGTATATAGTGATATGGAGCACGCTGGTATAACCTGTGTATCTTCTGTATATAATTATATATGTACAGCTGGTATAAGTTATACATCTTCTTGTATATAGTGATATGGAGCATGCCGGTATAACCTGGGCATCTTCTGTATATAATTATATATGTACAGCTGGTATAAGTTATACATCTTCTTGTGTATAGTAATATGGAGCATGCCGGTATAACCTGGGTATCTTCTGTATATAATTATATATGTACAGCTGGTATAAGTTATACATCTTCTTGTATATAGTGATATGGAGCATGCTGGTATAACCTGGGTATCTTCTGTATATAATTATATATGTACAGCTGGTATAAGTTATAAATCTTCTTGTATATAGTGATATGGAGCATGCTGGTATAACCTGGGTATCTTCTGTATATAATTATATATGTACAGCTGGTATAAGTTATACATCTTCTTGTATATAGTGATATGGAGCATGCTGGTATAACCTGGGTATCTTCTGTATATAATTATATATGTACAGCTGGTATAAGTTATACATCTTCTTGTATGTAGTGATATGGAGCATGCTGGTATAACCTGGGTATCTTCTGTATATAATTATATATGTACTGCTGGTATAAGTTATACATCTTCTTGTATATAGTAATATGGAAGCATGCTGGTATAACCCGGGTATCTTCTGTATATAATTATATATGTACAGCTGGTATAAGTTATACATCTTCTTGTATATAGTGATATGGAGCATGCCGGCATAACCTGGGCATCTTCTGTATATAATTATATATGTACAGCTGGTATAAGTTATACATCTTCTTGTGTATAGTAATATGGAGCATGCTGGTATAACCTGGGTATCTTATGTATATATTGATAAGGGACAACACTTACGTGCTAAGGTAGCGTACACGGTCATTATTGCACTGATTTGAATAGACAAGTTGATCCCTGTGCTGCCGTGTGCAGCCTATAAACGCTTTGTATAGTGTTTATTACACACTTGCCACTTCTCCTTTTCCACAATGGTTCTATTAATAGTGATGTTCACTGGAAGGCTAAGCAGGAAGTAGACTTGGAAATAATCCATTTTATAGTGCAAAGCTGTTTAATTGTGCGGCATGGGCTCCCGGCTAATGAATAACTTTGACTAATTCTAATAGGTTGTGTTATAATATTTCATTTACATACAGAATAATACATTTGTGTTATCATGTTACATTTGGACTGATGTACTTTAGAGCGATATGGAGAAAATAAACAAGTTTTTGAAACCCGTAAGGGCTTGTCCACACACAACGGAATTGCTGCAGAAAATTTCTGCAGCAGTTCCATTGAAAGTCAAAGGCTTTCCGCTGCGGCAAAAACTCACCATTTCCTGCAGTTTTTAAGGCAGTAAATTGCTGTGTTTTTCCCAGTGTTGGGAGATGGTGACATCTCCTCTGAAAAACACAGCAATTCTGCACACTTTCAGTAGCAGGAATTGACTTGCTCATGTCTGAAATATATGCACCGCAGGTCAATTTTGGCTTGGAAATTTTATGCAGCATGTGGATGAGATTTGTTAAATCTTATCCACTTTGCTGCTACTGTATTCTGCTGCGTTTTTTTTCCGGCCAGCAATTACGTTTTGTGTGGACGAGCAGTAAGAATTGGGTTCGTTTTTGAAAATTTAGGTTTTGGCGGCTGTCAGATAAAGATGTTTACATTACAGCAATGGATGTTCCCAACCATTTCTGGCCATTTAAACATTTTTCTAAAACCTAGCTCCAATTCTCCTGCGGAAACGTAGTTAAACAATTCTAACTACCTTCAGTCACCACCAGGGGGCGGTTCCTGCATACTTTATACACATTGAACTCCATAATGAAACCGTATGTAGTAATATCCCCCTAATGGTGGCTGAAGGCAGCAAGAATTGACTGCATGAGATTTGGAGCTCTGTGTCAGAGATATTGTGCTCTCACAGCTATGAAAGAAGGTATATAGAGTGAAAACTGTTTCAGCCGACCACCCAAAATTGAATGGGTCCTATATTGGGGTGCTCTTAAAGCAAAAAGTACACAGAATGCAGGTTAAAGTGGGTAATGCAGTCAGAAAAAATGTACAGTACACAAATAAACAGCCTTCTCGTTCTTAGTCCGCAGCATGTCTCCCCCTGTCATTCTTAGTCCACAGCATGGCTCCCCCTGTCATTCCTCGTCCCCCTGTCATTTTTAGTCCCTAGCATGGCTCCTCTCTTATTCCTAGTCTTCAGTATGGCCCCCCCTCTCATTCCTAGTCTCCAGCACGGTTCCCCATCATTCCTGGTCCCCAACATGGCCCCCTCTCATTCCAAGTCCCTAGCACGGCCCCTCTTACTTTCCTATTGCCCAGCATGGCCCCCCTCTTACTTTCCTATTCCCCAGCATACCCCCTCTCTTTCCTAGTCTATATCATTGTTCACTTTTCATTCCTAGACCTCAGCATGACCCCCTTTTATTGCTGGTTCTCAGCATGTCTCTCCTTTCATTCCTGGTCCCCATTAGGGCTCATCATTCCTAGTCCCCAGCATGGCTCCCCTCTCATTCTTAGTCTCCACTATGACTCCCCTCTCATTCCTAATTCCCAGCTTGACTTCCCTCTTATTCCTAGTCCCAAAGATGCCCCCCCCCCTCTTTCCTAGTCCCCAGCATGGCTCCCTTCTCATTACTAGTCTACAGCATGGCTTTGTCTCATTCCTTATCCCCAGGATGCCTCCCCTTTAATTCCTTAACACCCCAGTTTGTCTGCAGGCTCCCTTGCTCAGCAATCCCACAGGCTATTCAGTGCAGCAAGATGCTGCAACCTCCGCTTCTGACAGGCTCCCTCCTTCTCCCTCCTCCTTTCCTGTGATTCTCCATGGTGTCGGAAATACTCCTCCTGTGTTCTCTGTCCCAATGAGGCAGCACAATGCTGATATCTTCTTTCCCCTAGTGGGCCTGGCAAGTCTCCTTCTCCTGCTCTGTACAGTCCAGTGATGCGACGTGGCGTGCAACCGCATCCCCTTATAAATACACTGGACCGCTGTATTTTTGATAGCTCCTATTAGCAGAATTTTTTTGTGCTGTTTGGGCTAATAGGAAAGCTGGCCTGTCTGTTATTAAAGTTGCCCTGTTTAACAATTTTGCTAAAAATCTGCATTATTGTCCCTTCAAATCCTTTTTGTGAAGTATTTTCCGTGGTCACTTGCAGTACCGGCTTTGAACACTATATCAAATACATTTTCTTACACTACAATGCAACAGCGCATGTCACCTTTCTATCACACCGCTAGTTCACTCCGAAAGGATTTTTAAATACAATAACATCTGCTTTACTTCCTTAACCGTCCACACCAATATTAGTTCCTTGCAAAGTGTTTATTGCGTAATTGTAAAAAGTTTTCAATATTTTTTATGTTACACTGTACGGAAGTATCTAAACCTATTGTGTGTGTGATACTGTGTGTCTAGCTGGTGTATCGAAGCTTATCATGTAATACTGTCTGCTGAGCCGCTATCATGTGCAATGTGGTCTGCTGAGCAGCTGTATCTAAGCCCCCATGTATGATACTGTCTGATGATCCAGTATATCTAAGCCTATCACAGCGTTTGATTCCTTAAACTGAGCTTTAAAGGGAAATTTGATGATGCAAAATTTGTGCTGTTCTTTTCTTACAGCATGCCATGTGCACAAAGCTTTTAAATAGGTGTAAACAAAGGATCATTCATTCCATTGAAAGAATTCACTAATGATTTTGCAGTTTGCAGGATGGATCATTGAGCTGCGTGTGTGATCTCCAGTATGATCTGACCTGCAAGCAATCATTCAACGCTGACTGCAGTTTTAAACATAAGTAGGATTTCCTGAAGGAAGAGACTTGCTCTTACGGGTCCGTAACCTGTAACTGCACATTGCAGGTGGATGTGATATAATACAATGTAAATTGCGGTCATGTGCTGCTGGCAGAGGAGGCAACAACTTTGCCTGTTGGACACACTGCCCTATTCCCTCTGTAACCAAGTATGTGTTATGTGAATGTGGTATCAATTTTTTGTGAAGCTTGCAGGATCGGTCATTGACATGCTCTGTCTTATGATAGCAAGGTGGAAGGGAAACTTTGTAAACACCAACTTTGCAAAACACTGACTTCCTTCTGTTCTTCTCACTTCTTGGTAAGTGGTAGAATTCTGCTTTTTAATGCTACAACAGCATTTATTAACCCCTCTGTACCATACAGGATAGCATTGCGGGAGCTGCTCTCCAACATATGTTGGTCATGCAAATTGCTTTTTCATGTGTGGTTAAGGGGTTAAAAGTAGCAAGCAGGGACCAACTCATTTTAGTGTTTGCTTTGGGATGGTTTGTCCTGAAAATGTATGTTCACCTTTGGATCAGTTTTATACACTTTATAAAATGTTTAGACGCTGTGTACATACATTACATTACTTGTCCTGTACTAATTCTGAGTTATATCCTGTATTATACTCCAGAGCTGCACTCACTATTCTGCTGGTGGAGTCACTGTGTACATACATTACATTACTTATCCTGTACTGATCCTGAGTTATATCCTGTATTATACTCCAGAGCTGCACTCACTATTCTGCTGGTGGAGTCACTGTGTACATACATTACATTATTTATCCTGTGCTGATCCTGAGTTATATCCTGTATTATACTCCAGAGCTCCACACACTATTCTGCGGGTGGAGTCACTGTGTACATACATTACATTACTTGTCCTGTACTAATCCTGAGTTATATCCTGTATTACTCTCCAGAGCTGCACTCACTATTCTGCTGGTGGAGTCACTGTGTACATACATTACATTACTTATCCTGTACTGATCCTGAGTTATATCCTGTATTATACTCCAGAGCTGCACTCACTATTCTGCTGGTGGATTCACTGTGTACATACATTAAATTATTTATCCTGTGCTGATCCTGAGTTACAGTCTGTATTATACTCCAGAGCTGCACTCACTATTCTGCTGGTGGAGTCACTGTGTACATACATTACTTATTCTGTGCTGATCCTGAGTTATATCCTGTATTATACTCCAGAGCTGCACTCACTATTCTGCTGGTGGAGTCACTGTGTACATACATTACATTACTTATCCTGTACTGATCCTGAGTTACATCCTGTATTATACTCCAGAGCTGCACTCACTATTCTGCTGGTGGAGTCACTGTGTACATACATTACTTATCCTGTGCTGATCCTGAGTTATATCCTGTATTATACTCCAGAGCTGCACTCACTATTCTGCTGGTGGAGTCACTGTGTGCATACATTACATTACTTATCCTGTACTGATCCTTTTTTATCGCTATTCTTACCATCAAAAATACCAGAAACCACAACTACACATCAATAGGGTCCGCCAGGTAGCAGGGATTTAACATAGCTGTCATCGCCCCTTTATTAATGGAAGTCATGAAACTAATGTTCATTGCGCCTACGAGATGTATTCTGTATACAATATTGCATAATACGTTGGCACCATATAAATGATAGGAAATAAACAAATAATCCCACATGAAATAAGTTGCTGCCATTATGCCCTTAAATCAAATTCTGACCATCCAATTCGAATAGTCTATAAAATCGAGAATTAATATGAATGTGAAGTTGTGATCTTAAAGATTTACTTTGTTCACCGTTAGCGGTTTTCCAACTCCACCACTTTCTTGCTGCTGTGTCCTCCCTCATGCTTTACAATGCAGCTCTGTCTGTTCATAATTGTGTTTAACTCTTTGAAAATACTTTGTATCTTTTTGATGACTGTAATGAAGATAATGCAGTAGCCCTGCCTGCAGTCCTATATTAAACCACATGAGCAAGTTGTTAGGGATCTGCCAGGTACTACATCTAGGTATACTCCTGGGATTAATCAATCCACACCTGAGGCCAGACCTGTTCGACTGACACCATCTCCCACCAACCAGGGTGGCAGGCTCAGGAGTGGGAGAGCCTATCCCGGCCTGGTCAGTCGGAGTTAGCTCCGCCCCCTGTCCTTTATTACCTGCTGTGTTCTCCTCCTCAGTGCTTGTAATTCTTTTGGATTCCTGGCCCCACTGCTGCCTGCTCCAGCCTGCTTCTGCCGTGCTTCTACCTTGCTGCTGTTCTGCTTAACCCGCTTTGCTTTGCCTCCGGCTTGCTTCCTCCTCAGTGCTCACTTGGGTATACTCCACTTCATCCTGGTCCTGACAACTCATTCACCGCTCCGTTTCCTTGTGGCGTTCCGTGGGCTACTGCCCCTTCCCTTGCGTGTTCCCTGTTTGTTCTCCCGTGCACTTAGACAGCGTAGGGACCGCCGCCCAGTTGTACCCCGTCGCCTAGGGCGGGTCGTTGCAAGTAGGCAGGGACAGGGCGGTGGGTAGATTAGGGCTCACTTTCCCTTCACCTCCTTCCTGCCATTACATAATTACAAGCCCCTTACCTAGTCTACCATTTCCCCTACGTTGACGCTATCATGGACCCCCTTGAGACCCTGACCCAGCAGATGCAGGGCCTCTCCCTACAGGTCCAGGCCCTGGCCCAGAGGGTCAACCAGGGTGACGCTGCCGTAGTAGTTCACCTCACCTCTAGAACCCGACCTCAAGTTACCTGACCGGTTCTCAGGGGACCGTAAGACGTTTCTCTCCGGGAGAGTTGCAGACTGTATTTCCGCCTTAAACCCCACTCCTCAGGTTCCGAGAACCAGCGGGTGGGTATCATCATATCCCGACTCCAGGAAGGGCCCCAAGAGTGGGCCTTCTCATTGGCTCCTGACGCCCCTGAACTTTCCTCTGTTGATCGCTTTTTCTCTGCCCTCGGACTCATTTACGACGAGACTGACAGGACTGCTTTAGCCGAGAGTCAGCTGGTGACCTTACGTCAGGGTAGCAGACCGGTTGAGGAGTACTGTTCTGATTTTAGAAAGTGGTGCGTAGCTTCTCGGTGGAACGATCCGGCCCTAAGGTGCCAGTTTAGGTTAGGATTATCTGACGCCCTGAAGGATCTGCTGGTTAGTTACCCCTCTTCTGACTCCCTTGACCAGGTTATGGCCCTAGCAGTACGACTTGACCGACGTCTCAGGGAACGTCAGCTTGAATGCTTCAATGTGCTCCCCTCTGACCTTTCTGCGATTCCCCCCGAGGTCCCGTCTCCTCGCCCCTCCACGGAGGACTCGGAGGTACCTATGCAACTCGGGGCCTCCATGTCCCCTCGACAACGTAGGGAGTTTCGCAGAATGAATGGTCTCTGCTTCTACTGTGGGGACGACAAGCATCTTCTGAACACCTGTCCCAGGCGCAAGAATAAAAAGCCGGAAAACTTCCGCGCCTAAGTGATCATCGGGGAGGTCACTTGGGCGCACAGGTATTTCCCGTTAATGTGAAACGCAATAAAATTTTGCTTCCCTTTCAGGTCTCGTTTGCTGGCCGGTCTGCCACTGGCAGTGCTTTCGTGGATTCTGGCTCATCTGCTAATATCATGTCTGTGGAATTTGCTATGTCTCTAAAAATGCCTTTTATTGATTTACCTTATCCTATCCCTGTAGTAGGTATCGACTCAACTCCCCTTGCTAATGGTTATTTTACTCAGCATACTCCTGTTTTTGAACTCCTGGGTGGCTCCATGCATTTGGAGCAGTGCTCTGTACTGGTGATGCAGGGATTTTCGTCTGATCTGGTATTAGGTCTTCCCTGGTTGCGGTTGCATAATCCCACGTTTGATTGGAATACTGGGGAGCTTACCAAATGGGGTAATGAATGTCGTATGTCATGTCTTTCTGTTAACTCTATTTCTCCCCGGGAGGAGGTAAACACGCTTCCTGAGTTTGTTCAGGACTTCGCCGATGTGTTTTCTAAGGAGGCCTCCGAGGTGTTGCCCCCCCCATAGAGATTACGATTGCGCCATCGATTTGGTGCCTGGTGCCAAGCTTCCTAAGGGTAGGATATTTAATCTTTCATGTCCTGAACGTGAAGCTATGAGGGTGTATATCCAAGAATGCCTGGCCAAGGGTTTCATTCGCCCCTCGACTTCTCCTGTAGGTGCTGGCTTCTTCTTCGTGGGGAAGAAGGATGGTGGTCTTAGGCCGTGCATTGATTATCGTAACCTGAATAAGGTCACCGTAAGGAACCAGTACCCACTTCCTTTGATTCCGGATCTTTTTAATCAGGTTCAGGGAGCCCAATGGTTTTCTAAGTTCGATCTACGGGGGGCATATAACCTTATCCGCATCAAAGAGGGGGATGAGTGGAAAACTGCGTTCAACACACCCGAGGGTCATTTCGAATACCTGGTCATGCCCTTTGGGTTGTGTAATGCTCCTGCTGTCTTCCAGAATTTTATTAATGAAATCCTGAGAGATTACCTGGGTAATTTTCTTGTTGTGTACCTTGATGACATACTGGTGTTTTCCAAGGACTGGTCCTCCCACGTGGAGCATGTCAGGAAGGTGCTCCAGGTCCTTCGGGAGAATAATCTGTTTGCTAAGACTGAAAAATGTGTCTTTGGGGTACAGGAGATATCATTTTTAGGGCAAATCCTCACTCCTCATGAATTCCGCATGGACCCTGCCAAGGTTCAGGCTGTGGCGGAATGGGTCCAACCTGCCTCCCTTAAGGCGTTACAGTGTTTTTTAGGGTTCTCCAACTATTACAGGAGATTTATTGCCAACTTCTCGGTCGTCGCTAAGCCTCTTACGGACCTTACTCGCAAGGGTGCTGATGTCCTCCATTGGCCCCCTGAGGCCGTCCAGGCCTTTGAGACCCTCAAGAAGTGCTTTATCTCGGCCCCCGTGCTGATTCAGCCCAACCAAGAGGAGCCATTTATTGTGGAGGTTGACGCATCCGAGGTGGGAGTGGGGGCCGTCTTGTCCCAGGGTACCAGCTCCCTCACCCATCTCCGCCCCTGTGCTTACTTCTCTAGGTAGTTTTCGCCAACGGAGAGTAACTATGATATTGGCAACCGTGAACTTCTAGCCATTAAATGGGCTTTTGAAGAGTGGCGACACTTCCTGGAGGGGGCCAGACACCAGGTAACGGTCCTTACAGATCACAAGAATCTGGTTTTCCTAGAATCGGCCCGGAGGCTTAATCCTAGACAAGCTCGGTGGGCACTATTCTTTACCAGATTTAATTTCTTGGTTACCTATAGGGCTGGGTCCAAGAATATTAAGGCTGATGCCCTGTCACGTAGTTTCATGGCCAATCCTCCTTCCGAGAAGGATCCTGCTTGTATTTTACCCCCTGGTATAATCGTTTCTGCCACGGATTCTGATTTAGCTTCTGATATCGCGGCTGATCAGGGTGCAGCTCCCGGGAACGTCCCTGGGGACAAACTGTTTGTTCCCCTGCAATACCGGCTAAGGGTACTCAGGGAAAACCATGACTCCGCTCTATCTGGTCATCCTGGCATCTTGGGCACCAAACACCTCATTACCAGAAACTATTGGTGGCCTGGTTTGCCTAAAGACGTTAGGGCTTACGTCGCCGCTTGTGAGGTTTGCGCTAGGTCCAAAACCCCTAGGTCCCGACCTGCGGGCCTACTACGTTCCTTGCCCATTCCCCAGAGACCTTGGACCCATATCTCCATGGATTTTATCACCGATTTGCCTCCATCTCAGGGCAAGTCGGTGGTGTGGGTGGTAGTAGACCGCTTCAGCAAGATGTGCCACTTTGTGCTCCTTAAGAAGCTACCTAACGCCAAGACGTTAGCTTCTTTGTTTGTGAAACACATCCTGCGTCTCCATGGGGCCCCAGTCAATATCGTTTCTGACAGAGGGGTACAATTTGTTTCCTTATTTTGGAGAGCCTTTTGTAAAAAGTTGGAGATTGATCTGTCCTTCTCCTCCGCCTTCCATCCCGAAACTAATGGCCAAACGGAGAGGACTAACCACTCCCTGGAACAATATTTAAGGTGTTTCATCTCTGACTGTCAATTCGATTGGGTCTCATTCCTTCCCCTTGCTGAATTTTCCCTGAATAACCGGGTCAGTAACTCGTCAGGGGTCTCCCCGTTTTTCTGTAATTTCGGGTTTAACCCAAGGTTCTCCTCCGTTTCCCCTGGTTGTTCCAATAATCCTGAGGTAGAGGATGTTCATCGGGAACTGTGCACTGTCTGGGCCCAGGTTCAGAAGAACCTAGAGGCGTCCCAAAGCGCACAAAAGATTCAGGCGGATAGTAGACGTTCTGCTAACCCCCGGTTTGTCGTCGGGGATTTGGTCTGGTTGTCGTCCAGGAACTTGCGCCTTAAGGTCCCGTCCAGGAAGTTTGCTCCCCGATTTATTGGGCCTTATAAGATCATTGAAGTCCTCAACCCTGTATCCTTCCGTCTGGAGCTGCCCCCATCCTTTCGCATACATGACGTCTTCCATGCCTCCCTCCTTAAACGCTGCTCCCCGTCCTGGTCCCCCACGAGGAAACCTCCTGTTCCCGTTGTCACCCCTGAGGGGGTGGAATTCGAGGTGGCCAAGATTATTGACAGTAGGATGGTCCAGGGCTCCCTCCAGTACCTGGTCCATTGGAGAGGGTACGGGCCGGAGGAGAGGACTTGGGTACCTGCCCGTGATGTTCACGCTGGGGTATTGATCAGGAGGTTCCACCTTCTCTTCCCTACTAAACCGGGTCCTCTTAGTAAGGGTCCGGTGGCCCCTCATAAAAGGGGGAGTACTGTTAGGGATCTGCCAGGTACTACATCTAGGTATACTCCTGGGATTAATCAATCCACACCTGAGGCCAGACCTGTTCGACTGACACCATCTCCCACCAACCAGGGTGGCAGGCTCAGGAGTGGGAGAGCCTATCGCGGCCTGGTCAGTCGGAGTTAGCTCCGCCCCCTGTCCTTTATTACCTGCTGTGTTCTCCTCCTCAGTGCTTGTAATTCTTTTGGATTCCTGGCCCCACTGCTGCCTGCTTCTGCCTTGCTGCTGTTCTGCTTAACCCGCTTTGCTTTGCCTCCGGCTTGCTTCCTCCTCCGTGCTCACTTGGGTATACTCCACTTCATCCTGGTCCTGACAACTCATTCACCGCTCCGTTTCCTCGTGGCGTTCCGTGGGCTACTGCCCCTTCCCTTGCGTGTTCCCTGTTTGTTCTCCCGTGCACTTAGACAGCGTAGGGACCGCCGCCCAGTTGTACCCCGTCGCCTAGGGCGGGTCGTTGCAAGTAGGCAGGGACAGGGCGGTGGGTAGATTAGGGCTCACTTTCCCTTCACCTCCTTCCTGCCATTACACAAGTGATCCAGATGTCAAACCTGGCACTATACTGCATGTGGTGTAAATATTTCTACATCGTTTCCCCATGATTATATATCCACTACTGCAATCCCGTCATATATACAAGCAGCTGTCTCTTGGATCATGCATTCGTCAGTCCTATTATTGGTAATTTTAGCCACAGCATCCACTTAAACGTCGGACTAGCTGACTTGTCATGTGATTTCTGTAATTCTGCAACGCGTGCGTTTTGTATTTTTTGCAAGTTCCAGCGCTGCACCCGAGTAACATCCATATTCTTTAAACTGCTGTACAGACTGACCTTCTTTAACCTACTTTTTGGTTTCTTTTTAAGACTTTTGGCCTATTTTATAAGCAAAGGCACAAAGTTCGCTCAATACAGTCCAATATTTCCTAAGAATAGTGCTGACAATTAGGCTTTCATAATGTCTTTTTTTTTTTTTTTACCTTAACCCTGTATACATTTCCATTATTCGCCGTTCATTTGATCGTATTCCCAATATCTTCTGATTGCAAGCACCGGACCAGAAGCAATGGTTCATTACCCAATGCTGCTGTACGAGAGGGACAAGCCACCATTACTTTGGGTTGTCTTGAAGCCGCTGTAGGGAATCTGGCACTACTGAATTCTGAATTGCTTTGCAGGTGGATTAAAAGGGTTGTCTGCTTTAGAAACCCCATTGTCCTACACCCTATTAGGGAATTCTGATTTAATAGAGGGGGGTTCCCTGTTTAGTATCAGTTATATAGATTGTCTCTCGCACTGGAAGATCTCTCCTGTCCTGTATTACACAGACAACACGTTGGTGAATGGACATTGTGTAATGCTTCATTTCTCCTTTGGTGGCGCTGCTAGGAAATTGAACACTTACTGCTAGTTTTTCCAACAGATTTCAGCTGATCGCTAGGGGTCCCAACATGAGTTTATTGTCAAGGAACCCAACTAAGAAGTAGAGATTGTCCAAAGTGGAGAACTTATTTAAGATCGATCCTGGTGCAATTGAACAGCCCTGTCACATTGCAAAAATTATCGTCTTAGGCCTTACAGAGAACCAAAACAACAAAAGGGAAGGCCGTATTGAAGGAACTCTTGGTTGCTGGTCTGTGTTTCTATGTTTTCATGCAACGATTTCGATAAGCGTCACACTAAGTTAATAGTCAAAAAGGGTTTTCTCCACTGCGTGGTTCATTTAAAGGGGTTGTCCAGAGCGGACAACCTTTTTCTTAAAAATAAATCAATGGCCGTGCTGCAGAAACAACCTTATTCGCATTGATCTGATTTTCAGTCGCAGAAATTACTGCAACAAAACCTTCCGCATGTGACTGCACGCTGGAAATTAATATATAATCTCTCTGATGTGGTTGACAGAGGATGATCTTGAACGGCACACCCCTGTTTTCTATATACCCTATTAGAGTATATGCAACCCATTTCTTTAGATATTTACAATGGAGGCAGGTGCTATCTGATCACAAGAATGCAGATCATCGATTGGCTAACAACTAGTAACGCCACTGAGGCGTCAACCAAACTGTTTTCACTGCACTTCTAAACTTGGCTGTAAAAAGCAGGTGAATTATTGGCCAACTAACTGCATATCTCTAGTGATCTCAATCTTTTGGAAAATTTCTAAATCTCTAAAATCTTAAAGGGATTGTTCAGGCAGGGGGTAGTTTTTCATACTGATGACCTATGCACAGGAAATATCAACAATATATGATCGTTAGGGATCCAAAACACCCGGACCCGGCACCGATCAGCAGTACCAGCTCCAGTTGGCCCCGGTCACATTATAGCGGCTGTTTTGCATTACTGCAGCTCTGCTTCTATAGCAGCACAGCTGCAGCAGAGCCGCTATACAGTGTATGGAGGCATCTGCTTCCGGCACCGACCACTGCATAACTTCTGGTGCCTGGAGGCAGCTGGAACAGCTGATCGGTGCTTAGTCCCAGGTGTCTGACCCCCACCGATCATATACTGATGACCTATCATGTGAATAGGTCATTAGTATGAAAAACCGCCCCGTGCTTGGACCAACCCTTTAATATTTAGAGGGAAAAAAAATCTACATTGTGTACAAATTTATCTGGTGCTTCTACATCGGGTCTTGTGTGCATCTGTGCTTTGCGGTACTGTCATTCAGGGCGCTGTAACAAAGTGATATAGAGACAATTAAGAAGTAACCGTAATGTCACTTGTCAGTAGTACAATGGTAGGGTGTACCGTAGAGGCAGCCCATGCAGCTGATATGGGCTCCTGGAGAAAGGGGCTCATTAACGGTCTTATACCTACTGTATTGAGAACCTGATAGGGATGTGGTCTCAACAAGTGCTGCAATATTGGCAAACATAGTGATAAAATGCACAAAAAAATGGGATGGGTCACCAGGACTTTTTATTTTGGGCGATTTAGGAGTGTGGTGGTGTCAAGCAGCTCTCAAAAGGGGACTTTATTTTTATCTTTGCTATGACAACCCCAATATCTATGTACACCAGTAAAGACGCTATACTTGATGTTTGGTCAACTCAGTATAGGACTATGTTCACATCTGCGTTTGAGACTCCATCGCAAATTCTGCCAAAGCGACAGACCCCGCAATCGAACCCAAAAGACCCCATTATAAGTCAATGGAGTCTGTCAAATGCCAGTGGTGTATGTCGTTAAATAAATCTGGCAAGGAGTCTGAAACGGCGGCATAGATGTGAACACAGCCGAACTCCACACACGCAGGTATCTAATATCAGCTGAACATATGCAAACAAGCAGGAAATTTCAAGAAACCAATTTCAGGACATGACATATGAATTGTATGAAGATGGATGATCATAAATGAGAGAAATAAAGTCTTAGGAAAACCCCAAGAGTGTATTTATGAATGTGGAGGGGAAATAACAGGGACTGTAGTTTCATGTGGTTCTATTCCCGTGGTCTCTTCGGTAACTAAGGGGGTGGGGGGGACTGTAATGATTACTTTTATACCAGTGACATCGCTAATGAGTCATAAAATGTCCTGCTATAAAGGTCGCCGCAGTCTTATTATCATAGGTGCTTGATAACGGAGCCGTGTAAATCCAGACAAAGATATACAGCACATCATCCCTCACTGTCCTGACGTGAATGTAAAAAACGATTCTACTGAAATGACGGATTCTAAGAAAGAATACAACAACGTTGTGTCAAACTACTGATGCCAGTAAATCGAAAACTTCTGCTGGAGTTATAAAAATAAAAATATACTGTTAGGGCTTATTTACACGAGCGTAGTTTAAATAAACTGTAGTTTTTCACGTCCGAGATGCGCAGCGTTCGTGTAAATAAGGCCTCAATGCAATTCTCATCCACGTACTTAGGAAAGGATTTTTAGCAATTTCCCCTAATGCTAATTTAGATGGAAGATGAACAGAGTCTTACAAGATATGAAGGAACATTCTAAACACGGCAGAGGCGTAACTTGAGGCTTTGCAAAATCTGTAATATGTAATACTCGGGCATTTTTAATATTGATGTCTTAGCAGAGGGGCTCTGGCTTGGGTGTGACTGCTACCTCTGCACCCCCTATAGCTTATACCCCTGTGACGCAGGGATTCTCTTTGGGGTTCATTGACTCCCTTTGTCATGCACCGCCCTGTCTGGCCATACGCTAAGCATAACATCAGTTTTACCCAGCGTGTTCACTTAGGGCTTGTCCACAGGTAACGGAATTGCTGCGTATTTTCTGTCCGGACTTGCGGTCTGAAAATACTCAGCAGAATACAGTAGTAGCAGCAAAGCGGTGATATTTAACAAATCTCACCCACTGCATAACATTTTCCGAGCAGAAATTCACCTGCGGTGCGTATATTTCGTACTGCAGCCTTTCAAGTCCTGCTGCGGAAAGTGGACTGAATTGCGTTTTTCAGAGGAGATGTCATCATCTCCTGTCATTGAAAAAAACTCAGCAAAATCGGCACCATTTTCTGCAGTTAAAACCGCTGGAAATGGTGCGGTTTTTCCGCAGCGAAATGTCTGTTTGGGGCTTGTCCACACATAACGGAATTGCCGCAGAAAATTTCTGCAGCAATTACATTGAAAGTAGCAGACATTCCACTGTGGAAAAACCGCACCATTTCTTTTGATTTTTACGGCAGGAAATGGTGCGTATTTTGCTGCGTTTTTCGCAATGTTGGGAGATGGTGACATCTCCTGAAAACACAGCAATTTAGTCCACTTTCCGCAGCAGAAATCGACATCCTGCGGGACGAGAAATACGCACAGCAGGTCAATTTCTGGTCGGGATTTTTATGCAGCGTGTGGATGAGATTTGTTAAATCTCATCCACTTTGCTGCTACTGTATTCTGCGTATTTTCCGTCAGCAATTCTCGATAGAAAATATGCAGCAATTCCGCTACGTGTGGACGAGCCCTTAACAGAAATGCTGCAGAAATTTTCTGCAGCCATTCAGTTACATGTGAACAAACACTTAAAATACAAAGCCGATTCTCAGTCCTGTTTTCACAACCAAAGTGTGCACCACAGGTTGAGCAGCAAAACATGTAGAGATGATCGAACTGAGAACTAGACATGCTCCTCTTTCTGCAGACACGGCAATTTAGAGCAACAATGTTAAAATGTGGTGAGCGATTTGAGTTAGAGGTCGGGTTTCGTAGAGCAGCACGGATGTAACAGCCGAAAAAGGCAAGTGATAAAAGTAGCGTCTCACATTATTAAAGTGGTTCTTTTCTTTGGAAAGACCCGACTTGTTAGAAGGATCCCTTGACAATGTGCAGATCACAAAGTGTCCCTATGCTGGTACCCCCAGCGATCAGCTGTGATCTGTGGGGAAACTTGGCAGTAATTGTTCAACTTCCCTGCAGCGCCACCACAGGAGGAATAAAATATTACACATTGCACATTCATATTAATGTGTTGTCTCCAGAGCAAGAGACACTCTTTGTAAACGCTGTCCACTCTGGCCAACCCACCCACTCAATTTACTCATATTTCTCTGATAATGTGTATGACAATGGGTTTTCTAAACTGGACAACCACTTTTTACGTTGTGTCGTGACTATTTAGTAGTTCATAAACAATAAAGACTTACTCAAGAATCGAGAAGCTTTTTAAGAAGTAGAGTATTTATAGGAGTATACAATCTGCGCATTTCAAGACCATGCAAGATACCTTTTGGGGTTCTGGTTTGTTCTCAAAATATATTATCAGAGTGGGGGTCCTCCGATAACAACACCCCTTAAAATCCAGAGCAGAGAGGGAAGCAATTATTTCCTTGCCCTGTAATCAAATCCTAACATTATTATAAGTGATTGCCTATGTGGTGTAGCTGCTGTCACTGAGGGATATCATTATACAAAGCCCTAACTAAACTCCGGTCCAATGAACAAATGTCCATAAAGTGTTCCCTTTTATGATGTTAACATTCAAGTCAAGGCAGACACGGTTACATACATTTGACCTCACTACGGTCATTCTCGACATCCAGTCACAGACTAACCCTTACATAGACTGACAACTAGGGCTGGGCAATTAATTGAAAAATAATCTAAATCGAAATTCAGTGCAATTATTCAACGTCATCTTGTGAATTTCAGTTTTATCAATTATTTTCTCCTGGTTTAAACTGTATCTGCATCTTCAGGACGCAGATACAGTTGAATCCAATGGTAGAAAAGTGGGTCGTAAGGTCCCTGCTCCACCATTCACTATGTATCGCTGGACACAAGGCAGTGACGTCATTGTGCCTGTCTGCGCACTGCTGCACAGACCAGAGGAGCAGAGGGATCTCCTCCGCTCGCCATTGGAACGGGGTTAGATGAGTATGTATGTTATTATTTTTATCAGGCACTATTGGGGACAGCTGTGGGGGTATTATGCAGTGTGGCGGCAGCTATGGGGGACTTTATACTGTGTGGGGTGCAGCTATGGGGATAGTTATGGGGGCATTATACTGTGTTAAGGCAGCTATTGGGGACTTTACTATGTGAGGTGCAGCTATAGGGGCATTAAACTGTGTGAGGGCAGCTATAGGGGCATTATATTGTGTGGAAGCCAGTTATGGGGCATTATGCTATGTAGAGGCAGTTATGGGGCATTATGCTGTGTAGAGGCAGCTATGGGGCTTTATACTGTGTGGAGGGCAGTTATGGGGGCATTATACTGTGGTGGCAGCTAAGAGGGGCGTTATACTCTGGGGGAAGCTATGGGGGCATTCTACTATGTGGAAGCAGTTTTATAGGGGAATTCTAATGTGTGGGGACAGCTATGGGGCATTCTACTGTGTGGGGAGCATTATGGGGGCAGTGTCAGTGGTTATATTACATACAACAGGCAAATAAATATTAATGCAATGGCGTAGCATGCAAATAGGAGGTGTGGCAAGCAAAAGCGGTGTGGCCTAAATAATTGTTCAATTATTGTAATCGAGGTTACATTTTCAATTAATCGTGATTATGATTTAGGTGATAATTGCCCTATTCACCACTATGCTTACTCTGTGGCATCATCATCCAGTCACAGACTGACCTGCTACATAGACTGTGTGACCTCACTGCACTATGCAGAGCCAAACATCGGGTTAAACATAAACATTGTGGCCTCATTGTACTCATTCTGACATCATCCAGTGACTAACTAGACTGAAACGACTTTTATCTCAGTGCGCTCATATTATGACCTCTACTGTATAATTAAACTGCTACATGGACTGTGATTGACTGCACTGACTTCTTTATGATATCAGGAGCCAATGACAGACTGACTAACTACTTAGACTTTGTGACCTCACTGCACTCCCCTATGACATCACCATCCAATCACAGACTGACCTGCTACCTAGACTGTGTGACTACACTGCTCCCTATGACATCACCATCCAATCACAGACTGACCTGCTCCTTAGACTGTGTGAGCTCACTACGCTGACTCAGTGACATCATCATCAGACTGTGTGACTACACTGGTCTCTATGACATCACCATCCAATCACAGACTGACCTGCTTCTAAGTGTGAGCTCACTACGCTGACTCTGTGACATCATCATCAGACTGTGTGACTACACTGCTCTCTATGACATCACCATCCAATCACAGACCTGCTACATAGACTGTTCATAATGGAAATGATAAATCAGGAATACACAGCACATTATACAAGCATGCCTCCCTATTTGGTATATATTTTTTCGCACTGATATATCTGCACTAGTTATTTCATGGAGACCTTGTGTCATCTCACATAATTCAATGATTTCCCTGAAAGTAAAAAGACACATGTCATCTTTCTTAAGAGAAGTGCGATGTAGTCACATCCTTTATTTTGTAAACGGCTCTCTCAACAACAACCATTGAGGTTCTTATTCAATTACACTTATGCCCAAATTAAATCCACATCTGTTTATTTGGTTGTCAGCACATTAACCACAGCACCAGGCTTCCTCCCACAGCGCAGGCATAGAACACACTTCCAGTCCATCATCATCCTCATATATCCCATAGTGCTGTAACGAGAACACTGTCCGGTCCAGTGGAACTGCCGTAGACTTATCCTGCCACAGCCTCCATTATATTACAGCTAGTTTCATGGAAATCCTGCTACCTACCAATATGTTTTTGGTTTATAAGTAAAAAATGAAGGAGCTTTGTAAAGAGTCTTGATTTAAAAATCTTGAACCATTTTGTGTTTAGACCTATGCATTTCCATGGTTACAGACTACAAACAAACCCTGTGTGTAGTCTGATCCTACAGTCACATGTTATTCTCTGCCATTTGTGTACTAGCTAACCATACTGAATATATAATACAAAAAGTAGAGGACAGATGGATGAAAGTATGACTGCAGGATCAGACTACACCGGCTTTGTTAGTAGTCTGTAACATTGGATACACATAAGTTTACGTAGGAGTTGTATATGCAAAACGGTAGATTCTAAATTTAATCAAGACTATTTGGTAACTCGCTTCACTTTTATTTTATTTTAGGCATTGGAGCAATACAAAAAAATAGTTGCAAAGATGGACGTATCCTTTAAAAAGGAACAATCCCTTTCATAAGTACCATCAGCAAAAGCGGAGAGCTGCTAGCAGCGAGCATACATCTATTACAATCATTGGCATGTAATACTACATTTGGCCACCCACATTTACCCCGGTGATGTCTGTATTTTCAGAGGTTTCAGAGGCCAGACCTGCCGGTCAGCTCGAAGTCTGTTTAGTTCACAGACGATTGCCCAGATGGGATACAATTGTAGCAAACCCTCAGCTATGACAAGTATTGGGTCAAAACAAAATTTCAGCCTCCGATTGTAAACTAGAATGTTCTATTCACTGACAAGCAGAGATCTGGACACTGATAGGGCTTTATTTACATAAAACTCCTTTGTATCCATGGTAGTACTAGTAGGGGCACATTTTCACGTACCTTTGCCCCGAGTTGGGTATTACATTTCTTGCCAAAATCAGGAAAGGATCCCATGAGAGGCGAGCAGGAAAGGTCTAACGTCCAAGATGAACTGCTAATGTTTGGCAGCCGCTCCATCCTCCTCCTCTATAGGGAAAGCACATACTCAATGTCCCCAATAACATGCAGGTTTAGCTATGATAGACGCCTGATAGAGCCGCATTCAGTCCACAGGTCGCTCATGTAAATGGTTTAACAACTATCTGACCCCGTTCTCTCTTGTAATGACCTAATTTGACCGTGAATAGGTCTAGATAATCTGGCTACAGATCCAGGGTTAATTGTCTGGAAGAGGATGTAAATCACAAAACAAAGCCGAGCTCCCTCACATTGCAGCCACTAAATCCCATATCCTGACTTCCGAGTCCCATACAGTTTTGTATTGCTGTCATGATCCTTTCACATGGTTACACTCATTTACACTGATCATTCCATAGAAAAGACTTACTGCTACTAACAGGATGCTTATCAAGACCCATGCAGAGAAAAACCTCCGCAATACAGACCCTGTAAGGTTAGGTGCATGCACACTCCTCTCCTGAAATACTCTGTGCTGCTGGAAATGTCTGATCCTTTCACTATGTAATACTCAGTCTGTGACTTCTCGCTTGTCTTCATCCTCCCATCCGCACACTATAACAGCCTTATTCCCAACCACAGGAGAGGTGATGAATGTCTGGACGCTCGTCTGTCTAAGTCCCTCCCATAGAGTTTGAATGGAGGTTAAAATGTAACCCGTCAGCCCCTTGTTTCCCCCAACAGGAGACGTTGGGGGATAGTTGGGATATTTATACACTTTTGATTGTCTGTGGATCCTCTGGAAATAGGTTAAATCTGCTGACAAGTCAGAAAATTACAACTTTTAGAGATTCAAGATTTGGCCCATGTATTTACAATAAAATTCCATTCATCTATCATCTGATAATACAGAAGTTCTTTAGTAAAGTGGCTCTTTATGGTTCAGAATTGTGAGATCATCAGGAATCTCCCCAGAATTAGAAGGGGTTGTCCAGGATTAGAAAAAAAGATCTCTCTCCTCATAAACAGCGCCACTTTTGTCGATTGGCTGTATCTGGTATTGCAGCTCAAAACTGACAAAAAATTATATCCTATAACAGACAAATTCTTTTAATCCCTTGTTAATGGGACCCGATGGGTGTCAAATTATCCGATCTTCTGGATTTTTAGACAGTCCTAGAAAAGTACATAAAATGTACTCGTAAAGTTGCCCATACACATTAGATAAGTCGGCAGAACCTGGGGGGACTAGCTGACTATCTAACGAGTACAGGGGTGTCCCACCTCTGTCCGATCCTTTATTGCCGCAGTACATAAGCAGCTGCCACAGGTGTCTCGGCAGAGCCGACTTCATGTTCATGGGGGAGTTGGGAGGAATAGCTGTCGGCCGACAACTATCTAAAGTGAATGAGCACCTTAAAGGATAACTAAACTTTAAAAAAAAACTTTTGTCATAGTGACCTGTCAGAAGTTTTAATTGGTGGGGGTCTGAGCTGAAACGAATCGGCAGAAGTGCTCGGGTGATCGCTGTGCTGCTTCCTTTCTGATTGACTTTCCTCTGCTTCATTTGCAGCGGTGTACGAGCTTAATAAAAAGTATGAGTCCAGTGCACCGCTCCGAGGAAAAGCCGATCAGAAACAAAGCGTCGTTTTAGGGATCGGTGGGAGTCAAAGTGCTCGGACCCCCACCAATCAAAACTTCTGATTTGTCACTATGATGTGTCAAAAGTTTGTTACCCTTTCAGGCTAGGATCTTGAGGGAGATTACGGCGTCTTCTGCTTCTTGTCTTTTTTAATAAGTAACGTCCAATAATCCACAACCTCTAATAATCCGGCATCCGGCTGATACCATTGCTACCTGCAGTCTGGTGTACATAATAATATCACAAAGGTTGGGGTTACTCGACAATCTCAGCTCGGTCACTTCATTTTTATTACTTGTTTTCTTGGAAACTTCCTTCTTTTCATGATCAAAATGACTTTCCAGAGGATTAAGTTACTTCTAGTACAGTCTGCCGGTGACTCCTCTGTAGCAAACACAGTGGCATTAATCTGGCACCCTTACCCAGTTCCTGCCAGTCATAGACCACCACTGACTCTGGGATCATGACATAATAAATTGGGCACTTTTTGCGAAAACGTCACATTATGCGCAACTCTGGTGACCCAGGACATTCTGTACTCACTCGGTATGGAGCAGAACCCAAAGGTCGTATGTTTTGCAACCCTAACATCCTGGTGAGCACTGCTAGAAATGTAATTCACCCATTGGTACGTTATATCTATGCCTGGGAAAGCTGGGTGGCAAATATCACCTCCATTACAGCTCCCACAGGGGGTTTTCACTCATCTTTCCCATACCACTCAATGGCAAATCTGCCTGTTTCTATAGCAATAAGGTAATACCAGCTTCAGCAAATAATTTTCAACAGCAGTGTCTACATTACTTAGTCCAAATAATGGGATTCATAGGTGATTGCAGCCCCCATTTAAAAAAAGAGAACCCCAACTTCATTATTATCCTGGTATACATATCATAGATAATACATATTTTCAACAAACTTTATTAGTACAGTCCCAGAGAACACTCCTCAAAGTTAAAAATGTAGATTCACCCTAGATGAGAAAATTGCTTAAATAGCAGTCGCCTAATATGTTCTCAGAATCGCTCCCTGCAGTAGTAGTGACACGTAATCTGTCCCCCCTGCATGATGTTATTACTTACCTCCTGCTGTATAGGGTGCAATGCCAAGAATACCTGTATTACGTGATTATTTATGCAGTTTCCCAATATTTTCTGCAAAGGTTGACCAAAAGTGGAACTACCCTTAAATTGTCATTGCATTGATAATGATATAGATCTATCCAGGGTTTTATGCTGCAATGATCTGCAGGGTAGTCACACGAGTTACACTTACCTTTTGGCTTCTTTACAGCTTGCCTCCCATCACCTGCAGGGGGCAGCAATTCAGAGTCGGTGGTCCCTAAAGATGCCAGGTCTTTATCTGACCCATGTCACACACATCATGTCTAAGGAAACTGCTCGGTATCAGTGACAGACGGAGACTTGCTGTGACAGAGAAGGGGAGGGCGGTGGAGGATACCACACACCTCTTACCCGCCCTGGGAGGATGGCCAAATGTAAATTAAGGGAGGCTTCCTTGGGTGCAGACCTACCCTTGTGCACAAGCTGCACTTGCAAATTGGAGAATTGCATAAATTACAATTCCATAGCATGTATTTATCAGCAGAGGCTCTGTCCTTGCATGGGCTTTAGTCTCCCCCTACTCTATAAGCAGGATGCGCCCACGTGTAACGGGAACATTACCAATACTAAATATATATGAGGGAATTGTCTTCTAAGCAATTTTCTACTATTTTTATGAAGATTTACTGAAGCTCATGGAGATAATGAATGGTTTTGAGTAGTCCGCTAGACACCTATGCTCTCTATGGGATGAACCTCAGAAGCTTGCAATCTAGGGTTAGAGGATTTGATCATTATAGTAGTTTACTCCTAGGAACTAACCATTTAAAGGAGCAGCATCACAATAGTAGCTTGTACCATAGACTAGTGGTGGAGTCTCCCGCCTATAGCTGGACTGTTGCCAGTGATCGGTCAGGGTGGATTTTATTGTTTTGCCTGAGATGATTGTGTCCGCAGCGATCTCATGTATATGGTTTTATACCAAAGACCGGTCACTGTCATTTGTCTGTAGATAATAACTTGTTTATACCTACACAGTAGGATTTTTGGGGGTTAAAAAGCCCACACCCTGCTCCGAGCTGCATGTCTATGTGGTTAAAACAGGAACCAGCGACTTCTTTCATCAACAGTTTACTGTAACAACCCCTCGTAGTGTGAGCGCCGGCACCTAAGGGAGATCAGCGGCGGGCGTGCACTCACACATCAGCCAGCAGCTTTCTCTCTTTCTCTCTCACTCATCTATTCTCTTCACAATGCGCCAGATTTATTATTACTGTCTTAAAACTAGACCAGACAGGCAGAAGATGCGCCAAATTTATCGCAGTGGTGCACGCTGCTAGACATGTTAGACACTTTTCTCGTTCTTCTTGTTTGATCCTATTTTGTGGCCAAATTTTGGTTAAATTAGTTAATTTTAAGCCACACCCCTTTTAATATACCACGACCCTTTTCTAGACCTTTTTCAAGTACGTAATCTGGCGCAAGGCATGTACACCATTTTCTTATTTTTTTTTGCGCATTTAGCTTAGTAAATCTCAATGTAGACAGAAAGTGGAAATGTTACTCTATAGCAACCAACCAGATTCCAGCACACATCTTTTTAGACCATGAAAGCAGCGATCTGATTGGAAATAAAGGACGGGAGGCAGCCAGAACGTGTCTGTAACTGCGTTTTAGTGCCGGAGCAGCCATCTAGATGACAGACTTGGACTACCACCCATAGGAATGGTCATTCCTACAGACCCCAAATAACATATAAATCTGCATTAGGATCGATTTGTATGCGCTGGAAGTGTCAGTGTTTAATGTAATTCTGTAATTCTGTTCATGAACCAAAAAGCTCACGATGTACAGTGCTATTTGATCTGTTTAGATGGGAAAGTTTTGATGTTTTGTTGCTGATGTTTATGGAAATGTGGTACATCAGTGAATAGTAAGTATGATTATCGCTAGTAAGTTGTTGCATCTGTTAATGCAATCAATGGGGCCCCCAAGAACCGCTCTATCAAATACACAATACTATGGCAGCCTGGTGTGTGAGGCATGCTGAATAGGGTTCAGTGGAGGCCCCTGGTAAGAACATTTTGTGAGTACCCCCCCTTCTCCTACTTTTTCAATCGGTGTACAAATAAAAATGCCATATGGTGCCCAAATCATACGTTAATAATGTACCCAAATAGCATGACCATATAGTGCCTAAATAATACGGCCGTAAAGTACCTAAATAACATGGCCATACGGTACACAAATATTACGGCCATAAAGTACATAAATAACATGGCCATACAGTGACCAAATAATACGGCCATAAAGTACCCAAATAACACGGCCATACAGTGCACAAATAAAATAATACAGCCGTACAGTGCACAAAGTTCTGAGACCTGCGCGGAGGGACAGCACCGGAAAGCAAAGGATCAGGCATGGTAAAATCAAATTTCGATCTGGGTTTTCCCACGACACCTGCATTTGGAGGGCAATTGGTCTGTCCGCACAGATGTTCGATTATTAAATGTGTATGGCCAGAATAAGTTGGAACAGTTCTGTTGTCCTTATTTACAAAATCCAGGAGGACCACTCGTAGGAGTTTTTGCACTTTTCTGTCTTCCGTACTATGCTGGTTACAATAGATGTAGGGCGCCCTCTCGTGGTGTCTTTATTGTAATACAACAGTCAACTGTTTATTTTAGGGAGTAATGATAATTTTTACTGGTATTGTAATTTACCCCCCTTTAACACCAGAGATATTGCAGGCCGCTCTTACCAGTTTTTATCAGTTTTATGCACATGCTGGCTAAATGGCTGTACATTTTTTTTTATTTTTTTAGGCTGGTAGAGTAATTCATGTGTTTTTTTTCAGGTGGGACTTTATTTAACATTTTTTGCACGCATAGTATTTTGCTTTTTTAGTTTTATTTGGTTTTCATTGTGTGAAAAACGATAAAACAAACTACTTTTTTTTAAACTCACAGCAGGAATACAGGAATCCAACCTGTCGATCTATGATCCTCGAGCAGCCTCTGTAAGCACCATTAAAAAAAAAAACTAAAAAAAACCTGGACTCCAGAATAAATGAGGATTTGTGATCACGGCTATGGACACCTTTGCACTAACATTTCTTTTATTGTTCATTTGCTTCCTAAATGCAAAATTAAGCAATTTTCTAAATGCTCATCATTCAAAATTTCCTACCATTTTGCTGCTGTAGAGTCTGTGTAACTCCTTCACATAGCTGATTTCTGCAAATTCTGACATAAATTCGACAGCACATTGCTCCTGTCAGGGGCGGACAGGTTGTAAAGGGTAGATCTGAGTTTGGAGATGGGGGGAAAGCATCCAAGTGTTCAGGGAGGGCAGACACAATTTGTCAGTATCAGAGTGTAGATAGGAAGGAAGGGAGGGGGAATCACACAGTTTATGAGTGTAGAGAGAAAGCAGTATAGGAATGAAGCTGTGCGTGATACACAAGAGCTAGTGAAGACAGCAGCATCCTGGAGGCAGACCTCACATCCAGCATGTATTATTTGGAGGAACACATTAGAAATGGCTTAAACTAGGAGTGGGTTACATGCTGCATATTAGGGGGTCTGAAAATAAATGAAGGAATAGAGATTGCAGCCTGAAACTTAGTGCAACTTTCTTAACTCCAGGTAACCACTAACATATATAAAAATAATTGTTTCCATGTCAATATTCTCAGATGTTCAGAGAGAGATTCTTAGCGTCTTTGCTTTACTTATCTCATACTCCCTGGCGGATTAAGTAGACCATAGGCCCTGGGCTGTTCCACAAACTTGGACACACCTTCCCCCCCGCCACTTTGCCGTGTCTTTAGTGAACACCACCTTTTTGTGTGAGCATTGACAAATTGGTGTTACGATTCCTCTTGTCAAAGGGCTGTGTCCCTACATACTGACCGTCTCCAACCATTGCTAACTTTATCACACTTTGTAGGGACACATCCTCCTGACAATGGGAATGGTAACACGCATTTGTCTATTAGTCCTGGGTACACAAAGACTTTATGTGGAAAACAAGGATTTCCTACAACAGACATGTCAAGAGAGGACAAATCCTCTATAGATCCAGAGACTCACAAGTGACGTCTTCTCTGATGGGAGTCGTTCTCTTTTCTTTTCCATCTGACACAGACCGCTATGGCGACTTCTCCTGATGAGACATCGTTGCTCCGTGCTTCTGCAGCCATTTCCAACCTCTATGGAAACACAAAAAATTAAGACACCAAGGCCCAGGACCATACATTAAAGGGGTTAACCGGGCACGGCACGATTTTTCATACTGATGACCTATCGATGTGCCTGGACGACCCATTTTACTCAGACTAATAAATTAGAATACATACAGACCCCGGACCTTCTAAATTATTGCCGTCCCCAGACCAGACCCCCCTAAGTATATACAGACCCCAGAACAAGCACCCTAAATACAGACCTCGGACCAGACCCCTAAATACAGACCCCAGAGCTGACCCCCTAAACTAATAGACCCCACCCCCTAAATACAGACTCCCCATAAACTAATACAGAGCCCAGACAAGACCCCCTAAATATACAGACACCAGACCCCCTAATTATATAAAGACCAGAGCCCCCTAAATATACAGACACCAGACCCCCTAAATATACAGACCCCAGACCAAACCCCCTAAATATACAGTCCTCCTAAATACAGACACCATACCCCCTAAATACAGACACCCATAAACTAATACAGACCCCCTGAATATACAGACACCAGACCCCCTAAATTTACAGACCCCAGACCAGACCCCCTAAACATACAGACCCCAGACCTCCTAAATACAGACCCCAGACCAGACACCCTAAATACAGACCCCTTAAACTAATAAAGAACTCCAGACCAGACCCCCTAAATACAGACCCCTTAAACTAATACAGACCCCCTAAATACAGACCTCTTAAACTATCAGTCCCCAGACCTCCTAAATACAGACCCCAGACCAGATCCACTAAACTAATACAGACCCCCTAAATACAGACCCTTTAAATACAGACCCCTAAATACAGACACCTTAAACTAATACAGACCAGACCACCTAAATACAGACCCACTAAACACAAACCCCAGACCCATGATCCCCTTATACTTACCTAGCAGCTCACCTCACGGTCTTCTCTCTTGCTGCTGTTTTAGGACCTGGGGTCATGTGACCAGCAGGTCTCTAATCCGTAACGAGAAACTGCAGACATAAAGTCATGTGACCTTTATGTCTGCAGGTCCTTTACATGACATACACAATGCCGTTTTGTCACGGTTTTTGACCCGATTCGCGGCAAAAACGCATTGTACTTGGGGCGGCTATGGCCCCCCCGGGAGCCTCGGGCCCGGGCGGCCCTTCAAAACGCCCAATGATTATCTGCCATTGCTCATACTGATAAATTGCAGCATTCCTTATATTTCGGTTACATCCAGAGCTGCATTCCAATTGCCTGTTTTTATTACACCGTTTGCAGCATGATTGGAAATGCACAAGGCGGTTTATTAAAAGATGAAACTAGTATGTCAAATACTGCACCTGTAAATAAATACATGAGGAATCTGCACTTTAAAACAAATTAACCATTAATAGGAACCCTGCCGCCTTAGGCTGGATTCACATGAGCATGTTCGGTCCGTAATGGACGGAACGTATTTCGGCCACAAGTCCCGGACCGAACACAGTGCAGGGAGCCGGGCTCCTAGCATCATAGTTATGTACGACGCTAGGAGTCCCTGCCTCTCCGTGGAACTACTGTCCGTACTGAAAACATGATTACAGTACGGGACAGTTGTCCTGCAGCGAGGCAGGGACTCCTAGCGTCGTACATAACTATGATGCTAGAAGCCCGGCTCCCTGCACTGTGTTCGGTCTGGGATTTGCGGCCGAAATACGTTCCGTCCATTACGGACCGTACATGCTCGTGTGAACCCAGCCTTAGTGTCTTAACCAAACTTTTTATTCTCCCAGTTCCATTGCTTTCCATTAGGTGGCACTGTAGCCTAGTCTAAAGATGTACGTTGTATTTACCCAGAAAGGTGGATATTTATGCAGCAAAAATGATAGACCAAGGCTCCGTTCATATTTGCGTCATGTTGCTATGGATCGGTCCTTCTGACGGGAAGATTATTCCTGCATGCCTCTGACGCAAATGTAAACCGAGACATAGTGTAATTTTCCATTGCCGTTAATGCACTGATCACCACAAGACCATGAAATATGGACCATTATATGGTTTGGCAGCAAGAACCGGACCCCTCCACCTGATTGACCAATAGACCACCAGAGCTACATAAGAGAACAGCAGCATTGTGGAAATCTCCTGCTAATCATAATACACAGGACTGTATAAAGTGTATAGATCATAGACCGTGTGATATCAGGGTGTGAGACTCCAACCTGTGTCTCTCCTACTCTTGTAAACTCCCAGCATGCATTGATTGCCGGAGACTTTGGGCATGTTAGGAGTTGTAGTTTCTTAACAGCTGAAAGGGATAAAAGTACCCCTTGACCGCCGATCAAATGTTATGGACATCAAGAATGCCTTCTTCTATATCGGTGCCCTGTGACTCCACTTATAACTTGGGGCACTTTGTTAGGGTGCCGTCACATGCGGCAGATTTTGTTGCGGAAATTCTACGCGACTGAAAATCTGTTTTAATTATCTGAATGGGGTTATTTCTG
Organism: Rhinoderma darwinii; assembly: GCF_050947455.1. Taxonomy (NCBI): domain Eukaryota; kingdom Metazoa; phylum Chordata; class Amphibia; order Anura; family Rhinodermatidae; genus Rhinoderma; species Rhinoderma darwinii. The sequence continues at coordinate 63,680,556 of NC_134699.1, forward strand.
CAGCAGGTGCATGGATTTCTGCAACTAATTCTGCTGCGTGTGACTGAACCCTAAGCACCGTTCACATCTGCGTCATGACTTCTGTTTGTAACGGAGGCTACGACGCAGTGCCAAATCCGTAGTACAATGGATACCACCTTCTGACATACCCTATCGACTATAATGGGGTCTTTGAGGTTCTGGCAAAGTGTTCCGTCGTTTTGACAGAATAGTATTGTGTAAAATGGACTTGGGTACTCATTATGGATATTGCCATTTTGTAGACTAATAGTGACCCGTCTCATAAAACATTTTCCTCCACATTACATAAGCCTTTTCGAGGTGCAAAAATAGGCATAGCACCGAAACAGCGCTAACTTGCTTTTTGCTTTTACAATACGTCTGTGATATATACGGAGATCCTCGTTTCAAATGCCTTGATGATGTCATTAACGTCCGGTGAGTTGATAGGTTAAATCTAAAATTATTGTAAGCTATAGCTATAAAAGAAAAACAAAAAATATTTTTTTGGGGTGTTTTTGCAGAGGGAAAAATGTAACATTGTATTAAAAATAAACACGTCTTATTGTCATGTAAATTGCACCTACTGTAAAAAAACAACTTTTTTTGTTTTTGTCTCTGTGCACAGGAGCAGCTGATCTCTCTCTGGATGTGAAATTATCCCCTCGATTCAGCCTCTTTGGGAACCGCAGAACCATGAAATCCCCCAAACACTCCTCTCCGTCCAAGGCAGAGTGCCACTTCAGGCTGATGCCCCCCCTCATCCTCCACACCCCTTCTAAAGCTTGGATACCCCTTACAAGCCCTCAGGAATGTCACACCCAGACCCGCAGCAGGTGGAAAACACAAGGGACATCGTTCCACGCAACACGTGGCTGCCTATTTTGGAAGGAACGTCTTGAAGTAACATCACTTGGTATCTTGTGAGGAGACACTCCGTAAATCTCCATATCCCGGTGTCACAGAAGGTAAGAAAATGACCGCTTTGTCGCCAACTTGCCAATCCCGATCCGAAACTGTAATTCCCTTTTGTGTGTTCATAAGCGTTGCAGCACCAGAATTACATAGCAGAGTCTATACACGAGTGGAAAAGACAACCATGTATGACCAAATCCATTTTTAACCTAAAAATGAAAAAAATAATAATATATAAATGCAAAAATTTGCATCAAAGCATTATAATAATAATAATAATAATAATAATAATAATAAAAAAAAGTTACACTTTTTTTTTTGCTTTATTTTTTTCCCCTTTACTTCTAAATGCCTTGAATTAGTCCCTGGTAATTATTTTGGCATTTCAGAATACCAAGTGGTTGGAATAATGCTCACCATTCATCCCCCACAGGCTAATCTTCAAGAAAAAGCCACAGAGAGACACACAAAATGCTATTTGCCGACAATTGAATAGAGCTGTCACTATCATAATGAAACAGCCCGGATCGTTTCAGAACGGTCTCATACCAGGATCTCCACAAAACCTACATTTTACTTGCTGGGTGGAAAAAAGATATAAGCGTTTTACTATGATCTCCTTTTCTGTTGTGTGTAGGCAAAAATATTATTGCATCTTGTACTTAATTGTTGCTATTATACGGGGTCTAGAAGTATTGAGAACAGTTTAGGCTTTATAATTGGTTGTTTAATAGGATTTATTATGTAGGCAGATGAAATGAGCGGTGGCAAAAATCATTTCATTAATCATTTTTATTTTATTTGTTTTGGAGGGGTATAATTTGGAAATTATGTATAGGGCAAAACATCATATATGAGGGTCTTAGGTTCTGCTCTCATAGGGTCTGCATGCAGCTCTTTATTTTTGCTTTTTTTCCCATGAAAATAATGGACTTATTGGTCCAATAGACAAGGGATCTGGCACGACGTCGTGATTTCCGTCATAAACGGGAACCGCAACGCAGATGTGAACAGAGCATTAGAAACCAGTCCAGGTTTATAGTAAAAAAAATAGACACAATAATACGATTAATATTGATCGGAGAGATAATAATATATTTTTAATTAGCAAAATATTTGTCATTTTTGTATCAAAAAGCTCTTTCAGGCAGAACTGTCATAGGCTCGTTTTATTTGAATTACTTTACATGTCATAAATGCATAATTAAATGTTAGCAAAATCATATATATATATATATACACACACACACGCGCAACACACACGCGCAACACACACGCGCAACACACACGTTTGAGCTTGTCTTCTGCCTAAAGCAGGACCCCGACTCCCACCAATAAAAACTTTTGATATATATCTGACATATCAAAAGTTTTTTTTGAAAGTGCAGTTACTCTTTAAAACAAAAAATATTTTCATATTCTTTCCTGACAGCTGCTTTGCATCTTTTTTTTATAACTGTTTGACTAACGTAGAAGTGAATGGAGAGAGCCGTGCGCACTCTACTCTATTCGTTCTCCGCTTGGATCCGGAGGCCGGTGGGACGTGGGTTGACAGACATTTATGGCCTGTCCTGTGGATAGGAATACCCCTTTTAAAGACGTAGAAAACAAAAAAAAAACAGTCGTCATAAGTCCTCAAGTTATTACAACTTCAAATTGGTCATTTCTTTGTTCTATCTCTATCTGGGAGCTCCATACCTACATATCTGCCTAGTTATGCAACTATAAGGGGGGAAATGACTGAATCACCAATCAGGAGTCTGGGAAAGCTGGGAGTCCTAAAGACAGCCATATTAGTTGCCAGCCAGCTTCCTTGTCACACAGATATGACCTAAGAAATAGCTAAATAGAATTGTAATAAGACTTGACAGAAGAGGATGAGGACTTGCATTTACAGGGGACTATTTGTTGTGGGGGATAATCCAGGATTAGAACAACATGACCGATTTCTTCTAGAAACAGCGCCACCCATGTCTGTGGGTTGTATCTGGTATTGCAGCTCAGCTTCATTGAAGTGAATAGGACTGAGCTGCGATAACACATACAACCTGTGGACACGTGTCCTGCTGTTTTTGAAAGAAAGCAGCTATGTTTTTCTAACCCTGAACAACCCCTTTAAGAAAACCTTTAATATCACTGCCCAGTTTATATCTTCCAGACTAAGACACGATCTTCTATAGTCACTTAAGCACTTAAATCAACCTTAGCTCAAAATTGAAATATACCTGTCAAGGTGTGTACTGCGTACAGGTGCCTTAGGGCGATAGGTGGTCTAGCCGAACATCTAGTTGGGCAACTACTACTATCACGTAGGTCTCCTAACATTAACCTGTCACGTCTATGAATAGGGATTAAATTACACCGTTCACTCAAAAAAACCGTTGTCCAGCATTAGTATATAACACTTTAACAAGCGTCTGGGTCACAATGACTTAATTATGGACAAGTGACATTTGGAACCTCCTTCCTCGGAGAGAGTGTGCGCTTCAGATTTTAGCTGACAATATATTATTACCTGTGTAACTGGATTCCAGCACAACTGTAAGACTTGGCTCCCCGCTCATACAACATGGCCGGTCACTTCACCTTCCAAGCTGCAAAAGGACCAGGGTGAGTCGATCTTATTTTGTTTCGACTAATCATATTACTAGGAATGGTATTCGGATTTAACGCCGGTCCCCCAGAGGTGACCTTAACAAGAAGCAGAATGTGTTCTTCCAAATTAATCAGGTTGCTACGGCAATGTCTGATTCCGGACGGGACGCATGCGGCGTTCCTATAGGTTGGGCACAATCAGAATTGACCTTGAAACGCAACGTAAATTTAAGGTAATTGACCTGAATTGCAATGTGCACTGCTCACTACGCTCTCATTGGGGCCGGAATTAAATATTCACTGTGTATACAAAGGAAATTACAGAAAGCAAACGCTTGAGAGGCACAGGGGACGTAGGAGTTAATTTTAGATTCTATTATACATGCATTGGGCAAGACGGCAAAACGTACAAAATAAGGGGACTAGAAAATGTATGATGAAGTGGAGATATATATATATATAATAAAGCAGCACAGCTACAGCGGTGGGTGCCAACCTCCTGGGTTGAAGCTAAGAACCCTTGAAGATACAAAAAGATCCCATTGAGTCGGATCAAAACGTTGCCTGCCTGTGGGGTGGTTAAAACGCTTCACCTATTTGCTTGGAGTGCTGTCTCTTTATTTTAATTTTTATATAAATATATATAATTTATTTTTTATTTCGTTTTATTTGATATTAAATAACAATGCCGACACTCACTCTATTGCAGGTTTTAGTAAGACCAATCTATGTGGTGTTTTATTTTTTATATTATTATTAGGAATTATTACTGCAGCAGTTTTGTTCCTAATATTATTAATTATTATATATTTTTTTCTAAGTAATTCCAAAAAGAAAGGTAGTTTAGGCTTCGTTCACATCTGCGTCAGAGCTCCGTTACGACGTTCCATCTGAGCTTTCTGTCGGAACGGAGCCCTGACTGACACAAACTGAAACCAAAGGTTTCTGTTTCCATCAACATTGATTTCAGTGGTGACCGATCCAGTGCCAATGGCTTCAGTTTGTCTCCGTTGCGCAAGGGCTCCGTCGTTTTGATGGAATGAATACCATAGTCGACTGCGCTATTCATCCTGTCAAAACGACGGAACCCCCGCACAACTGAGACAAGCGGAAACCATTGGCACTGGATCCGTTTATATATATAAATAAAATCACCCGCACTAGTGTTTTACTGCACTTGTGTTGGCAGATTAACAAATGCAGCAAATACCAGGATACGTTTTTCCTTTGGTTCCATGATAAATCCATTTTTTACACAACGGTCCATGGAGGACAATGCAGAGTGGTTTGTACTGTCGTCTTTCATCGACCTTAACCGGCAAAAAGTATAGAAAGTGTATGCAAGATTTTTGTATTTATTTTTAATTTAAAAAATATCCTTTGCAGCAATTGTACATTTGGGTTCATTGTAAAGAAAAAAAAACAATCCCAATTTAAGTGTGAATTTAGCCTTATAATCCTCCAGTCATTCCTCTTACAACATTGTAATGAAACCTTTCTTGCTATTTCTAATTAATTATAAACTTAATTAAAATCCAAATATCTTTGCGCCGGCTAAAAGTCGTACGGGGCCAAGAAGTATTTTTTATATGTGTTTTTAATTGGCCAAAGTCAGCGGAGGCCATCTGTTGTATTGGTTTAACTTTTTCTTCTGTTCTACATACACACGCATACAGACACTAGCATGTTCCTTTTAATTTTTGGGGTTGTATAGGAGATAGACTTACTCCCACTCCCCCATTGCTCCTCCGCCAAAGAGGTCACCCTGGTTGATCTTGGGCCGTGAAGGAAGGGACATGATGTGAAAATTACTCCCCGTCTACAGAAACGGGAATACAACAGGCAAACCATCCCCAAATCAACCGAAAGTGACATTCACGCATTCTACGCACCAGCCATTCAGACAACATTGTTAGCCCAAGACAAAGTTGTCTGCTTGCTTTTGTCAAATCAATATTAAAATCATTAAGGCCTTTTCAGTATGGAAATCGGTGCAGAACAAAGGTCAAATCGCTTGGTTTTCCATCTAATTCCAACTGAATATTAAAGGACTGAAGAGGGAAACAGAGACATGTTGGAGAATTGCCCCGCACTGGCTAAAAAATACATTAAAGGAACGTAAAAAGGGAAAGGTTTACTTGTATTTAGTCATAAAACACTAAGACTACCACACGGAATGTAGAACATTACCGAAATGTATAGAAAACTTTAATAAAAATCATCGTTTTTTTTCCCCATAAATAATTGGCGCTAAATTCCCTGTTCGGGTATAACGTTACGCTCAGGACTCTCACTATAAGGATACGTACAGACATGGCCAGGAAAGAAACCGTGTTGATTTTGCTGCAAATCAGTGATAAAATCTGCAGGTATTACTTGCAAAGGATAAAAAAATAATAGGCAAGCATAAACAAATATACAAAAATTCTCCATTGACCTCTTTGGAGCGCGTAATATACTTGTGTGCATGAGCCCGAAGTTCTGGAAAATACGGGCACTGTGGTTGGTGCTAATACAAGGGCACTGTGACCAGCACAATTGTATAGACGCTGATATTGTTGGTCTCAAAATTGTATTATGTGGGCACTGTAATATCTGCAAAGAATACAGTTATACATTGCCATACAGTCCAACGTACAGCAGTATTATATGGGCACTTTATTACTTATTTTTAGTTGGGGTATGCAGCAGCCTAGCTTCTTCATCAAATAACTGTACAGTGGCTAGTATAAAGGCGACACATCCCAAGATGTACATCACCAGAGCAAGCTTTGTACAGGCACTGATCCAGCAGGGAATGATGGGATATTTCAGCTCTGAAGCCTGCAGAATAGTAAGTACAATACATATAATACAGACCAGCAGAATAGTGAGTGCAGCTCTGAAGTATAATACAGGATGTAACTCAGGATCAGTACAGGATAAGTAATGTAACGTATGTACACAGTGACTCCACCAGCAGAATAGTGAGTGCAGCTCTGGAGTATAATACAGGATGTAACTCAGGATCAGTACAGGATAAGTAATGTATGTACACAGTGACTACACCAGCAGAATAGTGAGTGCAGCTCTGGAGTATAATACAGGATATAACTCAGGATCAGTACAGGATAAGTAATGTAATGTATGTACACAGTGACTCCACCAGCAGAATAGTGAGTGCAGCTCTGGAGTATAATACAAGATGTAACACAGGATCAGTACAGGATAAGTAATGTAATGTATGTACACAGTGACTCCACCAGCAGAATAGTGAGTGCAGCTCTGGAGTATAATACAGGATGTAACTCCGGATCAGTACAGGATAAGTAATGTATGTACACAGTGACTCCACCAGCAGAATAGTGAGTACAGCTCTGGGGTATAATACAGGATGTAACTCAGGATCAGTACAGGATAAGTAATGTAATGTATGTACACAGTGACTCCACCAGCAGAATAGTGAGTGCAGCTCTGGAGTATAATACAGGATGTAACTCCGGATCAGTACAGGATAAGTAATGTAATGTATGTACACAGTGACTCCACCAGCAGAATAGTGAGTACAGCTCTGGGGTATAATACAGGATGTAACTCAGGATCAGTACAGGATAAGTAATGTAATGTATGTACACAGTGACTCCAGCAGCAGAATAGTGAGTGCAGCTCTGGAGTATAATACAGGATGTAACTCAGGATCAGTACAGGATAAGTAATGTAATGTATGTACACAGTGACTCCACCAGCAGAATAGTGAGTGCAGCTCTGGGGTATAATACAGGATGTAACTCAGGATCAGTACAGGATAAGTAATGTAATATATGTACACAGTGACTCCACCAGCAGAATAGTGAGTACAGCTCTGGGGTATAATACAGGATGTAACTCAGGATCAGTACAGGATAAGTAATGTAATATATGTACACAGTGACTCCACCAGCAGAATAGTGAGTGCAGCTCTGGAGTATAATACAGGATGTAACTCCGGATCAGTACAGGATAAGTAATGTAATGTGTATATACAGTGAATCAACTTTTGTATGTAGGTTTATTCTGCACATTTTACATTTTGCAGGATCAATCCGGCAGTCATTACGTATATAGGGATCCCTAGAGGCAACCCATTTATACAAATTCTGCCCTTATAAGCCTGCAATCTCAAGATCCTGTATCTCTTAGTGTTAATTGGCAGATGACCCATATATATATATTAGTATTACCTCTGCTTCATATATGATTGTGAATGAGGGGTTGACTTGATGGATATTGTGCCGCTATCTCCTTGTGCCTCTATTTCATTTCATGTGTAATAATCGCAAGTGACCAGCAGATGTCGCTGCTGTCAGTTCTATTTCTCTATCCTCACCGCGGTGTCTGATATCAGTAGAGAGTGTGAGGTGATCGCTGTACAACATAACACATGCCAAGATACTAATCTGTGTTTATATGTAAATCCTTTATCAGTTATCCCCGGTGATAATACACTTGTCAGCAGCAGCTTGTGTGTGGTGACAAAAGAGCGCAAATCATTGTATGAAGACCGTAACGGCCAGTTAGAGTTATAATATCGAAGATTTTACACCAAAACGTTTGTAGACTCTTGAAATGGCGTCTGAAGCAGTAAGATTAGCGGATGAATGTTTGTTTGGCCAAATAAAGTGATTTACTGCAATATTTCCAGGATTCTCCTTAGGGTCCTATTACACGGCTTGGCGTATGAGATGTAAACGAGCGCAGATCAAAGAGACAGCTCGTTGATCGTCGCTCGTTTGCTCCTTTCACACGGAGCAATAATTGCATATATATATATAGGAAAGAGCAATCATTACTCCGATGGCCCTCTAATACAGTTTCATCATGTCGGCAGCACATCTCCGATTACAAATGGCGATGTGCCGCCGACAACGATGATTTGTAATTCTGCATAAAAGAGATCAGCTGATGAACGCTCATTGGCTCATATAATAGGGCTACTGACTTTAGCTGTAACTTTATTACCACTTTTAATAAAGGGAGCAAATTAGTCAGCTCCATACTCCTGAAACATTGGCATATCCTTAGGAATGACCAATTTATGAAAACTATCCCTCCTATTAGGCCCAAGATTACGTATAGAAGGGCTAAAACTTTAAGAAATTTGGTTGCACCTAGCAAACTTCAGAAAATTATTCAGGACCCTCAGAAAATATCAATGATTACGAATGGTTCTTACCGTTGTGGCAAATCTAGATGCTTATGTTGCTTGAATATTGCAAATAAAATAACGTATTTCACCTCTGTAACAACTAATGAAAGCTTTCAGATAAAAAGTTTTCTGAGCTGCGGTAGCGATTATGTCATCTATCTACTGCAATGTACGTGTGATCGGCAATATGTGGGCCGTACTGCCCAAACCCTCAGAAGTAGAATTAACAAACATAGATTCAATGTTAAGAGTGGTTTCACGAAACATAGTGTATCTCGCCATTGTGCCATAGAACACAAGTGTCATTTTGATACTATTACTGTTACCCCCATTGAGAATATGCCTGTAGACATATCTAATAGGTTCATTAGATTGAAACAAAGGGAAAACTTCTGGATCTACAAATTGGGGACGTTATATCCAAATGGTCTCAATGATATCACAGAGTCTGCATTGGACTAATAGCATTATTTATTTATCCATTTATTCATTAATCTGTTTCTATGTATTACGAGTATTGTACATATTATTATCATTAACATTATTATCCTCTCTTCTTCCAAATGTCCAAATCCTAAATTTGAAATGACAATAATAAATTTTTTGAATCCATTGATCTAGCAGTCGCTTCATCAGCAGGTATTTTATTTTATTATAGTTTACATTGTGTATTCTGTCACCATGCAGACATTAATCTTCTCATGACACCCCTACTTGTACAATTATCCGATTAATTATGGCATGTCTTCACTTACCTACATGTCTCTTCTTGTCACCCCTGTATCAATCGTTCAGCGCTGCGAGATGGTGCGTTCCATTCTTGGGTTGAACCTTCCCGGCCACCGTATCTACTAACCAGCGGTCGCTATGACTACGGTCGCTTTGTTTCTGACTTTTCTGACATACCATTTATATGTTCAAAACTACATATTTACGTTCTTTCAAAGATAAATAATTAAAAAAAACGTAATGTTGCTATGGCTAACTTCTCCTTTCCCTCCTTCTTTGCTCTTTCCCGTCTCTTTGAGTATATTACTCGCGTTTTGCATCATGCGTTCCACTGGTATTTTTACCTCGTCTGCTATCGTAGTGTCTATGATCTCCTTGACAACGCCCGATGTTTCCTATCTTTATGCACTTGGTCATCGTTCATATGTGTATTCATCAGATTCAACCTATATTTCATTTAGCCTTGATATCACGTTGTTATGCAATTCTATTGTGAATGTTTCTGAATCCTCTTTTCATACAATTATTTTTACTTGATGAACGATGTGAAATTCCGGTCTCTCGCTATGGTTTTAAGTGTCCCAATTTTATTATTTATACAACTGTCCATCTTTTAGATCATTTTAGCCACTTACTTGATACTATTAATTCCAGTTATTAAGTTGTATTAAACTATTTATTAATGTGTTTTTTGTTGAACTCTGACCTGCTGTTTTGGCGGTTTTTTGACCAGGAGGCTGGTCTGAATTGGCCCAATCAAGATGTCATCAACTCTGTATATATATGTGCCTATTTACTGTCTTTGTGACATGCCTGATGAAGACGCCGGTCTGGCGTTGAAACGCGTAGCATCTCTTGTACTACTGTTCAATAAATTATCATTTAATTTACAAAGCAGCGCCTTTATATCCAGTTTTTCATAATTTTTATTATTATTTAGTAAGACTGTAATAGATAATGTCGTTTAGCTAGGGTCACTAATTATCATAGATGTGCCATGATAAAACCGACCTGCAGTGTAAAGCATGGGGGAAAGCTAGAGCAGCAGACAGGAGGTGGAATTCGAGCTGGAATAATGGAGCTAAACTGCAGTCAAATCTGCTTCGTTACGCAGATGTGTGGAAAAGTTTACGATCAACACCTGTGGCAGTTGTCATGGCGGCCATATTGGTTATCATCCATGTTTCCAAAAAAATATGAAAAAAGTCGATTCCTGGACTTAAAATTATTGTAAAATATTTAAGGTAGAAAGTCCCTCCCATATTTATATGTATTCTACATTTAATCTTTCACATAGTCCTTTAAAAAAAAAAAAAAAAGGGACGTGAATTAACGAGGCCAATTAATTAGGAACATTTAATGACATATCTGGAGGCATTTCATGAACTCTATTGCGTCTTCTGTTCCTTCTCGGGGATCTGAGCCAAAGCCGGTTTCTTTTGTGGCCTCCTTATTACAAGAAGGACTAATTAGGAAAAGAAAGTGTAAAATACAGATTAGAAGCCCCCCAATGAGGCATTTGTTTCAGTAACAGGCCTGGATATAAATGGGAGGAGGGCCTGGCCGAGCCTCCTCCGCCTCCCAGCGGTATAGTAATGTGCAGAACAGGAGGCTGCCCACTCTTCATGTTGCTGATGCACCTCCCCTTTCCTGAAGTACCGCCTATGGAGTGATTGATTCTGATACCTGTTTGAGTGATGAGTATATTGCTAAAATTTGCAATAATGTACTATATAAATACAGCTGTCTTGAAAGAGACAGCTGCATAAGTAACTTTCCTTATGCTGCAACATACGTCTTCTTCATGCTGCAACATACTTCTTCATGCTGCAACATACTTCTTCATGCTGCAACATACTTCTTCATGCTGCAACATACTTCTTCATGCTGCAACATACGTCTTCTTCATGCTGCAACATACGTCTTCTTCATGCTGCAACATACTTCTTCATGCTGCAACATACTTCTTCACGCTGCAACATACTTCTTCACGCTGCAACATACTACTTCTTCATGCTGCAACATACGTCTTCTTCATGCTGCAACATACGTCTTCTTCATGCTGCAACATACTTCTTCTTCTTCATGCTGCAACATACTTCTTCTTCTTCATGCTGCAACATACTTCTTCTTCTTCATGCTGCAACATACTTCTTCATGCTGCAACATACTTCTTCTGCATGCTGCAACATACTTCTTCTTCATGCTGCAACATACTTCTTCTTCTTCTTCTTCATGCTGCAACATACTTCTTCTTCATGCTGCAACATACTTCTTCATGCTGCAACATACTACTTCTTCATGCTGCAACATACTACTTCTTCATGCTGCAACATACTTCTTCTTCATGCTGCAACATACTTCTTCTTCTTCATGCTGCAACATACTTCTTCTTCATGCTGCAACATACTTCTAATTATTCTTCATGCTGCAACATACTTCTTCTTCTTCATGCTGCAACATACTTCTTCTTCATGCTGCAACATACTTCTTCTTATTCTTCATGCTGCAACATACTTCTTCATGCTGCAACATACTTCTTCATGCTGCAACATACTTCTTCTTCATGCTGCAACATACTTCTTCTTCATGCTGCAACATACTACTTCTTCATGCTGCAACATACTACTTCTTCATGCTGCAACATACTACTTCTTCATGCTGCAACATACTTCTTCTTCATGCTGCAACATACTTCTTCTTCATGCTGCAACATACTTCTTCTTCATGCTGCAACATACTACTTCTTCATGCTGCAACATACTTCTTCTTCATGCTGCAACATACTTCTTCTTCTTCATGCTGCAACATACTTCTTCTTCATGCTGCAACATACTTCTAATTATTCTTCATGCTGCAACATACTTCTTCTTCTTCATGCTGCAACATACTTCTTCTTCATGCTGCAACATACTTCTTCTTATTCTTCATGCTGCAACATACTTCTTCATGCTGCAACATACTTCTTCTTCTTCATGCTGCAACATACTTCTTCTTCATGCTGCAACATACTTCTTCTTCATGCTGCAACATACTACTTCTTCATGCTGCAACATACTACTTCTTCATGCTGCAACATACTACTTCTTCATGCTGCAACATACTTCTTCTTCATGCTGCAACATACTTCTTCTTCATGCTGCAACATACTACTTCTTCATGCTGCAACATACTCACTGTGCTGCCTCCACAACACTATAAGGACCACAGAGCATGGTATCCTTTCAGGCAATGCCACACATCATTGCACTACTTCGACACCACTACAAAGACCACATAGCAAGGTATCCTTTTGTATACTGCCACAAATCAGGAGTTGAACCCAGGTCAAAGACATTCAGTACTTAGACACTTCTTAAAGAGACTGTCACCACATTATAAGTGCCCTATCTCCTACATAAGGAGATCGGCGCTATAATGTAGGTGACAGCAGAGCTTTTTATTTAGAAAAACAATCTATATTAAACCAATTTATGAGCGATTTTTAGCTTTATGCTAATGAGTTTCTTAATGCCCAAGTGGGCGTGTTTTACTTTAGACCAAGTGGGCGTTGTACAGAGGAGTGTATGACGCTGACCAATCGGTGACCAATCAGCGTCATGCACTTCTCTCCATTCATTTACACTGCACTAGCGATATAGTTATATCGTTATGTGCCGCTACATACACACACTATAACATTACTGCAGTGTCCTGATAATGAATATACATTACCTCCAGCCTGGACGTGATGTTTATTCAGAATCCTGACACTAATGTATATTTTCTGTGAGATTCCAGCAAGGCAAGCGTAATCTCGCGAGATTACGATGTAACCTGTCATTTCAAACGAGATTACGCTTGCCTTGCTGGAATCTCACAGAAAAGATTCAGAAGTGTCAGGATTCTGAATAAACATCACGTCCTGGCTGGAGGTAATGTATATTCATTATCAGGACACTGCAGTAATGTTATAGTGAGTTTATGTCGCTGCACATAACGATATAACTATATCGCTAGTGCAGTGTAAATGAATGGAGAGAAGTGCATAACGCTGATTGGTCACTGATTGGTCCGCGTCATACACTCCTCTGTACAACGCCCACTTGGTTTTACGTAAAAACACGCCCACTTGGGCATTAAGCAACTCATTAGCATAAAGCTAAAAATCGCTCATAAAGTGGTTTCAAATAGAACGTTTTTCGAAATAAAAAGCATTACTGTCACCTACATTATAGCGCCGATCTCCTTATGTAGGAGATAGGGCACTTATAATGTGGTGACAGAGCCTCTTTAAGCACCATACCACCAGCTCAGGTTGACCTCTGGCTGTTCTTATGGTCCTTATAAGACGAACTGCAAATGTTCGAACCCAGGAACATGGGCTAACTCCATAGCTTCTTCAAAAATTTATGGCAAATGTGCACAAGGACCTTGCCTCGGCAATCGTTCACCAGTGCCTCCCTACCCGTGAATTCCAGCATAGGTGAGGACTGGTGGTGAGAGCCAAGTGCCCAAGAGACAGGTGTGGTGACGACGAGACGGTAATGCACCTGTTTTGGAACTGCCCATATGCACAGGAGGTTTGGAGGAAGGTAGGGCCATTGTTGAAATGGGCCTGCGGTCTTAAAGATCTTAAATTTGATTACGTGTTTTATGGTCCTTTTAACTGCCCAAGTTTTAAACAGCAATTGGTCTGTTGGATCATTTTAAACTGTTTTAAGAATGTCGTCTGGAAGGATCGGAACATTCTGCTTTTTAAGCATGATTTTATTGACGTAAAAAATTGTGTAAAATATGCCCTAAGTGAAATGTATATGTATTATCTTAGGGACAAAAAGCAGCTAGGGGTAAAAGAAGCAACATCCATGTCGTGTCTGCAAATGTGGAATACCATAACATTGTAAATAAAAATGGTTTTATTCTTTTATTCCTGCTATTGTTTTGTACTTTTATTATAACATCTGTATTACTGGTCTTATTATCAGCATTGCTTTATTTATTTAAATGTATAAATAATCCATGTATTGTCATATTGATTTTATCCTATGGTTTCAATTTGAAAAAGTCTGTCATGTAAGATATTTTTGCCAATAACATTTTGTTTAAACCTTACCTGTTCTGATCAGTTTAATATGTGATACGTCCCCTATCTGGGGACCATATATTAAATAGATTTTTAGAACAGGGAGATGGAAATAGAGCTTGATCTGTCCACTCCACACATTGACCTGGTATTGCAGTACCTCCAGGACCAGTGCACCCCTTCTTAATCCAGTGACTAAAAGCAGATTTGAAAATCACTTTTTCTTTTTGCAATCGTTTCTTGCCGATTTGCAGTGTGTGCGTGCGTGCGTGTTTCCAGCATTTCACTTTTCAACTGCTCTTTCACCTTCCCGTTCCTCCCCCCAGGTAAGGTAACAAGCTGCACCAAAGCCAGCCCACAGCCACTGATTTAGGCACCTGATTGATGCTGCACCACAGTCAAGGAGTGGAATAGTGGATTGGCGTAGTGTAGTGGATATTATAGCAGCAGCAAGCAGCCATTGCACCCGTCAGAATGGACCTGTGCGCACTGTATGGATAGGATGTAATGACCGACTGCATTTCCAAGGCCTAAGCATTGAAGTTGCAACAAACCCTTGCCTACAAAGAGACCACCTATTTGTATTTTTTACTATGCTACCTGGAAGACTATCAAACTGTGCATGGATGGAGGGTGGAGGAGGAAGGAGAAGAAGGTGTCAGCAAAGTTTGGGAATGCCTATTTGCAGTCCCGTCTCCCTCTTGTGGCCTTCAGGAGGCAGCTAGCTGTACGGACAAGACAAGCACATGTTGCTCAGTCAACATCAAAAGTTACACTAAGCAGCAAACTATGTTGAAGGTTGTGACGGAACGTTGCGCGTGTCATAGTGGGGGGGGGGGGTCCTCAGCAGTGAGATGAAGCTTTACGGCATCATAAAGGGACCTCGGACAGAGAAGCCTGGGCCCAGCCAGTGTTGGTCAGCAGTCACTGTATTGCAGCTGATCCAACCCGAGAAGGGGTGGCTGTGGGCATGCACTTGCTGCCTAGCGTTTGTCTGCACAGCAGGAGTGCGTTTGGGCGTTTGCCAGGAAGGCGTTTTTATGTAGATTCGTATGCTTTCTGCAGAGCATTGTGGTGCAAGCAAAGGAAACAAAGCATGTCTAGCTGCCTCTCTGGCCTTTTTTCCCACTCGCCTGACTGCCTGTGTGTGTGTGTGAGAGCTGGCAGGGTCCCCATGGAGGTGCCCAGAAGTAGGCTAAATCTCCGCAAGGGGTCAATAGCTGCATTGCCCAGGCTTTGCCAACGCGCCCCAATTTTGGTTTATCGCTTCTCGGCCTTTTGGTTGAGACCAAGTGTATTCGTACAGGAGGTTTCAGTCAGAAGGTGCCTCTGGGGTACCCGGCAACTTGGCCTGTGGGGATCGTCACAGGTTTATCGCCTTGACTTCAACCCCCGCAGCTATTGGGTAGTCGCACTAGTCCTCAGGCAACAGGAAGGGATCGCTAGGCTGACAGCTTGCACTGGACGACCTAGAAGGGCGGAAAACGGACAAGCAGGAATGCAGTTCACCTACGGGTTTGTAACTGGGGAGAACCAGTTACGCCAAACCAACCAGATTGAGGTTGGAGAGGAACACCACCAGCGGAAGAACCTGAAATTCATAGTAGGGGAAATCCTGCTTGGCTCCTCCGGCCTCAGATGGGAAAATAACCTGTCTCTAAATGACCAGGAAGGCCGCGGTCGGTATACCATCTCCCGTGAAACTTGTGTGTATGAAGATAAAGTAATCCCCGGCCCCCAAACTGACCTCGTTCATCAACTTTTGGGCCCCTTCTAATGTTACAGCCTCTTTCTATTTGCTACACAAAGTTTCCGACAAAGTACACAGATAGGGAATTTGGTTCATTTTTCTTTTTCCCAAAACTACCTTACAGTTGGATCATTTTATGTGCAGGCTTCCTGAAATGGAGTGACCCGTGACAGGTCTGTGTGGCATGGACAAGGCAGTCTCTTATAAAGCAGGAAGCCATTTCTGTACATGTACTCAAATGGTGGTCACTTCGACCGGAAGTCAAATTTAGCATTGGTTGAGGGCTTGTAATTCTGCACCAATTTTGCAGCTACACAAATGTCTGTGCCCCTTGTTTTACTTCTGGAGCCCTATACAGAATACACAAAATGTACGGGGGAGATAGCAGAGCTATAGCAATTCATTGCACCCAATTCCAGACCTAAAAGCAGCCCCCTTAGATAGGAGGGATGGTGCACGCTGGGGGAGGTTAGAGTGTGTTTGGGGTGCTGTCTGTCAGTGGTCTGCGGCACTTTTTTATCTACCCCATGGAGGTCTCTGCCCGTGACTTGTATCTCAATACAGAAACTATTTCACAGTATATTTAGCAATTATGTGTAACATTGTTACATCACTGTAAAAAAAATGGCTTCATTTGGACGCATAATGACCCCCTCTCCCCCCAAGACACACACACACAACACGACCACAGGCAAGAGGGTTTCCAGATCATTAAAGGGTTTTATAGGCTGTTTCGCAGCAGCGGTTTTAACAAATTCATCCCGCAGTGAACGGTCTGTGTGAATAGGGCATCCTGCTAAGTGGAGAGGGGGAATTAGTGCTGCGGGGAGAGGAGGGGGACGGACCCTGCGCTTGCCAAAGACACCCCACTGGTTTACCAGAGCTGGGAGCAGATTAATCAGACACTAATTCGATTTGCAACAGCTAAAGGATTTTTATTTTTTTTCACAGCTCAGGTTTTAGGAATTCGGCAGGGGCAGCCGCACAGAAAGGAGAGGGGGAAAATGAACATAGACCCCCATTTCCAAATGATTCTGCTTGATCCAGTGCTTGTTTGTTCTCCTCCTTTAGTGCTGATTGTAGTCTGCTGACGGACAGATTGTATGTAAAAATAGGACTGACCTGTTAATGAGGGGATATCAGCCCCTTGCAGTTAAGTGAAAGGGAGAAGGGGTGAGAAAATGGGTTCAAAAAGGTGTTACCCGTGTGTGTGCACTGCTTACAATGCTCTTATTGGGGCCGGAATTAAATATTCATTGTGTATACAAAGGAAATTACAGAGAGCAAATGCTTGAGTGGCACAGAGGACATAGGAGTTAATTTTAGATTCTATTATACATGCATTGGGCAAGACGGCAAAATGTACAAAATAAGGGGACTAGAAAATGTATGATTAAATGGAGATATATATATATGATTTTTTATATTTGATATTACATAAACATGTCTACACTCGCTCCATTGCAGGTTTTAGTAAGACCAAACTATTTGGTGTTTTATTTTTTATATTATTATGAGAAATTATTTCTGCAGCAGTTTTGTTCCTAATATTATTATTTTTATTTTTATTTTTTCTAAGTAATTCTAAAAAGAACGGTAGTTTAGAGTATTTACACATGCAGGTTTTGTAAAAAAAAATGTTTGTTTTATTTTTCTAAAGACACTGCAGAACCTGCAGGTGTAGATACACTCTTAGGCCCCATGCACACAACCGTGAAAAATCTCCGCAATACGGTCCGCAATTACAGACTCTCCCAGTTCTATTGGCCTTGAACACCTTTTCGTAGCACTACGGATAGGTGTCCATGCCAGGAATTACGGAGCATGTCCTAATTTTCATTTTTTACAGGCCGTTGGAATTAGTATGTGTGGGAGCACGGCACGAAAATGTGGGCTGCGGCCGTGTCTGCAATCGCGGGCCGTGATTACGGGCATGGCCGTGTGCGTGAGGCCTTACATTGAATAATTAAATAAAAAAATAGCATCATATATGTGATTTCCAACCCACCGGTGTTTTTTATACTGACAAAGTAGTAAAATAACACCATTTTTCATCTGGGCTCTACAATAAAAGCATGCACTTGACGTCTGACATATTATGTTACACTCCGTTTACGTCAAATAATTTTTTCACAAATTTTAAGTAAATATATATATATATATATACACACACACACTACCGTTCAAAAGTTTAGGGTCACTTAGAAATTTCCTTATTTTTGAAAGAAAAGCACAGTTTTTTTTCAATGAAGATAACATTAAATTAATCAGAAATACACTCTATACATTGTTAATGTGCTAAATGACTATTCTAGCTGCAAACGTCTGGTTTTTTAATGCAATATCTACATAGGTGTATAGAGGCCCAATTCCAGCAACCATCACTCCAGTGTTCTAATGGTACATTGTGTTTGCTGACTGTGTTAGAAGGCTAATGGATGATTAGAAAACACTTGAAAACCCTTGTGCAATTATGTTAGCACCGCTGTAAACAGTTTTGCTGTTTAGAGGAGCTATAAAACTGACCTTCCTATGAGCTAGTTGAGAATCTGGAGCATTACATTTGTGGGTTCGATTAAACTCTCAAAATGGCTAGAAAAAGAGAACTTTCATGTGAAACTCGACAGTCTACTCTTGTTCTTAGAAATGAAGGCTATTCCATGCGAGAAATTGCCAAGAAACTGAAGATTTCCTACAACGGTGTGTACTACTCCCTTCAGAGGACAGCACAAACAGGCTCTAACCAGAGTAGAAAGAGAAGTGGGAGGCCCCGCTGCACAACTGAGCAACAAGACAAGTACATTAGAGTCTCTAGTTTGAGAAATAGACGCCTCACAGGTCCTCAACTGGCAGCTTCATTAAATAGTACCCGCAAAACGCCAGTGTCAACGTCTACAGTGAAGAGGCGACTCCGGGATGCTGACCTTCAGGGCAGAGTGGCAAAGAAAAGCCATATCTGAGACTGGCTAATAAAAGGAAAAGATTAATATGGGCAAATGCACACAGACATTGGACAGAGGAAGATTGGAAAAAAGTGTTATGGACAGACGAATCGAAGTTTGAGGTGTTTGGAAGACACAGAAGAACATTTGTGAGACGCAGAACAACTGAAAAGATGCTGGAAGAGTGCCTGGCGCCATCTGTCAAGCATGGTGGAGGTAATGTGATGGTCTGGGGTTCCTTTGGTGCTGGTAAAGTGGGAGATTTGTACAAGGTAAAAGAGATTTTGAATAAGGAAGGCTATCACTCCATTTTACAACGCCATGCCATACCCTGTGGACAGCGCTTGATTGGAGCCAATTTCATCCTACAACAGGACAATGACCCAAAGCACACCTCCAAATGATGCAAGAACTATTTAGGGAAGAAGCCGGCAGCTGGTATTCTATCTGTAATGGAGTGGCCAGCGCAGTCACCAGATCTCAACCCCATAGAGCTGTTGTGGGAGCAGCTTGACCGTATGGTACGCAAGAAGTGCCCATCAAGCCAATCCAACTTGTGGGAGGGGCTTCTGGAAGCATGGGGTGAAATTTCTCCTGATTACCTCAGCAAATTAACAGCTAGAATGCCAAAGGTCTGCAATGCTGGAATTGCTGCAAATGGAGCATTCTTTGACGAAAGCAAAGCTTGAAGGAGAAAATTATTATTTCAAATAAAAATCATTATTTCTAACCTTGTCAATGTCTTGACTATATTTTCTAGTCATTTTGCAACTCATTTGATAAATATAAGTGTTAGTTTTCATGGAAAACACAAAATTGTCTGGGTGACCCCAAACTTTTGAACGGTAGTGTATGTATATAAAAATTAAATCACATATACAAGATTGTTTTCTGTTATTTTGTTTCGGGCACTCTTTGGGCCTTCTCATGTTGAGAGCCCTTAGGTGATGTCTTTTGGATGTATTTGCTTTCTGTAATGTGTTTGAAAAATCTTAATAAAAATCCTAATGATTTAAAAAAAAAAAAAAAATGTAAAAAAATTTTTTTTTATCACCCGCGTTTTACTGCACTTGTGTTGGCAGATTAACAAATGCAGCAAATACCAGGATACGTTTTTCCTTTGGTTCCATGATAAATCCATTTTTAATACAACGGTCCATGGAGGACAATGCAGAATGGTTTGTACTGTCGTCTTTCATCGACCTTAACCGGCAAAAAGTATAGAAAGTGTATGCAAGATTTTTGTATTTATTTTTAATTTAAAAAATATCCTTTGCAGCAATTGTACATTTGGGTTCATTGTAAAAAAAATAAAATAAGTTTGAATTTAGCCTTATAATCCTCCAGTCATTGCTCTTACAACATTACAATTAATTAAATATAGCAAGAAAGGTTTCATTACAAACTTAATTAAAATCCAAATATCTTTGCGCCGGCTAAAAGTCGTACGGGACCAAGAAGTATTTTTAATGTGTGTTTTTAATTGGCCAAAGTCAGCGGAGGCCATCTGTTGTATTTGTTTAACTTTTTCTTCTGTTCTATATACACACACGCATACAGACACTAGCATGTTCCTTTTAATTTTTGGGGTTGTATAGGAGATAGACTTACTCCCACTCCCCCATTGCTCCTCCGCCAAAGAGGTCACCCTGGTTGATCTTGGGCCGTGAAGGAAGGGACATGATGTGAAAATTACTCCCCGTCTACAGAAACGGGAATACAACAGGCAAACCATCCCCAAATCAACCGAAAGTGACATTCACGCATTCTACGCACCAGCCATTCAGACAACATTGTTACCCCAAGACAAAGTTGTCTGCTTGCTTTTGTCAAATCAATATTAAAATCATTAAGGCCTTTTCAGTATGGAAATCGGTGCAGAACAAAGGTCAAATCGCTTGGTTTTCCATCTAATTCCAACTGAATATTAAAGGACTGAAGAGGGAAACAGAGACATGTTGGAGAATTGCCCCGCACTGGCTAAAAAATAGATTAAAGGAACGTAAAAAGGGAAAGGTTAACTTGTATTTAGTCATAAAACACTAAGACGACCACACGGAATGTAGAACATAAACGAAATGTATAGAAAACTTTAATAAAAACTAATCTTATTTTTTTTCCTTAAATAATTGGCGCTAAATTCCATGTTCGGTTAATAACTTACGGTCAGGACTGTCACTATAAGGATACGTACAGACATGGCCAGGAAAGAAACAGTGTTGATTTTGGTGCAAATCAGTGGAAAATACGGGCACTGTAGTTGGTGCTATTACAAGGTGATATTGTACTATTGTATAGACGCTGATATTGTTGGTCCCAAAATTGTATTATGTGGGCACTGTAATATCTGCAAAGAATACAGTTATACATTGCCATACAGTCCACTGTACAGCAGTATTATATGGGCACTTTATTACGTAGGATTCGTAACTCCAGATTAGCTTTACATAAGGGTTAACTTGCCATGTGTGGCCTTATTGATAGAATGGACTGAAGGCAGCAGGGACCATCCAAAACCTAAAAATTACCACATAATTAAACATCAGGTAACATTTTACTACCACATTAAAACAGTACAATGATCATAATGACCACATGATCTACTAATTGTCACGGCGTGGGGTGTGGACCCACTGGGCCGTACCGCGTAGTGGGATGGCAGCCGGCCAAACAGGTACAATGCAATATCTATAGTTCAGAAAGGGTACCTGAGGCAATGTAGACAGTAGCGGTGGATTCAGGCTAAGATGAGGCTCCAACTGTAGACGAACAACCGACAGGGTGAGACACAATAATAGATGCAGCGGAGGGCACAACACGACTTCCAATTTTGAATGCACAATGGCACGGTATACAGGGTGCAGGCAGCAGGAACTAGGAGACCATTTGCAATGACAAACTTCAGGCAAGGATCAAGAGGGCGGAGCCCCTTTTATAGTCCAGCAGTATACTGGGCTAATTGCAGATATTCTGCAACTGTGTACGCAATGGCCATTCAAGGCCGTGCACGCACGGGTGTGCGACCTGCGGGAGACAGTGTCCAGACCAGGAAGTGAGTTCCGGCGTCTCTCAGGAGGGAGATGCCGCCGGGAACTCACTCGTCCATGGCCGCGGCCGTCAGAGTGTAAGTTTGAACAGCTGGCCGCGGCCATAGACGTTACAGTATCCCCCCTCTTACGCCCCCTCTTCTTGGGGTCAGAGCGGGAGAGAAACTTCACGAGGGCAGGAGCATCGATGTTCTCTGGCTCCCAAGACATCTCCTCTGGACCAAATCCCCTCCAATCCACCAAATAAAACATCCTTCCTCCTACTTTCTTGGTGGCCAGGATCTCCCTCACCTCGAAAGTCCCTGAAGAACCGCCAGGAGCCACTGCGGAACTAGGAGTCCTGGAGTAGCGGTTCAGGACCACAAGCTTCAGCAGGGAGACAAGGAAGGAGTTTGGAATCTTGAGGGTGGGAGGCAGCCGAAGCTTGTAAGAGACAGGATTTATTTGCAGAAGAATCTCGAAGGGTCCGAGGAAACTGGGGGGCAAACTTGCAAGATGGCACCCTCAGCCGGATATTCTTGGAAGACAGCCATACCTTAGTACCCGGAAGAAACTGGGGAGGTTCTCGTCTTCTAGTGTCTGCCTTTTTCTTCATGCGGTCGACCACCAGCAGAATAGAAGAAACGGGTCCGCTGCCATATCTGCAGAAAGTCCCTGAAGGTAGAGTCAGCTGCAGGCACCTGGGACATAGTGGAAACAGGAAGAGGTATTCGTGGATGTTGGCCTTAGACAATGAAGAACGGGCTGGAGGTGGTGGACTCACTAGTATGGTTGTTATAAGAGAACTCAGCCCAAGGAAGCAGCTGCACCCAGTCATCATGCTGCCTGGAGATAACGTGCCACAGATAGTACTCCATAATCTGATTGACCCTCTCGACTTGACCATTGGACTGGGGATGGTAGGCCGAGGAGAAGTACAACTTTACACCGAGGAAACCGCAGAACTTTGAGGTGAACTGGACCCCTCGATCTGAGACAATATGTAGAGGCAAGCCGTGCAGACGGAAGATGTGTTGGACGAAGAGGTCGGCCAGTCAGGGAGCAGAAGGCAGACCAGTCAGTGGAACAAAGTGAGCCATCTTGGAAAATCGATCCACCACCACCCAGACCACACTGCATCCAGCAGAGAGAGGCAGATCTGTGACAAAGTCAATTGCAATATGTCGCCAGGGGGCATCAGGCACAGGCAGTGGTTGGAGCAGGCCAGCTGGTCTGGAGTGGGCAACTTTATTTGCTGCACACACCGTACAGGAGGAGACCAAGTCCATGACGTCTTTGGGCAGCGTGGGCCACCAGAACTGACGGGCAATTAGGTCTCGGGTCTTACGGGCACCCACGTGACCTGCCTGCTTGGAACTGTGTCCCCAGTGAAGGATTTTTCCTCTGTCTGCCAGACGTACAAAGGTCCTTCCCGGAGGAATGTCTACAACTTGCAGAGGGTTATCAGAGACGATGCAGTAATATTCTGTGGACACTCTGTCTCAAACAACCTAGATAAGTCATCGGCCCTCACATTCTTGACAGTAGTGGAGCTCGAACTGGAACCGGGCGAAGAACAGCAACCACCTGGCCTGATGAGGGTTCAGCCGTTGGGCTGTCTGGAGATAGGTGAGGTTCTTGGGGTCCATGAAGACCAGGATTGAATGAGCTGCGCCTTCTAGTAGATGTCTCCACTCCTGCAGAGCCAGCTTGATGGCCAGTAACTCCCGATCCCCAATTGAGTAGTTGGGCTCTGTGGGAGAAAAAAGCTTAGAGCCGTAACGACATACCACAGTCTTGCCTTTGGAACCTCTCTGGAACAGAAGTACGCCAGAACCAAAAGAGGAGGTGTCCACCTCCAACGAAAACTGTAGGGACACATCGGGATGATGAAGGAAAGAGGCTGACGGGAAGGCCTTCTTTAAGCTCTTGAATGCGGCTTCTGCTTCTGGAGTCCACAGCTTGGCATTCATGCTCTTTTTGGTGAGGGTCGAGATGGGGGCTGTCAGTGAGAAGTTGGGAATGAACAGCCGGTAGAAGTTGGCGAATCCCAGAAAGCGCTGTATGGCCCTTAAGGCCATTCCAAGACAGCTTTTATCTTCTCGGGATCCATTTTGAGGCCCTGATTGGAGATGATGTAGCCCAGGAAGGGTGGAGACTTTCTCTCGAACACGCACTTCTCCAGCTTGGCATAAAGATGATTCTCCCTTAATCAAAGCAAAACTTGGCGGACATGACTGATGGGTTTCTGGATCTGGGGAAAAATCCAAATGTCATCAACATACACCACAACACAGACATATAGGAGATCACGGAAAATGCCATTGACGAATTCTTGAAAGACCGCGGGGGCGTTACAGAGGCTGTTGGGCATAAACAGGTATTCATAATTCCCATCACGTGTATTAAATGCAGTCTTCCACTCGTCACCCTGACGAATCCGGATTAGATTGTAGGCCCCCCGCAGGTCTAGCTTGAAAAAAAAAATTGCCCCTCGTATGCGATCAAACAGTTCAGAGATTAAAGGCAATGGGTATCTGTTCTTTTCCGTGATCTGGTTGAGACACCGGTAGTCAATGCAGGGTCTGAGGGATCAGTCTTTCTTTTTCACAAAGAAAAACCCGGCCCGAGTGGAGCTTATGTATGAAGCTCCACTCGAGATTCTCCTTAATATAGGCAGACATTGACTGGGTTTGAGGCAAGGGGAGAGGGTATACTCTACTGCGAGGAGGGGACGAATCAGGAACCAAGTCAATAGGACAATCATACGCTCTATGTGGTGGCAACGTCTCTGCCTCCTTCTTGTCTAAGACATCCGAGAACTGAGAGTACCAAGAGGGCAACCCTGCCAATGACTGATGCGGAGGAGGCTGAGGCGGATGGATATGGCAAAGACAGCGGTTGAGGCACTTGGGACCCCATTGGAGAACCTCTCCAGAGTTCCAATCCAGGACTGGGGTGTGTAGACGGAGCCAAGGCAAACCCAGCAGCACTGGGTTGACGGCTTTGGGTAGAACAAACAGGGAGATGAGCTCCGAATGAAAAACTCCCACTTGAAGCCACAGCGGTTTGGTTACAAACATTGGGTCTATCTACTGAGGCAGCGATCAACGGCTTCTCCAGAAGGGTAGTAGGTAAGTGAAGCAGATCCACAAGGTCCTTGCGTATAAAATTGGCTGCAGAGCCAGAGTCCAGATACGCAGAGACCCGATGCGTTTTTTCACCGGATATTATGGTCCCGAGAATGAACAATTTAGATGAATGACCTTCTTTATCCAAGGTTGTCTCCTACCAACACTAGGCTTTGGGGCTTTTGGGGACACAGACGCACAAGATGGCCACCGAGACCGCAATATAGACAGAGTCCCGAGGTGCGTCTGCGTTGTCTCTCTTGTGTAGATAGCTTAAACTGGTCCATCCACACAGACTCCTTAGGATGGTCGGCATCTGAGGACAGCAGGGGTTGCTGCAAAGTCGGGACTGGACTAGGGAGACCTCTCTCCCGACGAGCTTCTTGGAGCCGTTCTCGGATCCTTATATCAATCCGGGTGGCCAGAGGGATGAGAATGCAATGTCTATAGTTCAGAAAGGGTACGTGAGGCAAATGTGGACAGTAGCGGTGGATTCAGGCTAAGATGAGGTTCCAACAGTAGACGAACACCCGGCGGGGTGCGACACAATAGATGCAGCGGAGGGCACAACACGACTTCCACTCTTGAATGCACAAGGGCATGGTAGCACGGGATATAGGGTACAGGCAGCATGAACGGATAACACTGGGAACTGGAAAACACCAGGAGACCATTTGCAATGACAAACTTCAGGAAACACAACGCTCAGGCAAGGATCAAGAGGGCGGAGCCCCTTTTATAGTCCAGCAGCATACTGGGCTAATTGCAGATATTCTGCAACTGTGCGCGCACTGGCCATTTAAGACCGTGCGGGTGCGCACGCCCTGCGGGAGACAGTGTGCGGACCAGGAAGTGAGTGCCGGCGTCTCTCAGGAGCATCTCGCCGCCAGGTACTCACTCATCCATGGCCGCTGCCGTGAGAGGGTAAGTCAGGACGACGGTCCGCGGCCATAGACGTTACACTAATATATGGATAACTATAGGTTTTGGGTGGAAGCTTCACTTTGTATCTTCTGCAAACAGTAAAAAATAAATATATTGCCCATCGTACAGGAAAGTCACAAGTGTAACATTAAAAATGTTCCAATATATTTTTAGCTGGGATATGCAGCAGCCTAGCTGCTTCATCAAATAAGTGTACAGTGGCTAGTATAGAGGTGACACATCCCAAGCTTTACATCACGAGAGCAAGCTTTGTGAAGGCACTGATCCAGCAGGGAATGATGGGAGATTTCAGCTCTGAAGTCTGCAGAATAGTGAGTACAATACATATAATACAGGCCAGCAGAATAGTGAGTGCTCTGCAGTATAATACAGGATGTAACTCAGGATCAGTACAGGATAAGTAATGTAATGTATGTACCCAGTGACTCCACCTGCAGAATAGTGAGTGCAGCTCTGGCGTATAAAACGGGATGTAACTCAGGATCAGTACAGGATAAATAATGTAATGTGTATATACAGTCACTCAACTTTTGTATGTAGGTTTATTCTAACTGTAAATTGTAAAATTGCTCATATGTGGACATATCCTTTTAAAGAGTAATTCCAGTCCGGTCAATGACCACATCAATGATTCAATTGTACATTGTACAGGATCAATCCGGCCGTCATTACGTATATAGGGATACCTGGAGGCAACCCATTTATACAAATGCTGCCCTTAAAAGCCTGCAATCTCAAGATCCTGTATCTCTTAGTGTTAATTGGCAGATGACCCATGTATATATATATATATATATATATATATATATATATTAGTATTACCTCTGCTTCATATATGATTGTGAATGAGGGGTTGACTTGATGGATATTGTGCCACTATCTCCTTGTGCCTCTTTATTTCATTTCATGTGTAATAATCGCAAGTGACCAGCAGATGTCGCTGCTGTCAGTTCTATTTCTCTATCCTCACCGCGGTGTCTGATATCAGTAGAGAGTGTGAGGTGATCGCTGTACAACATAACACATGCCAAGATACTAATCTGTGTTTATATGTAAATCCTTTATCAGTTATCCCCGGTGATAATACACTTGTCAGCAGCAGCTTGTGTGTGGTGACAAAAGAGCGCAAATTATTGTATGAAGACCGTAACGGCCAGTTAGAGTTATAATATCGAAGATTTTACACCAAAACGTTTGTAGACTCTTGAAATGGTGTCTGAAGCAGTAAGATTAGCGGATGAATGTTTGTTTGGCCAAATAAAGTGATTTACTGCGATATTTCCAGGATTCTCCTTAGGGTCCTATTACACGGCTTGGCATATGAGATGTAAACGAGCGCAGATCAAAGAGAAAGCTCGTTGATCGTCGCTCGTTTGCTCCTTTCACACAGAGCAATAATTGCATATATATATATAGGAAAGAGCAATCATTACTCCGATCGCGCTCTAATACATTTTCATCATGTCGGCAGCACATCTCCGATTACAAATGGCGATGTGCCGCCGACAACGATGATTTGTAATTCTGCATAAAAGAGATCAGCCGATGAACGCTCATTGGCTCATATAATAGGGCTTTTAGTAAGACTGTAATAGATAATGTCGTTTAGCGACAGTCACTAATTATCATAGATGTGCCATGATAAAACCGACCTGCAGTGTAAAGCATGGGGGAAAGCTAGAGCAGCAGACAGGAGGTAGAATTCGAGCTGGAATAATGGAGCTAAACTGCAGTCAAATCTGCTTCGTTACGCAGATTTGTCATTCCAGAGTGTGGAAAAGTTTACGATCAACACCTGTGGCAGTTGTCATGGCGGCCATATTGGTTATCATCCATGTTTCCAAAAAAATATGAAAAAAGTTGACCCCTGGACTTAAAATTATTGTAAAATATTTAAGTTAGAAAGTCCCTCCCATATTTAGATGTATTCTACATTTAATCTTTCACATAGTCCTTTAAAAAAAAAAAAAAAAGGGACGTGAATTAACGAGACCAATTAATTAGGAACATTTAATGACATATCTGGAGGCATTTCATGAACTCTATTGCGTCTTCTGTTCCTTCTCGGGGATCTGAGCCAAAGCCGGTTTCTTTTGTGGCCTCCTTATTACAAGAAGGACTAATTAGGAAAAGAAAGTGTAAAATACAGATTAGAAGCCCCCCAATGAGGCATTTGTTTCAGTAACAGGCCTGGATATAAATGGGAGGAGGGCCTGGCCGAGCCTCCTCCGCCTCCCAGCGGTATAGTAATGTGCAGAACAGGAGGCTGCCCACTCTTCATGTTGCTGATTCAGAGGCAAGGCAATTAATTAAAATTGTAGTGCCTGACGTCTAAAGAGACAAAGAGCGGGCTGTGGCGGTGACCCCATGCGGAGTAACCCTTTCCCGGCCGCCCTCTCATGACTAAGCGCCGTGCTACGCTGGGACTAATAAGCCAGAGCTACTATTTGAATATATTTAGATTCTTTTATCTTAAGCCTGCAGGAATATGCGCCGGACACTTGTGACAACGTCTTCTGAAAAACAAACCTGTAAGGGAAAATAGTATTCTGGGAAATAAGACTGCGCCGAGCATCGATTCCTGGCGATCACTCGTTATCTGTGCCGGATGTCATTTTTAGACATGGAGTGTCACTGACACTTGGGGTACAGGATAATGATACACTGGCACTTGGGGTACAGGATAATTATACACTGGCACTTGGGGGACAGGATAATGATACACTGACACTTGGTACAGGACAATGACACTTGGAGTACAGGATAATGATACACGGAAACTTGGAGTACAGGATAATGACACTTGGGATACAGGATAATGATACACTGACACTTGGGGTACGGGATAATGATATACTGACACTTGGGGGACAGGATAATGACACACTGGCACTTGGGGTACATGATAATGATACACTGACACTTGGGGTACAGGATAACGACACTTGGGTACGGGATAATGATACACTGACACTTGGGGTACAGGATAATGATACACTGCCACCTGGGGTACAGGATAATGATACACTGGCACTTTGGGTACAGGATAATTATACACTGGCACTTGGGGTACAGGAAAATGATACACTGACACTTGAGGTACAGGATAATGATACACTGATACTTGGGATAAAGGATAATGACACTGACACTTGGGATACAGGATAATGATACACTGACACTTGGGATAAAGGATAATGGTACACTGGCACTTGGGGTACAGGATAATGATACACTGGCACTTGGGGTACAGGATAATTATACACTGGCACTTGGGGGACAGGATAATGATACACTGACACTTGGTACAGGACAATGACACTTGGAGTACAGGATAATGATACACGGAAACTTGGAGTACAGGATAATGACACTTGGGATACAGGATAATGATACACTGACACTTGGGGTACAGGATAACGACACTTGGGTACGGGATAATGATACACTGACACTTGGGGTACAGGATAATGATACACTGCCACCTGGGGTACAGGATAATGATACACTGGCACTTTGGGTACAGGATAATTATACACTGGCACTTGGGGTACAGGATAATTCTACACTGGCACTTGGGATAAAGGATAATGACACTTGGAGTACAGGATAATTATACACTGACACTTGGGATACAGCATAATGATACACTGACACTTGGGGATAGGATAATGATGCAATGACACTTGGGGTACAGGATAATGATGCAATGACACTTGGGGTACAGGATAATGACACTAACACTTGGGGTACAGGATAATGACACACTGAAACTTGGGGTACAGGATAATGATACACTATCATTGGGGGACAGGATAATGACACACTGAAACTTGGGGTACAGGATAATGATACACTGACACTTGGGGTTAAGGATAATGACACACTGACACGTGGGGTGCAGGATAATGCTATACTGACACTTGGGGTACAGAATAATGATACACTGACACTTGGGGTACAGGATAATGATACACTGACACTTGGGGTACAGGATAATGATACACTGACACTTGGGGTACAGGATAATGATACACTGACACTTGGGGTACAGGATAATGATACACTGACACTTGGGGTACAGGATAAGGACACTGACACTTGGGGTACAAGATAATTTCACTGACACTTGGGGCACAGGATAATGACACACTGACACTTGGGGTGCAGGATAATGCTATACTGACACTTGGGGTACAGAATAATGATACACTGACACTTGGGGTACAGGATAATGACACTTGGGGTACAGGATAATGATACACTGGCACTTGGGGTATAGGATAATGACACGCTGACACTTGTGGTGCAGGATAATGTGACACTGACACTTGGGGTACAGGATAATGACACGCTGATGCTTGGGGTACAGGATAATGATACACTGGCTTTTGGGGTATAGGATAACGATACACTGACACTTGGGGTACAGTATAATTATACACTGACACTTGGGGTACAGGATAATGACACGCTGACGCTTGGGGTACAGGATGATACACTGGCACTTGGGGTACAGGATAATGATACACTGACACTTGGGGTACAGGATAATGACACGCTAACAGTTTGGGTGCAGGATAATGACACGCTTGGGGTACAGGACAATAGGGTCTAATGTAGTGTTACATGCCGGCTACTCAAATGACCGTTTGGCCATGTAATGCATGGCTGCGCTGGGTGCACCAGAGTGGCTCTCTGGTTTGGCAAATATAGAGGGGTCCCGTTATAGGGCATATTGACAGGGGTTGTTGTGGTGAGATAAGTCGACATGGGTAAACAGTCCCACTAAGACTCTTAGGAACTACTTCCTCGCTGCCTGTAGGTGTCACTGTTGTGTTTGCGGTCTCTGATGGACTGTCTATAGCGGAAGCTTTGTAGATTAGATGATGACCGTAGTCTGTGAAGCTGACCATTGGTTCATATAGTTTTTGTCTTCTTTTGAGCCAATGTTCTAAAATTTGATTAATGTATGTGTCAATATTTGTATGATCTAAAGATTTTTGGGCAATATAGTTTTACTATAGTGTTACTTCCATGGTCAGTTTAAAGGGTTATTCCATTACTGACCGGTAGGAGTTAGATTGCAGGGACCCCCTGATGGGGTGTTTTCTGTAATGTATCTAAATCTGGGACGACCCCTTTAAATGTAGGAAAGGGACACTTGGGAACCTGTTTCTAAGGAGCAACGGTCAGAACTAAAATGCAATGCGGTAAATCTCAACAAAAGAGATATGTCCCGCTGCTGCAACCCCCAGATGTGTAATCCTTAGGAGAAGCCAGCAGCAAGTGTCCAACTCCCCTGCAGCGCCACCACAGGGCAAATGAAGCATTACACAGTTCTTATATAAACCAATAAGCTGCCTGGATGTGTTGGGTCCCCTTGACCAAGAGACACTCTTTATAGTCACGGTTAGCTCTGGGTATTAGGTGAGGGTCCTGAATTGGGGGCGTTTTTTTTTTAAATTAATCTGTTAGTATTTCTGTTGCTCTACTAAATCTGTATGAAAAACTTCCCATATAAACAGCGAATAACTAGGCCAAGCTTACATGGAAGAGATTGTAAAAAAACTGATAATAATTTCTTGAATATTTGTTGTTTTTTATTCTTTATTTTACAAACTAAGACTGCGTTATGTAGTGGACGATAATGGAGCCGTCGGCATCTCTTCACCTTATAACAACCAGGTTTTTGACATGACGAGTCTGACACCCCATCCAATATATATCGCAGAGATAAGAAGGGCAGAGCGATCCAGCGTTCAGGCCGGACTCCATGCTTGCACTAATCCTTTATATAAGGGACACTTTGAGCAGAAGCTCCGTTAGGGGAAGGGATGGGAACGTGTTCACTCGTCAGCCAGGTTGTCATTTGAAGATAAGACTCGATGTCCCCCTGGAAAATGCAATTCTCTGTTCTCTTAAGAAAGGCCAAATTCATTCAAAGTTCAAGAGATGCTGTGAAACTTGTGTGTACGAAGATAAAGTAATCCCCGGCCCCCAAACTGACCTCGTTCATCAACTTTTGGGCCCCTTCTAATGTTACAGCCTCTTTCTATTTGCTACACAAAGTTTCCGACAAAGTACACAGATAGGGAATTTGGTTCATTTTTCTTTTTCCCAAAACTGTACCTTACAGTTGGATCATTTTATGTGCAGGCTTCCTGAAATGGAGTGACCCGTGACAGGTCTGTGTGGCATGGACAAGGCAGTCTCTTATAAAGCAGGAAGCCATTTCTGTACATGTACTCAATGGTGGTTACTTCGACCGGAAGTCAAATTTGGCATTGGTTGAGGGCTTGTAATTCTGCACCAATTTAGCAGCTACACAAATGTCTGTGCCCCTTGTTTTACTTCTGGAGCCCTATACAGAATACACAAAATGTACGGGGGAGATAGCAGAGCTATAGCAATACATTGCACCCAATTCCAGACCTAAAAGCAGCCCCCTTAGATAGGAGGGAAGGTGCACGCTGGGGGAGGTTAGAGTGTGTTTGGGGTGCTGTCGGTCACTGGTCTGCGGCACTTTTTTATCTACCCCATGGAGGTCTCTGCCCGTGACTTGTATCTCAATACAGAAACTATTTCACAGTATATTTAGCAATTATGTGTAACATTGTTACATCACTGTAAAAAAAATGGCTTCATTTGGACGCATAATGACCCCCTCTCCCCCCAAGACACACACACACAACACGACCACAGGCAAGAGGGTTTCCAGATCATTAAAGGGTTTTATAGGCTGTTTCGCAGCAGCGGTTTTAACAAATTCATCCCGCAGTGAACGGTCTGTGTGAATAGGGCATCCTGCTAAGTGGAGAGGGGGAATTAGTGCTGCGGGGAGAGGAGGGGGACGGACCCTGCGCTTGCCAAAGACACCCCACTGGTTTACCAGAGCTGGGAGCAGATTAATCAGGCACTAATTCGATTTGCAACAGCTAAAGGATTTTTTTTTTTTTTTCACAGCTCAGTGTTAAGGAATTCGGCAGGGGCAGCCGCACAGAAAGGAGTGGGGGCAAATGAACATAGACCCCCATTTCCAAATGATTCTGCTTGATCCAGTGCTTGTTTGTTCTCCTCCTTTAGTGCTGATTGTAGTCTGCTGACGGACAGATTGTATGTAAAAATAGGACTGACCTGTTAATGAGGGGATATCGGCCTCTTGCAGTTAAGTGAAAGGGAGAAGGGGTGAGAAAATGGGTTCAAAAAGGTGTTTGGGTGGTGAGTGCCGCAGAACTTTTCATTTTTTCCCTCCCCTCTTGTCCCCAGGCGCTGTTTTCTTTGCCTGCATGTGTGCTAAGGATTTCAAAGTCTTCCCAGATCCGCTGATAAGACAAGGATTTGTAAAGGTGTTTTGAAAGGTCTCCGATCAATCTTCTCCTGGATAGGGGACGGCACAAAGAAACTGACTGGGTGACAAAAATAAAAGAAAAACTTTAATCCGGCAACACTTTCTGTTTACGCCTCAATTCAACCATGTTAACCTCTCGTGTGCTGACAAGAATACAGAAAAAAAATACAAGAGAAGAAACTTGTCAGGCTAATGCACATATCCACATCTCAATATTGTTCTATGCACAAGGACCACAAGTGTCCTTGTCCTGTCCCGTCCCCCCCCCCCCAAGTGTCCTTGTCCGGTCCCAAGTGTCCTTGTCCTGTCCCCCCAATCGTCAGCGCGTCCTTTACCCCCAATCAGCGTGTCCTGTCCCCCCAATCGTCAGCTTGTCTTGTCCCCCCAATCAACAGCGTGTCATTATCCTGCACCCCATTCGTCAGCGTGTCCTGTCCCCCCAATCGTCAGCGTGTCCTGTCCCCCCTATCGTCAGCGTGTCCCGTCCCCCCAATCGTCAGCGTGTCATTATCCTGCACCCCAATCGTCAGCGTGTCCTGTCCCCCAATCGTCAGCGTGTCATTATCCTGCACCCCAATCGTCAGCGTGTCATTGTCCTGTAGCGCATATCGTCACCGTGTACCCTAATTGTGAGTGTGTCATTGGGTTCTGATCCTGAGACCATTACTAAATAATATCATTATACTGTTGTGTTTTGTTCTTGACACCTGTTTGCTGCTGTAGTTTTTATGTTATCTCATATTTTTGCGTCTTTGCCTGTAACTTTTCTTCATTCCAGTGGCAGGGGGTAACCAAATGATCTAACTAGCCATAGTTACAAACAATAGTGATAAGCATCTGCTGGTGTGTAAAGTTAGTAGGTTTCATCACATTATGGCAGCCCTATTAACCAATCAGTGACTGTATTCATAGTTATAATACTAGACATAGGATAGCTATTGGCCGCCATTTTATACGGCCAGATCAGTCCTGATTCCCTCCTTTGCATGCACATTTAATAGTGCCAGAGAGGGTTTACTAGACACCTGGCGCCGCTTATCTCTTGGGACAAGAAAATTCCAACTTGTTGGATCCATGTTTCCCTCAATGGTAGACCTAGCAACGGCAAATATCCTGGAAGATATTTTATATTTTTTATCCATTGACTTTCCATCGCTTTCACTTTTGGGTTGGGTTTGACTGACAGGGCAGATTGATAACTAATGTCCTCATTAGGATTGTAGGCTATCATTACATTATTTGCTTCCTTTACAGACACCCATTAGCAGGGAAATAATACCCCCCTTTTTATTTCCTCAATATTATCAGTCTGTTCTCATATAAATGTCCAGATCAAACTAGGACGTCATCGATGTATCTGTTATAAGGTCACATAATAGACATAATCACGGTAGGGGATTTTGGCTTCTGAGGTTTTGTTCTTGAAGGATTATGTGGTTATGGAAGTGTCTGAGCTCATAGATGAAAAACCAAATTAGATTTATAAATCACATCTGACAAAGTTTTCCAGAAAGACTAATGCAAAAAGTTTGACAATTCCCTCCCGTGCCGGACTGGGGTTCCTTAGGCCCACCAAAGGAAATGATTCAGAATACCCACCCTCCACCTATACAGAACATGAGCACCTTTACTTATAATCTTGTAATTATTGCACACCCAGGATATATAATCGATGAAGGTGTAAGAGGTCATTATTGACTAATCCCATAAGAAATAGACCCTAGCGGCAAGTGATTGGCTCCAAAAGAGGTTGTCTTGTGCTGGACCTTTGGGGCCTATTATTGTGCCTGATATTAGACCCAATGAAGGATCCTGTGGTATACTGGTGGGCCAATACAGCCCCGGGTCCATCACACGTTCAGAAGCAGACGGCCCTGATGTTAAATGTTGAATCATAGACACGCCTTTTTATTTAAAAAAAATTATAATCAATATTAAAGCTAATGTAATACAATAAAGAAATGATAATATGTGTATATATATATATATATATATATATATATATATACACACACACACTATATATACATATAGACAATTTTACATAAATCCTCACAATAGAAATAACAAAGTTGCGACCTGAATCGTGATATGATTTTTTATAATTTATCACCAGGCTCTTGAAGATCGCCTCCTTTACATAGGGACATTTCTAACATCTATGAATGTAATTTCACCCACCAAAAATGAATCTAATGCTATATACTAATACTTACTATGAGCCAATAAGCAGCGCTAAAAGTGATCACCTGTTGGTATTGCCTTGCCCCGCGGTCCGGTCCCATGTAGTGGCGTCCACATGCTGCTGAAACTACGCCAACATGCGGCGAATGGTCGCATGATTTTGTTGGTAATACCTGGAAAAGTGGCCTCTGCAAATCAGCGTGGATTCGGCCGCATCCAAATGCCGCTACATGGGACCCACATCCTGAGGCTGAATTCAGATGAATGTGGGGAAACTCGGATGTTGAAAAACTGCTGATTTTCACATCCGATTTGCCCCTGTGTGGGTCCAGTTCTCACAGATCCCCATAGACTTGGGTCTATCGAGGCAGCCATGAAAACAGGACAAAATAGGACATGTTCTATTATTCAACGGACCCTTCACACGGCCCATTGAAATACCTGCGTCCGTGTGAAGGCTGTTGTATTAATGGTGGTCACAAGGACGTATACTACGGTCGTCTGAATTCGGCCTTACACTGCTAAAAAGAACTTCCTAATTAATGATGCTGCTTAACTGGGTGAGTTTGGCCCTTGATCTCCTTTGAGGGCCATTGGGGGGGGGGGGGGGGGTTCATTCATCTTTACTGTATGAGGGTCATTTCCCTTTAGTACAACTGAGATTATCAATAGACCTTAAAAAATGTAAATGACATACAAAGTAAGATTATTTTATGAACTGTACTAGAACTATCTACATGGTGAGATTTCCAATAGGGGAACACCTGAAAATGAAAATCCACTCCTTTTTTTATATGACACTCCTGGTCCGTGGTTTTAAAATCTGAAAAATATCAACATATGTCAAATATTTTAAGCCTTTGTACTTTATACGAATATAAGGCCGGGGCCACAACTAGACTTCTTGTAGCGCTAATGTTTGATTTTACCTATTGAGCTGCAGTCCAAATGAGTACATTGAATTGTATACAACGTGTGGACTGCACATGTCACTTAGGAGTTAAAATCAATCAGCAGCGCTGCCAAAAGCTTTAAGGTGTAGCTGGCCGTACTTTTAAACATAAATAAATATATATATATATATATACACTCTTTTTTTTTTTTTTAGCTAAATGTAAACATTTTTACCTGGAAAATCAATCTAAGGAAAACGAAATATCTACAATAATGTATTTCGGCTGCACATTGATGTCGTTTACGGTAGAGTAGATGAAGGGTCTTCTGCTTTGCCATGTAGACCTCACACTGATGAGACTTCCGAGATCTGGAAACATGTTAGTAGTGGTCACAATTATGTCAGGAATTTGCAAGTCTATGTTCCCCAGGTAGACAAGCTGAGTGAGTACAAATATCTGTAAGTGAGGAAGACTCCCCCAGGACTGACATCTGTATGTGTATGGTATGTAAGAAGATAAGCTGCAGACTATTGACACTCTTACTATATTCTTTGCATTTTTTTCTTTGCCAAACCCAAACCTTGGTAAATGCTTTCTATTGATAAACCCAGGTCTTCTAGTTTCTCCTAAATAAAATAAAAAAGGGTTAACGGATGGACAGGCTTGTTACTCTCTCTATTGGGGATGGACCAGCTCCCAACTTTTTTTTTTCTTTTTGGACACGCTTCTTCTAGGGATAAGCAGTATTGACTCTCTCCTAGGACAGGGCATGCTCTCTACTGTCGCCTAGGGCTAGGCATGCTTCCTATAATGGACACTCGTCTTGTAGCCTCTGCTAGAGATAAGCAGGCTACCTACGCTGTAGCCTAGGGTTAGGAAGTCTCCATATTCTCTCTCCTAGGGTTAGGTAGGCTTCCTAAACTCGCATTCCTATTTCGACCTCTCCTTTTAATAGGCACATTTTTTTGCCCTCTTAACTTAGAAACCCAATTTTCAACCTCTCAATGGACAACCTTGCTTCTTACAGCTTCGTTTAGGATAAACCACCATCACAGACTCTCCCGGAGACAGAAATGTATTCATCATGAGAATACAGACACCATGTACAGAATCTATATCCTCTGAAAGGTATGGGTGCTGTCATGAGGGGCCATAAACATGTCCTCTATTCAGCTAATGTAGTCAGGGAAATCTACTGCAGGGCATTTGGTTTCCCAGTGACTGCTCTTTACTGCTGCACAGGTAATAGGAGTTTATTATGGAATTGCTTTTTATCCAATTCACCAAGGGTCATGCGCTCCCCCTGCCCTGATACCATCTCAGAATGTCTCACTAATGGGGAATTTGCACATGTGAATGTTTTTGCTGTAAATGTTGTGATATGTGGTAAATGGCCTCACACAGCCAGTGTTACATCCATTGCTCACAGCGTTTCTCCAGTTGTGATACAGTAAATGGAGAGACTCTCCATAGAAGTGACTGTCATGTGGACTCTTGGTATGAGTACATGCTCCACCATACAGGTGAGATATCTGCCCGTCTCTTGCAGAATAGGCACGTTCTACTCCCTGCAGTGTCCGCAGGATGGGCACTCACTTCTGAGCAGTCTCCCTTACGTCTTTTGAGTGTCCAAAAAGTCATTTTTCCTCTCTCTCGCAGGCACACACAATGTGACACATATATCTCCACAGTCTCCTGCGGTCTCTCAGGGCACAGCTACATTCTTATATCAGTCACTGTAAGGACATAACAGGACATCTCTCACGCCATGCACCCTTTTTTACCACCTGTCAGCACACCGCCTCTTATAACTTCAATTACTGTCATGATAGACTTTGCTTAAGTTCCCTTTAGCCAGACAGTCTCATTGCAAGAAACAGCCCCCATGCCTCCAGCCCTGGTCATGATTGACACCTCCTCGTATCCATGTAGGAAACGCACAACTTCACCCTATAGCAGTATACAGCAGGCAGAACGCTGCAGACACTATGAAGACCGGCAGTCTCAACCCTACAAGCAACTACCTCACCTCTCGCTATCCAGCCTCCACTAAGAGCCTCCACCAAGCCAGACACAGCCTCTTATGCCTATGGCCTCTACTAAAATAGTTACAGCTCCTGGTAAGACGCATACAGTCCTGCATCCTGCAATCCCAGTCATTCTTCTCAACAGGTTCTAATGCCTACAGCTTCTCAAGACCGCGTACTTCCCTGCCGGCTATCCAGCATGCCACTTATCCTAGTTAACTCTTTCCTAGAAAGTGTTAAATCTTCATTCCCTAGGTTTAATATTTATATTTGATGGCAAACACTGCTCAGATATTGTACTGTGACTTCTCCTGAGACACACTGTCCTTTCCCATCTGTCCCATCACTCCTTAGCCTCACCTTTCTTCTCGGGTGCTTTGCAAAATGCAGTTGACCTCTTATTTTTGGTGCTCACCTTATCTGCAGGCTCTCCCTGTCCCCTTCTGTCTCACACTTTCCCTTGGCTAAGGCAAGCCTCCCTTTACTCTGCTCCCTGCCTCTATCCTTCAGCCTCCCACCCTCTTCTTTTTCACCTCCTCTCCCCTCCTTTTCTTCTTCTGCATGTGAATCAATTGCTTGCAGCCTCCCCTGCCCAATGTTCTTCTACCAGTGGGTGTCGTTGTAATTCCCCCTAATGCAATGTCATTCCTTGAGATGACCTCAAGCCAAACAGTCTGAGAGCTTCATTCACTTTCTATAGCAAGACAGGGAAAGACAGTCACCAAAAACTTCTCATCTGTGCAGAAGGATGTGAGGATTCACTCTGCAGATTGCTTACTCTTCTCACCATCCTCAGTCTCCAAAGCTCAACCACCCCATGCTGCACAGACTGCCCTGAGTGGCCACCAAACTTTCACTCTCTCACTTATTATTTTTTAATATATATATTTAGCGCAACTTTTTGTTTTTCAACTTTTTTCACCCCCAATTTGCACCGTCTCTTAATTTAATTCTAAGGTAGTGCATTTTTTTTTCTATAATTACTCTTTAATTGCAGAATGCTAGGTAAGAACCTTCACTTTAGCAAAAGAAGGTGTAACATTTGCATCTCATTCTAAAGCTCACATATATATCCAGATTGTGTTATGTAATTTTTATTTTATACTATTTTTTTTTACTGCACAGGATTTTTATGTTGTCATTTACCCTCGTTTTTTATATCACTTGCTTTTGCAGATAAAAAGTTTTGCAGGATGTCTTTGAATTTGTACCTTTTTTTTTTCTTCTTCTTTTGGAACCTTTCTGCTAAATGATGTCATCTCTGTTTGATTTTGGTTGCTAGTCTATTTCAGCTATTTTTACCATCTGTTTTTAGTAACTCCTAGGTGACTAAAATATTTTATATTATTATTATTTTTTTTTTTTTCTGTTTTTGCCTTCATTTTTGTCAGGAGTACAAGCCAGTGGAAGGATCTGTGGTCAAGGCAGGGTTAAGCTGACTTGAAGATGATGCTGAGAGGGCAGTTTTTGCTGTTCGTTCTAGTTTCTTTGTCCTGTACCGCTCAAGAAAGTAGAGGAGGATATGGGATGAATATGTTTTCCATCCAGCCATCACAGCCTGATCCATGCTACGATGAGAACGGGAACCCTCGGAGATGTATTCCGGACTTTGTAAACTCTGCTTTTGGGAAGGAAGTCAAAGTATCAAGCACCTGCGGGAAGAACAACCCATCAAGGTATTGTGTGGTGACGGAGAAAGGGGAGGATAGATTAAAGAACTGTCATTTTTGCAATGCTTCAGACCCTAAAAAAGCTCATCCACCCTCCTTTCTAACTGATCTCAACAACCCCCACAACCTCACCTGCTGGCAGTCGGAGAACTTTATTCAATATCCTCTGAATGTCACCCTAACCCTGTCTCTTGGGAAGAAGTTTGAGGTGACTTATGTGAGTCTCCAGTTCTGTTCTCCAAGACCGGAATCCATGGCTATCTTCAAGTCTATGGACTATGGGAAATCTTGGGTACCATTTCAGTTCTACTCAACCCAATGCAGAAAAATGTACAACAAACCCAATAAAGCAATTATTACTAAGCAGAATGAGCAAGAGGCTATCTGCACGGACTCTCATACAGATATGCACCCCCTCTCTGGTGGCTTGATAGCCTTCAGCACCTTGGATGGTAGACCCTCTGCACATGACTTTGATAATTCCCCAGTCCTTCAAGACTGGGTGACAGCCACTGATATCAAGGTGGTGTTCAGCCGTCTTCACACTTTTGGAGATGAGAATGAAGACGATTCAGAATTGGCCAGAGACTCTTACTTTTATGCCGTTTCTGACCTTCAAGTTGGGGGTCGGTGTAAATGCAATGGACACGCCTCGAGATGCGTCAAGGACCGAGATGACAACCTGGTGTGCGACTGCAAGCACAACACTGCTGGACCCGAGTGCGACCGCTGCAAACCTTTCCACTACGACAGACCTTGGCAGCGAGCGACGGCGAGAGAGGCCAACGAGTGTGTGGGTGAGTAGGAACAACTTGCAGTTCACTCAGTTGAGTTATAGGGAAATTGGGAAAGAATTTATAGTGGTAAAAGACCAAGGACAAGTGCACACAATTGTGAGAGTGTGTAGATAACACAGAACACCCTGCATTGTGTCGCTTTCCCTCTTTGTGGCGTGGAATTCCATAGGCTTGGATACAGAAAGGGATGTGACGGTCCACGTTGACCTTTTTTTTGTCTTCTCGAATTGTTGGCATTTGCAGCTGGCCCACTTTTGTGACTTGAACAAAGTGCCTATCAGTGGTTATTGCCTATATGTTGTTCCATAGATAAAATAGCCCTCGGCAATTAAAACATATCACAAAGAACTAATATTTACTTTTAAATCTACTTGAGCAACCCGAAGGCTAAAAGTAAAAACCACAAAAACCACAGAAGTTACAGTAAAACTTAGACTCTGGTTCTTGCTATTGTGATACTTTTCTGACTTTTTAGCTAGTGCTTGGGATAAATTACATTTCATTAAATGTATTTTCAGTGAGTTTCCCAGTGATGTCATAGTGAATCTTTATCCCTGTCAACACGCGACTGATTCCGAATTTGGCCTAAACTCGCTTTTAAAACGCTACCTGGACAGCTAAAATTTCTCCTGGAATTGCTCCATGGTTAGTTAATTAGTTAATGAGCCCATGGAGAAAATTGCAGTGCAAGTGATACCTTTTATTGCCTGAGTGAGTTGGGTTATATTGCAGCGAAGACTAGTAAAGGCAAACACAACTATATAAAGGTATATTGTCCGTTACTGAACCCTATGCACGATGATGAAAAAACTCTATGATGTAATATTGTTTTATAAAGAGTAACTTTACTTCATTATATTTTGCCTGATCCGTTTCAGAACATAAATTAATTTCCTTATTCATTTCTAGACCACAACATTATATTTACATTGAAGTGACAGATATGCAATAGATCGATAGACAGATATGCAAAAGAATGATATGCGATAGATCGATATGCGATAGATCGATATGCGATAGATTGATATGCGATAGATCGATATGCGATAGATCGATATGCGATAGATCGATATGCGATAGATTGATATGCGATAGATCGATATGCGATAGATCGATATGCGATAGATTGATATGCGATAGATCGATATGCGATAGATTGATATGCGATAGATCGATATGCGATAGATCGATATGCGATAGATTGATATGCGATAGATCGATATGCGATAGATTGATATGCGATAGATCGATAGATATGAGATAGATAGATATGAGAGATATATCTATCTATCTCTCATATCTATCTCTCATATCTATCTGAGAGAGATAGATAGATATGAGAGAGATAGATAGATAGATAGATAGATATGAGATAGATAGATATGAGAGATAGATAGATATGAGAGAGATAGATAGATAGATAGATATGAGATAGATAGATAGATATGAGATAGATAGATAGATATGAGATAGATAGATAGAGAGAGAGATATTAGATAGATATGAGATAGATAGATAGACAGATAGATAGATAGATAGATAGATAGATAGAGAGATAGATAGAGAGATAGATATGAGATAGATAGATATGAGATAGATAGATATGAGATAGATAGATAGAGAGAGAGATATTAGATAGATATGAGATAGATAGAGAGATAGATAGATATGAGATAGATAGATATGAGATAGATAGATATGAGATAGATAGATATGAGATAGATAGATATGAGATAGATAGATAGATATGAGATAGATAGATAGATATGAGATAGATAGATAGATAGATAGATAGATAGATATGAGATAGATAGATATGAGATAGATAGATATGAGATAGATAGATATGAGATAGATAGATAGATAGATAGATAGATATGAGATAGATAGATATGAGATAGATAGATATGAGATAGATAGATAGATATGAGATAGATAGATAGATATGAGGTAGATAGATAGATAGATAGATTATGAGATAGATAGATAGATAGATATGAGATAGATAGATAGATAGATATATAGATAGATAGATAGATAGATAGATAGATTATGAGATAGATAGATAGATAGATAGATAGATAGATAGATAGATAGATAGATAGATAGATAGATAGATAGATTATGAGATAGATAGATAGATTATGAGATAGATAGATAGATAGATATGAGATAGATATGAGATAGATAGATATGAGATAGATAGATAGATAGATATATAGATAGATAGATTATGAGATAGATAGATAGATAGAGATGGATTATATCTCATATCTGTTGACAAGTAATATGATAGTTAGAAGGGTCCATAAGGTGTAAAATATTTAGGATATATTGTATAATGTGATAGATAATTCTTTATATTCAGATTCATACCCAGGTTTTCCATTCTGTTTTATGTTAAACCTTCTCTAAGAGCTGTGCTTAAAATATATCAGAAGATTATACTTTTCAAGTTTGAAGTTTTTACCCCTTCAATTTACATTATTAGTTATAAGAATATTTATTTAACTCTAGTGCGATAATAAAAAAAAAAATTCTTGCAGGCCTGTTGGATAATACGTCGCATATTTGCATTTCCCAAATTCTGTCACTTTCGTAGCCAGAAAGCAAAGCAGAAGAACTCTGGCCCATGTACGGTATAGATGAGATTTCACAGTGAATAATGTGACGGCAATATGATCGTATAATCGCAGTTATTGCTGAAATGTCATCATAATAATCATTACCCGTCACTGCTGTGTGTTCATCAAAATATTCACACCAAACTCGTACAAGGGGGAGCAGTTTTTTTTTTTCTTTTCTTTTTCTTTTAGTAAAATATATTTCTATAAATGACACATACTATTCAGAACCGGTCAGGCCGTGCAATTACAATCTCCAAATAGGAAATCCTCTGAGCAACTGACCGAAAAGAGAGAGAACTGCTCGTCAGGAGGCAGCGGACCTTTATTGTAACTTCTGATTATTATTTAGGAGGTGCGTTATTTTTATATACATCTTTACATTTTTTATCTGATCTTTCTTGATTTTTTTCTTGTATTATGTAGATCAGCTTATATTTTCATAGTCTTA
This sequence comes from Rhinoderma darwinii, assembly GCF_050947455.1. Classification (NCBI taxonomy): domain Eukaryota; kingdom Metazoa; phylum Chordata; class Amphibia; order Anura; family Rhinodermatidae; genus Rhinoderma; species Rhinoderma darwinii. The sequence continues at coordinate 63,724,818 of NC_134699.1, forward strand.
TAAAACATAACGACAACTCAAGTTTTAATGTCCGTAATCGATTCATCAATCACATTGACCCTATGCTTCACTGCATTATGTTTGTGTATATGTTTTACTACAAATACATCATCTATTTGTGTAGCTTTATTTGTAGGTTTGCTATACGTGTTTTCCGTTTATAGCTTCTGAAGCTCCAATGTTCCCACAAGTCTAAGGACCCCTTAAAATGTGCATCGTGTTCAGTACTTCGAGGCTAAATCCTTTCCGTACCTTTAATTTTGCATTCACATTTTTATGCTTTTGTTTTGTTTTTGGGTGGGTGGGGGGGGGGGTTCTCTCTCCTTTTAAACATAATTTTTTTTATTGTGTTTTTTTCTGAATCCTGTTCTTTTAGAGGAAAGGACAATGCAAAGATGAAACTCCGGCGTGTATTGTATATTGTTTCAGAACGCAGCTAGGATTTCCAGTAGGGCCTCCGCTTCCATACGAGGGCCGGTGTAGATACGTTTCACATATCATTTTTATTATCGTTTAGCAAATTGCTGCTTGTTTTATCCATCTGCAAGTCATTAAAACATCCCGATCACTAATGACCTAATTGTTCTGTAAATCTGCACCGTGATTCAGAGTATTGCCTGGGAAAAAAGTCTGATAATTACTACCACATCCATTACTGCGCAGATACAAAGTGCTTACACCCGGTACTAGCAAAGTGTCTGCGCTGTGTGTGCATTGTGGCTCGTGCTCACGCTAATGGACTGTCTGTGCGCGCCATATTCCAGAACACGGTCACATGATACTTACTCATGTGACCAGGAGGTCTTGTACGTTGCGTTACATGGAGCGATCAACCGCTCCTCCTCATAAATACGGTATTATGCGTTGGCACAAAGTTTTGGAACGTGATCCATTTATTTATGCCCTCAATTTGTTCTTATCAACAAGGGGGGTGAGGAAGTGCCTCCATTTTTGGCTGTGCTCACAGCTATTGAGATATATGAGCGGAAAAGACATGCACAGTACATAAAAGTTTATGAATGTCTTTCGCTGCTGTCCCACAGGCAGTTAGATCTTACAGTCGCCATAAAATATTTGTAGTAAACGCTTATGTTAAAATATCGGAAACGCGCTCACATTTACGACTTTGTCACCAGTCACTTTTACGGCAATACATAAAAGAATTTGACGTCTGTGAGAAGTGATATTTTTATTGTTTTTTTTACGGTAGATGGTCCATGACCAAACACTGTGGTCTACATCTGCCTTCCTGATATCAACGATACAATTACTAATATTCAGGATTTTCTTGAACTTATTGGAAAGTTGATGACATGAGTCCATCCACCTGAACCCCTGGTCTCCATCTTGACTACAACTACAGTCATTGGGAAACCCCATATGACTTTGTATCCTCAACTCTCATATCCATGAGGCCGGGACTGTGTGAGCCGCACAGGTCAGCGTTGCATTAACATTGCGCTATACCCATCTGTAAACTGGTGTAAAGCACCGCACGCTAGCTAGATGCAATCTTTGGCCCTGTTCACACAGTGGAATTTTCATTCTGCTTCTGACGAGTTTATTGGGCAATTCCACGTCAAATGTTTCCATATGAAAAATCTGCTGCACCTGCACGAAGCCAAATACGTTCTGCTAATAAATGCATTCCTATGGAGGCAATTTCACCAGGCATGCGGAGTTGATATTTAGCCCAAAGTTTCTCCACTTGTTTTTTTTTCACAGCAAAACAGTAAAACGTTCATATCCATTATAGGACATTTGTTGTTGTATCGCCATCACACTTCTAAAATGAATAAAAAGTGGTATAAAAACATAGTAAATCTGTTGCACGAAGTACGGCTGATGCCCCACACAGTTTTTCGGGGGACTCGGGCCAAATGGCGTATATATTTGTTGCATTTCTGCCACCATGTTTTTGGATAGTCACCTGTCCTGATTCTTATACTCATCTGTGATAAGCCATTCTGCCAACTCTCTGATATATAGAAATATATCCTTCATCTCATTTTCCTTCAGTTTCTTAATGATTCTTAGGCCTCTTGCACACGCTGCGGACTTTGTTGCAGATTTTGTACTTCCTTCCATTTAGATAAATGGAACGGATTTTCAGTCGCAGAAATTTCTGCAACAAATTCGGCAGCGTGTGCAGGGGCCTTTGTCTGGAAAATCAGTGCAGCGTGGGGGGAAGCAGGCGGCTGCTGTCAGCTTCATTGAGAACAAGTGGTATAGAACAGCAATCTCATCTGTCAGGGATAACGGACGGATACTCAGAGCTCTCTTAGATCTTGTCCTAAAGTAGGAAAAATATTTGTCCCAACAGATCATGGGGTCACGTATAAAAATGTCTTAAAGGGAACCTGACACAGGACAGTCCACTGTGTGACAAAGTCCTCTGCTAGTCCTGCTCTATTCCCTCCACAACTGGCGGCTAAAGAAAATAAATCTCTTCTATGGTGCAGAGATGGGGCCCGGCTGTCACCAGGATCATTTCTCCTCCCCGGGGCACTTCCAGTTTTAGTCTGTAAAAGGTGCCATTACAAAAATATGGAAACACATGCACAGATTTAGCCGTCTTTATCTTGACTTTTAACGCATTACATACACAGTGGCAACATCCTTTATCTTGACTTTCTCAATGGCTTTTGTCTTTTGACATCACACTGGAGCAAGTTATCAGTCTAGATAAAGATGGCTACATCCATATGCCCCTTCCTTCTATGTGAGCCCCTTGAGCCGTGCAGCAAAAGGGATGACATGACAGACCTGCAATATAGAAGGTCCGAAGGGTAGAACTCACTGGCCCATGACTGGCACTTTGGAGAGCTTTTAAGTGGTGCATTTGTGCCAACTACATCACGTTTACCGCATGATGAACACAACAAGGTGAGCGCCCCGTTACTATGACACACCTACGGGAACAGTCTTGGCTGTTGGTTAGTCGCAGGGAGATCGCCCATTCGCAGTCAAATAATTTCAAATGATTGTAGTATAAATACACCAGTCTATGGAAGTTACAAAAGTACCAGTCAGGGGATGGATACAAAAAAATTCCAAATTACTGTAAACCTGCCCAGAGCTAATGAAAGAGGCCACCAAGAGAATTAGCATTCATTGCTGAGATAGTTGTACATTTACTTGTTGTGCAGGTCGTAGCTTTGCGGAAAATTGGCAAACTAAATGAGCTCCGCAGTAGAGGTAGAATAAATGCAACCGAAATTCTGGAGAAAACCTGCTGCAGTCTGCAAAAGAACTGCATCTTGATAATCAATTTATTTTCCCGCAAATCAATCACCTGAAACATCTGAGACTGGACTTCGGTTTTAATGGTATACATTAAACATATATATCATGAACTATCATGACCCTGTTCAAGACGTGTACATCAAACAGATAGTGTGTATGGATGACGGATGCCACTGTTAGGGATCCATTTAATCCTCTGCCACCCGTAAACTTTACTGGTATCTGTTTAACATACATATTAAAAGCCCATGATGTATACGTTAACCGTATACCTGTGACACATGCCATACATCACCCATAGGCTCCCATGCTCCACCACGTTATACTTTTCTTGAAGGATCCGGAAGGATAGACAAGCATATTCTACTCTGCTATTCCATCCTTAAAAAAATGTAATAAAAATAAATGTATAATAATGTTTTTCAGCCCGACAGAGGCCAAAAGGACACTCTTTTGGCCTCCAGTAGGCTATTGTAGCCCTATGGACACATCTTGCGTGTACGTCGGGAGCGCAGGGCCTTACGGTTTACTCACACGTCTCATGCAATTTGACAGAAGGTCAACATAATAGGGGAAAAATTGCAAAGCTGATCGAGACCTATACACACAAGTCTATAGTAGCTGCCAAATCTTCTACTGAGTGAGGGGGTGAATAGTTATGCAAAGATTTCGTGTTTTATAATTGTAATGTATGTAGATCACTCTGTAGAGATTTGACGTGAGTCTTTTTTTTGTTGTCCAATGTCAAAAGGCCGATTGAAATCCTCTTTGATTCTACACCATAAAAATGTAAAATGTCCAAGAAGGTGAATTCTTTTATATCCGCTGTATGATATGATTATAAAACATTGAGCGCCAAAAAGTTTCATGCATCATTTGAGGACATGTTAGTCATTTGCTGTAATGTTTGCTCGGGAATGCCTGCAAAGGGGTTAAATCAGCCCAAATCCTTTGAGGTAACACAGCGGCTGAGCAGTTCTAAACATCTAGATATTTTCTGGCAGCGAGCCGCCAAACTGGAGGAGCCAAGTATACCTCTGCCGAAATGAGGTCTAGGACCGTGTCTGGTGTGAGATCTCTGCGGGCTTGATGTACCTGAAGCCATAAATCATTGACCAGCACGGGGCAGAGCTCACAGGGGGTGACGGGAGTCCGGAGGAGGCGGACAAATCCCAGCTTATTGCCTGTTGCTTTGTCTTGTATTGTGATGAGGATCCACGAGCGTGTTAGTGTTGGGTGGGCTCCACTATAATACTATACAACATCACGCTGACCTGGATATTCACAAAATCAGCGCTCACAGGCTTGGTCTAGTTCTTTAGGACATCCATAGGAGTTCTGTCCCCACATAACTGCGTGTCCTCGTCCCCGCAGAACTGCGTGTCCTCGTCCCCGCAGAACTGCGTGTCCTCGTCCCCGCAGAACTGCGTGTCCTCGTCCCCGCAGAACTGCGTGTCCTCGTCCCCCAAATAACTGCATGTCCTCGTCCCCCAAATAACTGCATGTCCTCGTCCCCCAAATAACTGCATGTCCTCGTCCCCCAAATAACTGCATGTCCTCGTCCCCCACATAACTGCATGTCCTCGTCGCCCACATAACTGCATGTCCTCGTCCCCCACATAACTGCATGTCCTCGTCCCCCACATAACTGCATGTCCTCGTCCCCGCATAACTGCATGTCCTCGTCCCCCACATAACTGCATGTCCTCGTCCCCGCATAACTGCATGTCCTCGTCCCCCACATAACTGCATGTCCTCGTCCCCACATAACTGCATGTCCTCGTCCCCCACATAACTGCATGTCCTCGTCCCCGCATAACTGCATGTCCTCGTCCCCGCATAACTGCATGTCCTCGTCCCCTTGCACCGCTGGTCTCTGTAGTTTTTGCAGTGGCGTAGCTATTGAGGGTGCAGAGGTTCTGATTGTATCTACAGTGCTCACTGTCGCCCCCTGGTGAGTAGTGCACTAGCCATTATAAGGAGTGGGGTGATGCCAGGGGCATCATATATTTACTGTTTGATAACTTAGCAGCCCTGAGTATACTAGAAGATTATGTAACCCCCACAATGTCTCATCCTGGGATACAAAGTCCCTGCTTCTTCATGCTCTCCTCCCCAAATTATTCCATGTAGGGTGGCATAACATTTGAGGTGTTGAGAGGGTATCGGACAACTAAGGCCCCCGATCTAAATGGACCTTTTCATGGCTGCCTCTATGGTATGTTCAGACCCTTATTTTTGTACAGGCCGGGTTCATTGGCCATCATGTTATGGCATTAGCAGATAAAGTCTGCCAGTGGGTCCAGGATATTATTAACTGAATGTGATTTGAGCTTTAATATCCAGATCTCGGAGATTTCCTTCGTGTTTAGGTTAGTTGACGGGTTGTGACTTTGTAGCCGGTAGCTGTAAATGCCTGGTAGAGATGGACAGGACAGGTGATGTGAAGGTTTCCTCTCCTCCCCCGCTGCTCGCACAATGTTAGGACGACATTTCACACATGGTCCCAGGGGACATTCGTCACCTCTCGCCCCCACACACACACACACCAGGTACACTGACCCGTTACTTCATAGATTCACTTACATGCTGCGCCGCTTAGTCATCGCGCTGCCTCATTCATCTGCCCTTTTCTACCATAAATGTTTTCTATGGGTCATGGCACCGACAAAGCTGACGCTCCTTATGACTTTACAGAGCTCTGACATATTTCAATCCTGATTCTAGGGAAGATTTAGAGCTGCTGTTCCCTAGATGTATTTCTACAGAACTATGGGTAATTTATGAGAAATAAAATCCCCCCCCCGGTTTATGGTAGTAGACCGAGGCATTGGGCCACCACACCACGCCCAGAGCCGTGGTCACTATTTGAGCACCTCTGACTCACAGGAGGAAAGGGAGACCATCGTGAAAATTCACAAAAGGAGACATTTTGCTACATTTGCCATCCAGCTGGGAGGCCAGTAATGTCCACCGCACACGAGAGGCCATCGCCCCATCATCACATAGTGCTCGGGCTCCACATACTTTCCATAACTCATATTGATGGCAGGGGAGAAGTTTGCACTTGCCTACGGTGAACTACATCCCAGATCCGACTGATTTAGGACATCCTTGGGGTCACAGCTCCTTCCTTTGTGCGACTTCCTGACGAGTCTGGAGATATTAAACTTGTAACTCTTCTTGACATACATCGTACAATTTATATTTAGCATTTCCTCATCATTTTTCAAATTGTAGAAAAAAAAAATCGTCTTTTATGTAACTTATTTATACTGATTGTAGCAGTAATAATAATAATTATAATCTAGCGCTCATTGACCTGCTGATTATTTCTGAGAAATCTTCACCCTAGAAGTCCTATTTTACTGCATTCGTCTATAAAAACATCCAGTAGTCTGGAAAAAATCTTCTAGTCCAGGATTTTTCTAGCAGTGTGAATTGCCCGCTGTATCGCTGCGTCTCTCTCTTTTTGTCATTGCTTTTGTCCACACAGGACAGCAGGGTATGGACCCGGGGACATCGTTGTTACGAGGGGCAGCAGGGCCGTCACAAAGGGCCTTTATGTTACCACATGTCTGTGCATAACACAGGAGCTCCAGGAAAATCTTTCACGTTGAGCTTTCTCTGTTGACACAGCCACAGATGTTCATTTGATGATATTATAATACAGTAATAATCTATAATCTATTCACCTCTCCTGCAAAATAAACACTTCTCCTTTTAGATATCATTAGAACAATATTTAGCGCTAGAGTAGTAAAGACTTATTACACAGCAGCATGCCTCATCTAAAAACAGAAAAATCACACAATGATGGTTTTCTTGCTTATTTCCCTGTAGATGGCGGTATTGCAATTGCTCCTATTCCCTTATACAAAGGGGAAATCCTTGTCATAGCCATATGTTGGGGGAGCGCAAACTATTAACAGTAAAACTAGATACTGCAAAAGAGTCTAAAGGACTGGATTGGGCCCATGGGCTGCTATTATATAAGGGTTTACATCAGACTACTCAAAACTGGGGCCTGGAAGCTGAGATATAGGGGGTTATTATTATTATTTTTTAAATAGTTGTATGTTTTCTCCCCCCTAAGCCTCCAGTCATTATTTTTAGTAGTCCAGTCCAGCAGTGACCAGTGTCCCCTCTATGTCAGACACGGAGACCACTACAGCCGCTCTATAGTGTAAGGACCACCAAACAGCTCCTCATATTTAATCCATAGTTTGATATATTTGGTTCCATGCATCCCACCCTAACATTATTGGTTATCCTGTACAGTTCCTCTTCTTCACAGCCAGGGTTTCCATATCGTGTGCCGATGAGGATTAACAAGGCAGAAACCTCTGTTTGTAGGAATGAACGCCTGTATAGTTGTAGGTTGTATCCGTGCTACACACCAGCAGTTCTGTCCTTTTACCATTTTCCAGCTGTTTTTCCCTCTCTATAGTCTCTGGTCCTTATTTGTCCATGGGACCTGTAGACAATGCAGCAAATGTAAACCAGCTGCCGGCCATACGTTATCATGTCCCGGGACATAGTCATGATCTTCATATTTTCCAATTAACCCCTGTGCAGCCTGGGGGGCATCTCCTGCCTTTAGCAGGGGTCATATTGTGACTTTGCTTCCTTGAAACTTGGCACATATGTTAGTGTACGGTCTGTTTAGCATATGAAAAGGAGTTCGGCATTTCCGCGATGGACAATACAGGAAGATGAGAGGATCACGTCTTTCCTTTTTATTTTTTGCTTGTGACTCCAGGTCTTTTTTTGCCTTGTGTATGCAGGTGGGGCAGCATCTGTCTGTATTATCTTGTATTGTTAGTCATGTAGTGCAGGGTTGTTTCTTATTGTCATTTGCCAGAAAGCAGCCTTTGAACATAAGAGGCCATAGAAGAGGCCCCAGCTCCTGGAGTAGACCCCCCCCCCCCCAGTTACCATATTAAGACTCTACGCACAGACTACAGCCAGTATCTGCAGCTGACGCTTCTCCGTCCAGTCCACCCAACCTGTGTTCTTACTCAACCACCACCTATAGCCATCATCAACCCCGATGACTAGAGACCTACAGATGTGGGACGGAAGGAGCTTAAATACCCTTTAGGCATGCAATAATTTTAGAAATTGGGGGACAGTTCAGGCTTAGACCTCCCTATTTGTTGGTCTGCCTCTATACCAGCTCTTACCACAGACCTCATAAATGCTGATTTCTAAGCAGACCCCCAGGTAAACAAATGCCTCTCCATTGGGTCAGACCTTACACTGTCCTTGGACCCTAGAAGGGGTGAATAAAAGTAAGATTGCGGATATCTTCTCAGCACTTCTTGGCTTGTCGCATGTATTTAACTGGTATTTTCAGCTGACATGAATTGTCACACAATGGCGGACATTTCTGACCATCTTTCGCCGTTTTTACTGTTGATCGTTGTGCAACTCCTTTAGGGTTAACAGACCGGAGTGCATAGCTATCGGAGGCACCAATGTTTCCGCAAAGCGTTTCCAAGACCATTAGAAGTCAAGTGGTCGATATTCCGGATTTAAGTCCCAGCATCTTCAATAAGAAGGATTTGGGTTAACACCCCCTCCGTCCCCCCGGTGCCTCTCCCCCACGTCCTTGTAAATATATATTCTATCTTTGGAAGAGGCGGCAGACAAAAGGAAGGAGAAACAAAAAAAAGCTACCCGAGAAATATGTCAAATATGTCTTCAGAGACCCAGTCCAAGGCAATTAGTTTTCCCCTCAAATCAGATTAACCTGTACAAGGCAGCCGGCGAGTTGTGCCAAACCCCACATCCTGCTTTCCCAAGAGTTTGGCATGTGGAGGGGAGAGACTTTGTGTTGTCAACAATTTTAAGAAATGCTCTGAACCCTATGAGTCGGGTGATGGGGGGAGGGGAGAGTCTCTCTGCGCACCTTTAGCTCGGGTATTGAGAAAATGAACATTATAAGCAGTACGGTCGCACAATCCCCTCCTTTTAATGTGTGGCCCTCTAAGGCTACCCATTCTATCTATTACAACCCGTGTACATAGAAAAGAGGGCTGCCCCCTAATAGTGCTGCCGCCATATAACCCCTTACCGATGCAGTCAGCCCTAGCGCTTGTAGGGAGAAGGTGCCTTGTGCAGGTTCACTCCACCCATGGGTAAAGGGGATGGGGCCGACCTGAGCTGTGGTACCCTCTCCACAGATGTATCTGTATATTATAACTCAAAGGGGTTTTCCAATTTATATAAATAAGGCTTAATCCTTGTATGATAAGTTCTGCAACGTTATAATATATTTTGTGTTTCAATTCCTCATTGTTTTTAAGATCTCTGCTTGCTAATAGTGAATGAAAATATTCTTGTTTATATTTAGAGGCTGAAATAGGATTCTGACCTAAGGCTCTGTTCACACCGTCGTTGGAGGCTCCATTAGGATCCTTTGTCACAGATCCGGCAGAGATCACATCATGCTGCGCTATTGTTTCCAGTAAAACCACGGACACCCCCAACTGAAATACGGAAAGCTGACGGAACCCATTAAAGTCAATGGGTTCCGTTGACCGCTGGTGGTATCCGTGGTGCAACGAAAGTGTCGTTTACGGTTTTCCCTTATTCTGCTACTCTGACGGAGCAGAACAAAGGAAAGCCCCGACGCAGGTGTGAACATAACCTAAGGCCAGGTTCCCACAGGGGAGGATACGCTGCGTAAAAATCATGCAGCGTGTCCGACCTGGAACCCACAGTACATTCCATCCTAAAAAAAGTCACACCACATTGTGGTGCGGTTTTTCGAACGGAATATCCGCTGCAGAAGAAAGCCATTCATACTTACCCCCTCCCTCCTCTGATGTCCGCTCCAGCCTCCCTGGATGACGTTGCAGGCCATGTGACGTTGCAGCCTGTGATTTGTCTGCAGCGGTCACATGGGATGGAACGTCATCCCAGGAGGCTGGACTGTAGGGAGGAGGAGAGCGTTCTGGGTAAGTATGATTTTTTTTTCCGGAGTTGCTTTTTTTGCTGAGTAATCGCTGCAAATACGCCGCAAAAGTCGCAACACTTGGCTTTCTCTTGCGGGTTTTGCATCCCCATTGAATTGAATGGGGAAGACCCGCAACGGAAAATCAACAAAAATGCAGCATAAATTGACAATCTGCGGATTTCAATTCCGCACCACAGGTCAATTTATTTACGTTTACGCTGCGTTTTTTTCCCCGCAGCGTGGACATGAGATTTAGTAAATCTCATCCACTTTGCTGCTACTGTAAATGCTGCAGAATTTCCGCACAGAATTCCGTTGGGAACCCGGCCTAATACTTTCTACAGCTGAGGGTTTGTTACAATTGTATCCAGTGTAGACAATCCTCTGAGCTGAACAGCCTGGACTCCAGACTGATGCACCTTTCCTGAACAGATACATTGTAACAAACAATCAGGACAGGAGAGAGATTTGTGCTGCTGTGAAGCTCACAGAGGATTGACTACGTACTTCCCCAGCAAACAAGATGGGGAGGGGGAGATAAGGGACCTCATCCACTTCTTGCTTCCCCTTCTCTCTAACTACTGACCATACAACTTTGCTGTTTTGTTGGAGTGACTTGGCCATAGCTGCGGTGGGGGAGCACGTCTCCAGTTCTGGTTGTTGTACCCCCCCCCCCCCCTTCTTATTGGTCACCTCTCCCTCTATACACAGGCTGTCATCGTGGATCTGATGGGGCAGTGATCCTCAACCACAGACACAGCATCAAGGTGTGACTGTGTAAGAGCCATTATTAGAAAGTGCAGATGACTGACGTCCTGTAGGGTGCAGGGATTTATTCCTGGTGGCAGGTTCAACTTGAGAACGTAAAGTCCCTTTACAGAATGTCAATCCCACCCAGGAGTGAAAGGCCCAGCGTGTGGTGAGGTTTTACCAGTTGAACCAGCTGATGGCTCCATATGTCACTGTGACAATGAGCACCGGCCACTGATTCCTCCCCCCATCATAAAGCTGTCACTGCCCTGTTAAGGGATGTGATTAGAGGTCAGAGGTTAGAGAGGCTTCCAGGGCAGAGCTGCGGGGAGTCGGAGTCCAGGCATTCCAAAGACCCTGCTACCTGCCCGCCCCGTATCCACGACAATGCCCTGTACATGGAGGATGATGACGGGCTTAAAATAATACAACCCTAAAGTATCGCTCATGAATCCGGATCTCAGGGGCCAATAGCTGTGGAGTATTTCTCGTTTACATTTGCCTTGTCCGTGGACAGGATGAATGGGCTACATCCATAGAGAGATATGTGACGGCTGGGAGTTGTGGTGTTGCAGCAGCTGGGGATCCACTGGTATAAAATGTCAGCTATGACCCCTGACTACAGCCGCATCCTGAATGTTATTGGGGATGGAGCTCCCGTCACCCTTCTCTCACCATCTCGCTCCCTCGTCCTGCAGTGTGGAGGGGCGCCAAGTCCTTCCAAAAAGTGGTTTTTCTATGAGATTTAGTGGTTTACCTCATGTTTGTGTAGCAAAGTCTCTGACATTAGTGCAGGATCAAGCTCTTAGTGGTCTTCCCAGACTCTGCGTGTCACACATAAAACACTCCTTCATGGAAACCAGCGCCGTGATCTGCTGAAGGTTTTCCGCTAAAGGATGAGCGCGCAATATTTGTCAGTCTTACGGATCGCATGATCGGATCGCTTGTCCTTTTAAGTTACTCTTCACTGAGGTTTGTTGCATGACATTGAGAATTCTGATCGTTGCTCCTCAGCATATGACAACCATCTGACCTGTGCTGTAGCCAGATTCTGAGGAGCAACTATCTGAATTTTAAATGTGGTTTAGCAGGTTAAACTTGGGATTCTCTGTAAAGCCCCCAAAACCTTTCAAGCTTCATTGAGGATTTCAGTCACTCTTTAGCACCAATAGGGTCAGTTCACACGTTGCGTAAATACTGCGGATTTTCCGCAACGGAATTCGTTGTGGAAAATCCACAGCAAATACAGTAGCAGCAAAGTGGATGAGATAAAACAAATCTCATCCTCACGCTGTGTAAATACTGAGCGGAAAAAATGCTCAGAAATTGACCTGCGGTGCAGAATTTTATTCCGCAGCTTGTGCTTTTACGCCGCATATGTGCCCCGTGTGAACTCAGCCATACGCTCCAAGATCAACATTTATCCACAGGATAAATGATAACTGTCTGATCGCTGGGACCACTACCGCTAGTCCCGAGCACTCCCTCTTACTGCACCCCCATAAGAGCACGCTCCTTGCTGCTCCATTCAATGTCCATAGAACTGACGGAAACAATCGACTGCACGCTCGACCACTACTCCATTTAACGTTCTCTTCACTGCGGTCATTCATTGAGGAGGAAACTGTGAGCTCGGGCCCCCTGTTCTAGTGATCGGTGGGCCCCAGACCAGATGTTATCCTGTGGACAGGTGATAAATCTTGATCTTCGGACAATATAGGCTAGAAACCTCTACCACACTACGTGACAAAGTGTCCGCCGGAGATTTCTATGAGGTGTATCCAAGGTTCTGAGTGCTAGAAGTCAATGAGTGGCATCAAAGGGATGTGGGTGCTTTACCTAGCACTGCAGCTCCTACTCCCCGGGAATTGGTTGGGGTTGCAGATCCACGATAATGACTTTTTTTCTGCTGTGTCTATAGGACAACAAGTGGTAATCTGTAAACAATACACAGTCACAGATTCAGATAAAATCTGAAGAGTGTTGCCATTAGAAGAGCCTGTATGACTGCTGCAAAATGGAAAATCCCCCCAATCTTCTGATTTCTCGGCCCATAGAATGTAATGGAACATGTCAGACTGGTCCAATGGATCCCAAAGACTGGCAAAGCTCAAAACAGGCAAAATAGAATCCATTTCCCTAAAACGAAGCACTAACGTTGTCCAGTCCTCTCACCCTTGTGTTTTTGAGGCGCTTGGAATAGATGGCAAGCTCTTGGGAACAGAGAGAGGTGTCAATTAAGTCTCTGCTGTATACATTTGATCTGGTTAATCTACTGTTTATTATACAGGTAGGAACCGGGGAACTTAGTAAGGGGTTAACAATGAAGAGGGAGGGGGCTGGTGGCCGCTAGGGTGTCCCCAGAGACAGCTGCACAGTTAATTAGCTGGAGCTGCAAGATGGTGACTGGGGGCCTCGATGTTTTGCTAAGCGGTCAGGCCATTTACACCTCTGGGGATCATGTATTTGTTTAACCGAGGTGACCTCCTTCCTCCTGAAATTAGTTAACGCCGGGTGTAAATAAAACAGGGCAGGGGGGCTCGTACCCCTCTTGGAAATTTAAGTCGCATGCCATTTAATGGTGATCAGGAAGGAGAAAGTGGGAACGTGTCCAGCAACACACCAAGCCCAAATGTTGCCGGCCTGTCATATAATAGACAATGGCGAATGTATTATCCGATAAATCTGTAGAATAAAACCTCCACGGGCATTCATATATAGTGCATATGTAATAATGTTCATTTTAGTTACAACTTTTTGTAATCTTGTTTGTAATCGCCTCATTGTCCCCATATTAGATTCTATAAATGACATTGTTAGGCCCTGTTCACATGACGGATTTTGCGTGTCGGGTCCTGCCGCAAAATTTGCCGCTGAATTATTCCTGCCGTCGGCAGGAAGATTCCTCCCATTGACTCTGCCTGAAGATCAAACAGGATGCTGTTTTTTCCCTCCATCTGAAAAAATTAGCTAGCGGGAAAAAGAAGCATCCAACTCCCATGGAAATGAATGGGAGGTGGAATTTTGCAGCGGATTCTGCTGCAAAAATTCCACCGTGTGAACAGGGCCTTAGACTCCACCCAGAACTAAAACTTTATTTCGAATTTGCACCAGTTTCCAACTTTAAGGCTGGGTTCACACGACCTATTTTCAGACGTAAACGAGGCGTATTATGCCTCGTTTTACGTCTGAAAATCGGGCTACAATATGTCGGCAAACATCTGCCCATTCATTTGAATGGGTTTGCCGACGTACTGTGCAGACAACCTGTCATTTACGCGTCGTCGTTTGACAGCTGTCAAACGACGACGCGTAAAAATACAGCCTCGTCAAAAGAAGTGCAGGACACTTATATACATTATATGCCGGACACTTAGATACATTATACGCGGGACACTTCTATACATTATATGCGGGACACTTATATACATTATATGCGGGACACTTATATACATTATACGCGGGACACTTAAAATTATATGCCGGACACTTAGATACATTATACGCGGGACACTTCTATACATTATATGCGGGACACTTCTATACATTATATGCGGGACACTTATATACATTATATGCCGGACACTTATATACATTATATGCCGGACACTTAGATACATTATACGCGGGACACTTCTATACATTATATGCGGGACACTTCTATACATTATATGCGGGACGCTTCTATACATTATGTGCGGGACGCTTCTATACATTATATGCGGGACGCTTCTATACATTATATGCGGGACACTTATATACATTATATGCGGGACACTTATATACATTATATGCGGGACACTTATATACATTATACGCGGGACACTTAAAATTATATGCCGGACACTTAGATACATTATACGCGGGACACTTCTATACATTATATGCGGGACACTTCTATACATTATATGCGGGACACTTATATACATTATATGCCGGACACTTATATACATTATATGCCGGACACTTAGATACATTATACGCGGGACACTTCTATACATTATATGCGGGACACTTATATACATTATATGCGGGACACTTCTATACATTATATGCGGGACGCTTCTATACATTATATGCGGGACGCTTCTATACATTATGTGCGGGACGCTTCTATACATTATATGCGGGACGCTTCTATACATTATATGCGGGACACTTATATACATTATATGCGGGACACTTATATACATTATATGCGGGACACTTATATACATTATATGCGGGACACTTATATACATTATACGCGGGACACTTATATACATTATATGTGGGACACTTATATGCGGGACACTTATATACATTATATGCGGGACACTTATATACATTATATGCGGGACACTTATATACATTATACGCGGGACACTTCTATACATTATATGCGGGACACTTCTATACATTATATGCGGGACAATTATATACATTATACGCGGGACACTTATATACATTATATGTGGGACACTTATATGCGGGACACTTATATACATTATATGCGGGACACTTATATACATTATACGCGGGACACTTATATACATTATATACGGGACACTTATATACATTATATGCGGGACACTTATATACATTATACGCGGGACACTTCTATACATTATATGCGGGACACTTATATACATTATATGCGGGACACTTATATACATTATATGCGGGACATTTATATACATTATATGCGGGACACTTGTATACATTATATGCAGGACACTTATATACATTATATGCGGGACACTTATATACATTATATGCGGGACACTTATATACATTATATGCAGGACACTTATATACATTATATGCGGGACACTTATATACATTATGTGCAGGACACTTATATACATTATATGCGGGACACTTATATACATTATATGCAGGACACTTATATACATTATATGCGGGACACTTATATATACATTATATGCGGGACACTTATATACATTACACCCGGGACACTTATATACATTATAAGCCGGACACTTATATACATTATAAGCCGGACACTTATATACATTACACCCGGGACACTTATATACATTATACGCGGGCACTTATATACATTATATGCGGGGCACTTATATACATTATACGCGGGACACTTATATACATTATATGCGGGACACTTATATACATTACACCCGGGACACTTATATACATTATAAGCCGGACACTTATATACATTATAAGCCGGACACTTATATACATTACACCCGGGACACTTATATACATTATACGCGGGCACTTATATACATTATATGCGGGACACTTATATACATTATACGCGGGCACTTATATACATTATACGCGGGGCACTTATATACATTATACGCGGGACGCTTCTATACATTATGTGCGGGACACTTCTTTCAGACGTAATTTGAGCCGTTCTTCATTGAACTCAATGAAGCACAGCTCAAAATTTACGGCTGTCAGAGAAGCCTCGCAAAATGCGAGGAGGAGCTTTTACGTCTGAAACGAGGCAGCTGTTATCTCCTGAAAACAGTCTGTCTTTTCAGACGTAAAAGCAAGCTAGCGTGTGCACATACCCTAAAAGTCTCTTACCCGGGAGCTATTGGGCTTCTTTTACTCCTACACATTTGCTGAAGACAAGGATGATGGCCGACATAGGAAGGAGTTGTAAGACATAATCATACTCCCTATCTAAAGAACACAAACATCCGCCAGACATTGCTGGGCCCTGGACCCTATTCTTTTGTTCTTGGAGCTGCAGAATATTTGTTGTGCTATTCAAATTCAGCAACATCTCATGGTGGGGACATGTTGTTTTTTTGATGTCTGTATCCCACATGATCAGCTTAGATACATCAGTCTTGCACATGATGGGCTTAGATACACCGTACATTATACTTGTTGCTCTTCGTTCTTTATAATCAGTAATAACTATATTGTATAGACGACCAGTTGATAAACCATCTCCTGGATGGTGTTTGCTGTGTAGGTTTTAGGCACATGTTCCATTTATAAAGCATCTCTGGCTCTCGATGGGGCTTTCAACTCCATGAACTGTCGTCAATCACCCAGCAGTGCACAGCCCGCCGATCTCAATCTCTCTCCTTCCTCTGGCTTTTATTTTAATGAAACAAATAGAATTTCCAGCCACAGGGAAACGTGTGCGGTGAACAGAGGGGCCTCCGACCCCTCGTCTCCCTGTATGAATCCACAGTGTGCAGTCTTCTCAGTAATGTATCCTGACAGAGGTGATACCTGGGAACCGCATGCCGAATACTGAGCGTATGGAAAGACTGAGCAGCCAGGAATTTAGATATAACAGACTGATCAGCCCCTTCAAGGGGAGCTCCACTGGTATAATGAACCTTTCTAAATACACAATTACTGCGGTGGAATCGCCTCATTGTCCCCTTGAGGATAATTTCATCTGGTTATATATTACGTATCACTTACCAGTCCTTCTACTATATTCATCGGCACAGTACAACTTCTTAATGCTGCCGCTAATTCTCAGAATCCATTCTATATACACACATGTATATTTATATATCATCTATTTTGAATGAAGTAGATTTAAAGGGGACCAGTCACCGGGATCACCTCCATCCAAATTACAGTGTATGCATGTTGCTCCATCAAAGCCGAACTAATAGATAAAATGGCATCCTCTAAATGACCCCCCCCCCTCCCCCAGAGCGCCTATAATTGGGAACGGAGAAGTAAGTCCTGCCACCCGGACTCCCCAGAGTCATGGCTACAGTGAAGTGTCACGTGATCCCTCTCAAGCCTTCTGATTGACTGAAAGGGCTCATAGAGTGGAGGGGCATATGTGACAAGCTGGTTTCCTGCCTCAGAGTAAATGACACCACCCATTCCAGTGTTTATTAGGGTAATATTTGTAAGCTAGTGCCAGGTTCCCTTTCATTTTACTTTTGCCCATAAAACTTTTAACAATTTCCAGGCATCACTCACCCATCATCCGTCAGACAGCCCTATGATGTTCACTGACAGACGTTCCACAATGATAAGTGGTGTCTGCGTCAAAAAGAAAAAAAAACTCCCTTATTGTGACACACAGTAGTCAGGCTGCCATGAAACGCTTCATTGTTATCCCCACCACCCAGGGCTATGCATGCTCCGGCTTTCTCAAAATGGGATTTTCCTAGTTTGAGCAAAAGTGAACACGGGTCGACAATTAGCGCTGGCAGGGCCTGTAGTTGTCGGCGGGCGTAGGATGGGAAGAATCAACACTGAAGCCAGGGAACGTTAATGGAGCGCAGATTAGATTGATGAGCCAAACGACCTTACGGCCAGTGGTGTCTATACGATGACGTCATGCGCTGTATTTACTCATCTAGTGACACTGCCCTTATAACATGATACCCTACTAACGCTGCTCCTCTCTTATCGGTCAGATACCCCCCCCCCCTCCAATGGCAAATCTTTCCACACATCCCTTCTTGCTGCACATAGACATCTTCTTACTATCGCCTGATATGGCTGACTGGAGATTAATGGTGGTCACAATCTCTGACTGTTATCTCGTGTCTATGGACAGTATAAGGCCTCGCCGTCTTTAAGAGCTTCCACTTGGCATTGGAGAGAGAAAAGGTGCCTAATGACATTAGATGTTGTGGTGACGGTCTTACAATCTATGGCAGATCATAGATACTCCCAATATCTCCTCTTGTCCCTGCTAGATACAGGAAGCAGGAGGTTTCCTTTATAGAAACCGTAGGGAAATACATACTGGATATAACCATGGCCACCAGAATAAAAACTTACATTCGAAAGTTATGCAGAGTAACACAAGCCATGTCACTAGTGTGGCAGAGCCAAGGGCTAATTCAGATGAGCGTATAAGTCGTCCGTGTGACGGATGTTAAAACAACGGCCGCCACACGGACACGTATATTAATGGAGCCGTTCACACAAACGTTGTTTCAACGGAGTGCATGAAAGGTCCGTGAAGGAAAAGGACATGTCCTATTTTACTGCGTTTCAGGCATCCCTCCATAGACTCTACTATATGGGGGGGGGGGGATCCGTGATAACGCATCCCGCACGGGTGCACCTAGTCAGAGGTTGCTCACGCTCATGTGAATGTAGCCGAAGATTGCAGAGAGGTTTTTTCATTCCTCCCATAGACACTTTCTGCGCCTGCAAACTACAGAATCCTGGGAGCTGCGGTTTGTGATGACTCCTCCATAAACAATTGATCTGTCTCTACCACGTTTACCCTTTCATAGGATGCCCACAGCTGGTTGGCCAGGATTGATCCTATATTCTCGTATGCAGAAGCTTGTGGTTTTGCCCACAGCGAAGTCTCTGCCATGTGGGGGCGATTGTTCTGGCATCAGTTTACACTTTCCAGGTGCAGAAAACAAAGAGAATCTCTAAAAGGTGTGTAATTCCCATACCCAACAATGGGCAATAAAAATGGTGTTCACTTCGAGCGACAACAATGTCATGATTGTCTGATCAAAGTGGATTAAGCCTCTCCTGAATGGTAGAACTTATATTGCTTTATGGTTTAGACAAAATCCTAAAATCAAACCGGAATGTATGCTGGGCGGTAAGGGTCATTTTTGCACATGGCTGTGCCTATCGAGGGGGTGGGCAGCAGAAATTCCCCAATACTACTGATGTATTAATGTTCATAAAGAGGAGAGACACTGACGTGTAATGTGTACACACACACACACACACACACACACACACACACACACACACACACACACACACACACACACACACACACACACACACACACTAGTGTAATTAGAATATCATCAAAAAGCTAATTTATTTCAGTAATTCAATTAAAAAGTGTCTCTCGTATATTCTATAGGTTCATTACACACAGAGGGATCTATTTCCTGCTTTTTTTTTCTCTTTTAATGTTGATGATTATGTCGAACCGTTAATGAAAACCCAAAATGAAACAATATATACACAGGTGTGTTTTGTTTTTTTTTAAATTGTAGAGTAAAGCGCTGTTTATTGTATTTAGATGTTCTGACCCACTGTCCATGGTCCTGACACGAAAGACCAGAGATCTGCCCTAATTCCTCTTATTTTACAAATACAAAAAAACCATAAAGCGCAATCTGAACAGACGTGTCAGATAGTGTGGTATGAATCTTGGGCTCTGTCCACGTATGGAGTTTCTTAAAAAGGATCTTCAGAATTAGAAAAGGGTCAGCTGATCGTGGGGGGACGACTCTAGAGGAAGCAGCGCTCGCAAGAGCTATAAACCCTTTAACCCCTTCCCGCTCCTTGACGTACTATTACGTCATGGCAGCTGTATCGTTCGCGCTCCATGCCGTAATAGTACGTCTCGGGAGTAACGGCCGTTTCGGCCGTCCTCCCGACACATACAGGAGCTGTGACGCTGCTGTCTTGTTCAGCAGCTGTCACAGCTCCTACAGCGGGGACCGATCGCTGTGTCCCCGCTGATTAACCCCTTAAAAGCCGCGTTCTATAGAGATCGCGGCTTTTTAGGGGTTAAGCTGCCATCGCCGGCCTGCTACGCGATAGCGGCCGGCGATGGTGACTATGGCAACCGGACACCAAACAATGGCGTCCGGCTATGCCATAGACGGAAGCCTAGTGGGTCCTGACAACGTCAGGATCCACTATGCTTGCTGTCAGTGAGTAGCTGACAGTTCTAATACACTGCACTACGCATGTAGTGCAGTGTATTAGAATAGCGATCAGGGCCTCCTGCCCTCAAGTCCCCTAGTGGGACAAAGTAATACAGTAAAAAAAAAGTTAAAAAAAGATGTGTAAAAATAAGAAAATAAAAGATTTAAAAGTAATAAAAGTAAAAATCCCCCTTTTTCCCTTATCAGTCCTTTATTATTAATAAAAATATATAAACAAACAAATAAACTATACATAATTGGTATCGCCGCGTCCGTAACGGCCTGAACTACAAAATTATTTCATTATTTATCCCGCACGGTGAACGCCGTAAAATAAAATAATAATAAACCGAACCACAATCACAATTCTTTGGTCACTTCACCTCCCAAAAAATGGAATAAAAAGAGATCAAAAAGTCGCATGTATCTAAAAATGGTGCTGATGGAAACTACAGTTCGTTACGCAAAAAATAAGTCCTCGCACGGCTTTATTGATTGAAAAATAAAAACGTTCTGGCTCTTAGAATAAGGTAACACAAAAAGTGAATGATTGTTTACAAAACTTATTTTATTGTGCAAACGCCATAAGACATAAAAAAAAAATATAAACATCTGGTATCGCCGTAATCGTATCGCCCCGCAGAATAAAGTGAATATGTCATTTATAGCGCACGGTGAACGCTGTAAAAAAAAACGAAAAAAAAAACAATCGTACAATTGCTGTTTTTTAGTCACCACGCCACCTAAAAATAGAATAAAAACGGATCAAAAAGCCGCATGCACCCCAAGAAAACTACAATGGATTCCTCAAGGGGTCTAGTTTCCAAATTGGGGTCACTTTTGGGGGGTTCCCAATGTTTTGGCACCACAAGACCTCTTCAAACCGGACATGGTGCCTAATAAAAAGGAGGGCTCAAAATCCACTAGGTGCTCCTTTGCTTCTGAGGCCGGTGCTTCAGTCCATTACCGCACTAGAGACACATGTGGGATATTTCTCAAAACTGCAGAATCTGGGCAATAAATATTGAGTTGCGTTTCTCTGATAAATCCTTTTGTGTTATAAAAAAAAATGGTATAAAGAGGATTTTCTGACAAAAAAAAAATGTAAATTTCACCTCTACTTTGCTCTAAATTTTTGTGAAACACCTAAAGGGTTCATAAACTTTCTAAATGCTGTTGTGAATACTTTGAGGGGTTTACTTTCTAAAATGGGGTATTTGATAGGGGTTTCTAATATATGGGCCCCTCAAAGCAACTTCAGAACTGAACTGGAACCTAAAAAAATAAATAAATGAGGCAATACTTCGCTTCTTACATTATACTGATAATAAGCCGTGCCCACTCCGAGATGACCCCAGTTTTGACCGTTTGTATAAACGGAGACCCCTATTAGACCGTTTCAGTGCCCGGTTTTCCCAAGCATACACCCCCGAGAAGTGTATTTCTATTGATGAGTCCCTGGTACATTTTAAAGGGAGGGTTCAATTCCGCGAGTTCCTGCCGGGTAAGAGGGCAAGGTATGGCGTGAAGATGTATAAGCTGTGAGAGTGCATCAGGGTATACCTACAGGTTTAGGATATATGAAGGAAAGGCCACCCCCAAACCAGACTGCATCCTGGACTACAATAGGTACATGGGAGGTGTGGACTTGTAAGATCAAGCCCTGAAGCCCTACAGCGCCATGCGGTGTGGTATAAGAAGCTGGCCGGGCACATCATACAGATGGCATTGTACAATGCGTACATGCTACGTCAATGTGCAGGCCAGACGGGAACTTTCCTGGAATTTCAAGAGGTGATTATCAAGAACCTAATCTTTAGGGACCAAGAAGGGGGGGGGCACCCAGTACTTCTGGAAGCGAGCCCACACGCATCGTACCAGGGCAACACTTTCCAGGAGAAGTTCCCCAAACTGGCAAGAAGGGAAAAAGTCAAAAGAGGTGCAAAGTCTGCTATAAGAGGGCGATAATGGATGACACAATATATCAATGTGACACGTGTCCCGAATAACCAGAGCTCTGTATGAAAGTGTTTTAAAATTTATCATACATCCCTTGGTTTATAATTTACCCCAATTTTACTTACCCTGATGCACTCCGCACAGCTTATCCCCCCTCGTCTTTCCCCTCTGAGCCCTGCTGTGTGCCCAGGCAGCTGATAACAGCCACATATAGGGTATTGCCATACCCGGGAGAACCCACATTACAGTTTATGGGGTGTAGGTCTCCGGTCAAAATGCTCACTACACCTCTAGATGAATGCCTTAAGGGTGTAGTTTTTAAAACGGGGTCACTTCTTGCGGGTTTCAACTGTACTGGTACCTCAGGGGCTTCTGCATACATGACTTCGCACTAGAAAATCCCCAGTAGGCCAAATGGTGGTCCTTTCCTTCTGAGCCCTCCCATGGGCCCAAACGGCAGTTTATCACAACAAATGGGGTATTGCGGCACTCAGAACAAATTGCGCAACAGAATGGGGTATTTTGTTTCTTGTGAAAATAAGAAATTTTCAGCCAAAACTACATATTATTTGAAAAAAATAATTTTGTTTTCATTCCCAGCCCAATTCAAATAAGTTCTGTGAAAAAACTATGGGGTCAAAATGGTCACAACACCCATAAATGAATTCCTTGAGGGGTGTAGTTTCCAAAATGGTGTCATTTGTGGTGGGTTTCTATTGCTTTGATAGCTCTGGGGCTCTGCAAATGCGACATGGCACCCGAAAACCAATCCAGCAAAATCTGTACTCCAAAGAACACACAGCGCTCCTTTCCTTCTGAGCCCTCCCATGGGCCCAAACGGCAGTTTATCACCACAAATGGGGTATTGCTGCACTCGGGACAAATTGGGCAACAAAATGGAGTATTTTATTTCTTGTGAAAATAAGAATTTTTGAGCTAAAATGACATATTATTGGAAAAAATATATTTTTTTTTAATTCCCAGCCCAATTCAAATAAGTTCTGTGAAGAAACTATGGAGTCTAAATGGTCACATTACCCATAAATGAATTCCTTGAGGGGTGTAGTTTCCAAAATGGGGTCACTTCTGGTGGGTTTCCATTGCTTTGATACCTCTGGGGCTCTGCAAATGCGACATGGCACCCGAAAACCAAACCAGCAAAATCTGTACTCCAAAGAACACACAGCGCTCCTTCCCTTCTGAGGCCTCCCATGGGCCCAAACGGCAGTTTATTGCCACAAATGGGGTATTGATGCACTCTAGAGAAATTGGGCAACAAAATTGAGTATTTTGTTCCCTGTGAAAATAAGCAATTTTGGTAAAAAATTACATCTTATTGGAAAAAATGTCATTTTTTTTATGTCACAGCCCAATTGAAATAGGTGCTGTGAAAAAACTGTGTGGTCAAAATGATAACAACAACCATAAATGAATTCCTTGAGGGGTGTAGTTTCCAAAATGGGGTCACTTCTGGCGGGTTTCCATTGCTTTGATACCTCTGAGGCTCTGCAAATGCGACATGGCACCCGAAAACCAATCCAACAAAATCTGGACTCCAACAAACATATAGCGCTCCTTTCCTTCTGAGCCCTCCCATGGGCCCAAACGGCAGTTTATCACCACAAATGGGGTATTGCCACACTAAGGACAAATTGGGCAACAAAATGGGGTATTTTGTTCCCTGTGAAAATAAGAAATTTTGATCACAAATGACATTTTATTGGAAAAAATGTCATTTTTTTCATTTCAGAGCCCAATTCAAATACGTGCTGTGAAAAAACTGTGCGGTCAAAATGGTAACAACAACCCTAAATGAATTCCTTGAGGGGTGTAGTTTCCAAAATGGGGTCACTATTGGGGGATTCCTACTGTTTTGACACCTCAACACCTCTTCAAACCTGGCATGCTGCCTAAAATATATTCTAATAAAAAAGAGGACTCAAAATGCACTAGGTGCTTCTTTGCTTCTAGGGCTTGTGTTTTAGTCCACGAGCGCAGTAGGGCCACATCTGGGACATTTCTAAAAACTGCAGAATCTGGACAATACATATTTAGTAGTGTTTCTCTGGTAAAACCTTCTCTGTTACAGAAAAAAAAATGAATAAAATTGAAATTCAGCAAGAAAAATGAAATTTGCAAATTTCACCTCCACTTTGCTTTAATTCCTGTGAAATGCCTGAAGGGTTAAAAAACGTTCTAACTGCTGTTTTGAATACTTTGAGGGGTCTAGTTTTTAAAATGGGGTGTTTTATCAGGGTTTCTAATATATAAGGCCCTCAAAGCCACTTCAGAACTCAAGAGGTACCTTAAAAAAAAGGCTTTTGAAATTTTCTTAAAAATATGAGAAATTGCTGTTTATGTTCTAAGCCTTGTAACGTCCAAGAAAAATAAAAGAATGTTCAAAAAACGATGCCAATCTAAAGTAGACATATGGGAAATGTGAACTAGTAACTATTTTGGGTGGTATAACCGTCTGTTTTACAAGCAGATGCATTTAAATTCTGAAAAATGCAATTTTTTCAAAATTTTCTCTACATTTTGCAATTTTTCACCAATAAACACTGAATATATCGACCAAATTTTACCACGAACATGAAGCCCAATGTGTCACGAGAAAACAATCTCAGAATCGCTTGGGTAGGTTTAAGCATTCCGACGTTATTACCACATAAAGTGAAATATGTCAGATTTGAAAAATGGGCTCTGAGCCTTAAGGCCAAAACTAGGCTGCGTCCTTAAGGGGTTAAAAGAGCAGATTGGCAGGGGTGTTGAGAGTCCGATTCCCACCAATCCGATATTAATGGCCTATACTGAGGATATGCAGATGTTCACCTTTAAACTTAATTTCACAGTTTATAGAATTAATTTACAGTGACTGCTGAAGTATCATACAGACTGTAACTCAGGATAAGTAGTGTATGCACAGTAACTCCACCAGCAGAATAGTGAGTGCAGCTCTGGAGTATAATACAGGATATAACTCAGGATCAGTACAGGATATGTAATGTAATGTATGTACACAGTGACTCCACCAGCAGAAGAGTGCAGCTCTGGAGTATAATACAGGATGTAACTCAGGATCAGTACAGGATAAGTAATGTCATGTATGTACACAGTGACTCCACCAGCAGAATAGTGAGTACAGCTCTGGAGTATAATACAGGATATAACTCAGGATCAGTACAGGATAAGTAATGTAATGTATGTACACAGTAACTCCACCAGCAGAATAGTGAGTGCAGCTCTGGAGTATAATACAGGATGTAACTCAGGATCAGTACAGGATAAGTAATGTAATGTATGTACACAGTGACTCCACCAGCAGAATAGTGAGTGCAGCTCTGGAGTATAATACAGGATGTAACTCAGGATCAGTACAGGATAAGTAATGTAATGTATGTACACAGTGACTCCACCAGCAGAATAGTGAGTACAGCTCTGGAGTATAATACAGGATATAACTCAGGATCAGTACAGGATAAGTAATGTAATGTATGTACACAGTAACTCCACCAGCAGAATAGCGAGTGCAGCTCTGGAGTATAATACAGGATGTAACTCAGGATCAGTACAGGATAAGTAATGTAATGTATGTACACAGTGACTCCACCAGCAGAATAGTGAGTGCAGCTCTGGAGTATAATACAGGATGTAACTCAGGATCAGTACAGGATAAGTAATGTAATGTATGTACACAGTGACTCCACCAGCAGAATAGTGAGTGCAGCTCTGGAGTATAATACAGGATGTAACTCAGGATCAGTACACGATAAGTCATGTATTTAAAATGTAATTCTGTATGTAAACTGTAAATGGCATTAAAAGGGTGAACACATAATATAAATAAGAAAACAAAAAACTAAGAAAAAAAGGCAACTGAAGCTGTAGTTAAAATGGGCAGAAATATCTCCTGAGGGTTTGCAGGATTTTTATATGATTTATAACAAAGTAAGTGTTGACGTTTGGGGAACGTTGTGAGATTTGCCAGGAAAGGTTTATTGAAGCGAGAAGATATAATTTGCCCTGTAGGGAGCAGAGATGGCCCACAGGAGGTGGAGGTGTGACTTGTTTTGAAGCTGAAAGACCATAGGGATACATTTACTGGAAGCAGGTAAAGGTATAGCGGGTGTCACTGCCCAGTAAAGTTTCATGGTTATCAGGCCTAATTTCTTTTTCTGTGCCAGTAGTTATAAACCCCAGTCACTGGTTTGGCTTGGAAGAGTATATATATATATATATATACATATATATATATATATATGAGAAACAGCTGACCCTACGTATACAGGCGGGTGCGGGAACCAATAGAAATGGCAGTAAAGATCAAAACCAGCAAAACCCAAAGATATCTAGCAGCACTACCTACGAGGGGGCTGTTTTGCACTACCTACGAGGGGTCTGTGTGGCACTATCTACAGGGGGCATCTGTGAGTGTTAGGCTGATTTGTCATTTTACTGTGAGCAGGGGATGATGGTCTTCAAGTGGTTTCCACCTCTGACCTTCAGTTGAAATTAATAGGAGGCAGAGAATACCTGCGGCACTCCTCTTTTTTTCCTGCGTCTTTTGCATTAGCTTCAATGGCTAAAAAAACGCAGAAAAAAAAATACACACACAAAAAAAAAAGTTAAACAACGCTGTCAATTCAAAATCTGCCTCAAAATCCCTGAAGAAATTTTGAGGCAGATTTTTACTGCCTTACAAATAACGCTGTGTGAGCATACCCTAAGGCCTCATGCACACGACCGTAAAAACTCCCGTTATTACGGGTCGTAATTACGACCCGTAATAACGGGCTCATAGACCTCTATTGGCGACGGGTGCCTTCCCGTTTTCTCACGGGAAGGTGCCCGTGCCGTTGAAAAAGATAGAACATGTCCTATTTCAGGCCGTAATAACGGCACGGACAGTCCATAGAAGTCTATGGAGCTCTCGTAATAACGGGTGGCTACATGTGTGCACCCGTCATTACGGCAGCGTTGCCAAGCGACGTCAGTAAATAGTCACTGTCCAGGGAGCTGAAAGAGTTAACTGATCGGCAGTAACTCTTTCAGCACCCTGGACAGTGAGTACCGATCAGTATAAACCTGTAAAAAATAAAAATAAAAGACTTTCATACTTACCGACAACTTCCTGCTTCCTCCAGTCCGGTCTCCCGCCCGTTGCCTTTATGACGCGTCCCTCTCGACATCCGGCCCGACGTCCTGGATGACGTTTCAGGCCATGTGACCGCTGCAGCCAATCACAGGTCAATCACAGGCTGCAGCGGTCACATGGACTGCCGCGTCATCCAGGGATGTCGGGCTGGATGTGAAGAGAAGGACGCGTCACCAAGACAACGGCCGGGTAAGTATGAATTTCTTTAACTTTTATTACAGAAAAGGCTGTCCCTTCTCTCTATCCTGCACTGATAGAGAGAAGGGGCTGCCGATTAGTGCAGTGCTATTTTGCCGCCAAAAACGTGCCCGTAAATACGGGTGGAATACGGGTGACACCGGACCCATATTTACGGGCACGGGTTCGTAAATACTGGTGCAAAACGTGTGGAATACGTGTGACACCGGACCCGTATTTACGCCAGTATTTACGGGTGGGAAAAAATACGGTCGTGTGCATGAGGCCTAAGAGTGTAGTGCCTGTTTTTAGCCGTTTTCTGTCTCTCTAAACAATTTTTGGTAGGGGTGCCTCAGGTCTGAAAAGGTTGGGAAACTCTGCTATAGACTGACTATCGGCCGCTATGCATCTGGATCAGTTGTATCTGAATTGCAGCGGCGGTTCGCTTTTATGGGCTTCCTATGCCACTTTGTGCGTCACAATTTCATCGGGTCTTTTAGGGCATAAGAGGAGTTTCCGGTGTGGTGCTGCCCATTTTGGGGCGATTGCTCTACTTAAAAACTAGGGTAGTATTAGGATCACTATTAAAGTGACACGACCCAAGTTTTATTAGTAAGTGATTGACCCATGATTTATTCATAACCATTTGGGAGCAGTTGCTGTTTTACCCTATCCCCCCCCCCCCAATCTGGAGTTGTACCCCACTACATTTTTGCATTGCACTACATGTTGTTTTGCAATTTTCTTTTGTCTATTGAGACAAATATTTTTTAATTTTTTTTTCGTTTTGAAAGTGAGGAAAAGTTATGTTGTAAGTGATCTGCTGTTTCCGTGATATACTAGTTATTATATCACGGATATAATATTATATATTATAATGTATTGAAACTGATTTCATTGGTCTCTTTCATTCTGACACTGGCTGGACGTAGGGGTCCTACCATCTACAGCGAAGGGTCCGCCCCTGCCAAAATAAACCTGAACTTGACGCCTTGCTGTAAAGGATCATGGTCTTGATTGCTTCCATATATTAAGATGTGGGGGAGGGGGGTCCTATAACTAAGACAGAATTTTATTCCATCAGACACAAAATAAGTTTTGTAGGACGGGGGGAGATTTCCTAAACAAGATGCACCAAAAAAAAGTGGAGGACCCCATGTAAGTTTAGTCTCCTGCATTCTGTGTTACCGTGTATAGATGATCGGACGTCATGCTCCATTTAAAGTTGGCAACAATAAAATATATATTTCTCAGAAAAGTATTTCTGTACTCATTTTGGATCTGTGTAAACTTATTTTCTACCCTTTTGATTGTCTAGACTAAATATACATGTCTGTGGCGAGGCTTAATGACACGCAGACATTACAGGCGCAGAGACGATGTGACATCGATGTGCCGCCATCTGTCCGCAGTTCTGCTATAAAACATATTCTTGGTGCTCTCAAAATTATTTATAAAAACACAAAGTAATATTTGCTGCCAATGATGTGGCAATAACTGTTCTGTGGTCTAAAATATCGAAGGAAAAAAGGGAAATTGTGCAAGAACTGGAGGTGGATTATCCATGAGAATAAACAATGATATGTCGCCCTCTGCCTGAAATTACTCGTGAAGTTCATATTCCTTATGCCTCTGTATCAGAAAGAAGTATACAAAAGGCTTTTCTAAAGACGGTCTATGTTTGACACTTCTCCCTTCCTGACACCTTGCAGAACATCTACTGAGGAACGTCCTTTCTTCCAACTCCCTCACTCAGCAGATCGTCAACACCATCCAGCGCCCCCCCCCCCACCCCACCTCCCGCCCTTGTGTTTTCGGCAGCTCGTCCCCAGGCTTGTCAGGAGGCCATCATCAGGACTAGATTGTTGTGACAGTGGATCCACGTCTGACAGAAGAAAATTCCTGTCGCTGGACTTCACAAGCAACAACCCCACTAAATATTTGTAGGACTTTAGGCATCAAAGCGGAACTTTACAAACACTTCTCTCAATGTCGCTTTCCTCATCATTCATCACAGTGATTGGACAGAGGTTTCATAGGGGGGTCCAGGTGACGGCAGACATTACTTACACATCCATACCGGTGACATGTGTCCCCCCATCTTCCTGCTCGCTCAGTCACCTACCCCAGGATCTGCTCTTGGGGACCATATTTGAAGGCCCTACCAATTAGTGACCTTGAGAACTTCAGATTGAGGGGGATATAACATTTTATAGATTCACTTTTCTCTAGTTGGTACTAATTTCTTTGAGTCCCCCCATATTACTCACACCTAACAAGATCGATGGTTAATTTGCACACTTGGATGCAATCGGTAATTAACCAGTCACAGCGATCCAGGACAGCGCGATGATGGGGAGAAACGGGTGCCCATTACAGGCTGACACGTTACGCATTGTAGGCTGGAGGATACACTTTTGTAGTTCATGAAGAAAAATGAGAATATTACTGTTCTATATTTTTCATATCTTGAGACCAGAAATTCATCGTTCCCAAAACATGCTGCTTATGTCAAGTCATTAGAAAGATTATTATGACTATTTATGAGAATTGTTGTGGGAATGGTCAATCGTGCTGAATATTTGACAAATCCGTAAGTAAGACTCCTACTGGTGAGGTACTATTGGATATTACTAAGGTTAGGTGACGCTGTAAGGAATGCACCTCGGCGTCGAGCGACTGGTTACCAATATTTATGCATATCCTGATGTATAAATTGATGGATCTGGTCTCTTGTGTGTACAATATTTTCTTTTAATGAAGAGTGAACCCGCTGTTTCACATTCGGTAACAATTTTGCTGTAGTTTGACCTGTCAATTGGTTTCCTTATTTGGGGTCTGGTGATAAGTTTTCGGGGTCACGTTGGTTACTACATGTGCATACAGCAGGATAGAATACATGGCGACCTGGCAGAGAATGTCAGAGTAACTAGTAGAATGCAATGACTCCATATTGCAGCAATGTATCCCTCTTACAGGCAATACAATGACCGAGCCTTAAGCCCCTTCACATATATCCATCCCTCCTGTCATGATTTCCTCTGACGATCTACAAAAACCTCCGAAGGAAACGGATGACCTCATAGTTTTCTACAGGAACAGCTTTGTGTCGCAGACATCTCACTAAGGCTTCGTTCACATCTGCGTTGTGCCTTCCGTTCCAGCGGATCCGTCAGAGGACCACAAGAATTGGAAGTAAACATTTCAGTCAAAAAATCTATTGATTTCAATGGGTTTTGTTTTTGCATCCGTTGTGCTCAGTCAGGCTCCGTTACGTCAGGTTTCCATTTTTGGACTGAAGAAATACCGTAGTCTGCTGCGCTACCGTTTCAGTCAAAAATTAAGTAGATCTGACGGAGAGGAGCTTTCCATTTTTTATTTTTTTTAACATTGAAGTCAATAAATGACAGATACAAACTGATATGCTGTCCTTTTGTATCAGTTATGCATTACATTTAACGGATCCGTTTTTTTTCTGCACATGCGCAGACTAAAAATTAAAGCAAGAAAAATGCAAAGATAAAAACGGAGCATAACTGATGACAAACTGACACAAACAGAAAAAAAAGAGTCAGTTTTGACGGATCCGGTGAACAGATTAGTCAAAAAAACAAAACCTTTTACCTTCCGTTGCATTCAGTTTGGCATTTGTCAGTCGATCCATTTAAAAAAAAAATGTAAACAGATCCGCTAAAACAGATGCCACAACGCAGATGTGAACGAAACCTAAGTAGGACAGAAAACGTTGCAATTACATATGGATGCCGGACCGGTGCACAAAACGCCATCGGTGTCCGGTTCAGGCATAAAACAACGGGTATATATGTGAACCCAGCCTACTTACTATCGGGGATATTTTTTGACGTGCTCTACTTTTCTGATCCTCGTCATGGAGGAGGGACACGTTACATAGCAGTGTTATCTGGTAGACGGTATCCCTTGAAGCTTTGCTCTTTCTTTCTGCATCTTTGGTTTATACGCGGTCTGTCCATCGGTCTCTCCTCTAACAATGCTCCATGTTCTGGGTAGTTTGTGACTTGTGTTTGGTGGTAACAAGTGTAACATGCGTCTGCCTTTTTGTCTTTTTTTCCCCCAGCCTGCAACTGTAACCTGCATGCCCGCCGCTGCCGTTTCAACATGGAGCTCTTCAAGCTGTCAGGTCGCCGGAGCGGAGGGGTCTGCTTGAACTGTCGGCATAACACAGCCGGCCGTCACTGCCACTACTGCAAGGAGGGTTACTACCGGGACATGACCAAGCCCATCACCCACAGAAAGGCTTGTAAAGGTGAGGGGAGCCAAGCTCTGTCTATAGAGAGATGATAGTATGTGTAAAAGTTATACATGGAAGAAGGAATTTTGTGATGATCTCAGACCGAGGATGACGTCATTGTGTGTTTTATATATGTCTGTACTTGTATAGTGACATTCTTATAAAGAAAACCTGTCTGTAAAATGGCTTGGTTGCATTAATAACATTGTACAGATACCGTAATAAAACGGAACTAGGGGGCGCTGTTGTCTAAATGGCCTCCCAAAGTGCCAGACAGGAGTCGCTTCTGTGAGCCCTCTCAGCCATACCTTCTCACCATTATCCCCATCCTCCTGTGCTAGCCAGAGGAGGCAACAATGGGTGAAAATCTTTTATGGTGGCACAGATGTGTGCGGGTGTCTCGCCTCACCTAGGGTGGTCACACAAGAGATGGCGGAGAGACTCGCGTCTTATAGCATAGCCCTCCTGGCCTGCACTTCATGGGGACAATCCCAGAGAAGAGGATATATTTTTCAGGAATTATGCACATATAACTTTCACTGCTGTTTCTTAGTTGTAACTGTTCCCCCGAAATTTACCAAAAGTGACCATAGGAAATGGCGCCATTACGGCTCCTATAGGGGTTGTCACTTATTCTACACTCTTAAATGTTTCACCAACCAAGTAATGCAATCCTATGGACAGCAAAGTGTAAATGCGTAACCTTGCAGTTTTTTCCAGTCTAGAAACATTGATGACAACCTCTATAGAAGATGTAATGGTGGCCACAACTGAACGCTTAAAGTCTGGAGTGATTTTTGCTCCTGGAGGAGATGCCCTTTAAGGAATGGTATTCTTCCATAATGCAGCTATATACTGTAACTAGAGGGGAGAGATTGGATTTGCCGTCCTTTATAATGCATTGGGTGAACCTATTATCTTGGTTTGAGATTCACATTTGGTGAATTTAAGACAATAAGAGGGAATTCATTCCTTCATTGTACTCTATATAAACTGGTTCACCGCCAACCTCAATGCTTCCCGCCATATACCATCCCAGCTACAGATCTCAGCACGTCCTAGAACTTGTAGTTCCCCCAATACTGTCAGGTTTCCTACTTCAATATGAATCTGGAGGTTCTCCGGACAATAGGATTATACACGCAGACCGCTCTTTCATTTAACCTTTTCTTCTCTGGCAGCTGGATAGAATCATCATCACCTGCTGGCAGCCAAAATGTTAAATTCCAGTGACATAAAAAGAGGTTAATATTTTCTGCATGGGGCTGAGCCAACCCCCTCTGGAGCCGGCACAGGTGTGCATACCAGGGGACAGTGGGACGCATTGAACAGGTTAAGCAGACCTGGAGAAAAGCAAAGGGGGGGGGGGGAGGGTGTCGATTTTGGTACAAAGGCCTGATGCTTTGACGAATGGTCCCAGACATATTTTTGGGGCAGATTGGAGGGAAAGAGTCCTGGTAACAAGAGGGAGGGTGGAGGGGAACAGGCAGGTTAAGCCACTTGCAAACACATCAGAGAGTGAAGGGAGGAGGAGTGGGGGCCCCTGGGTATGTGGATGCAGGTGTTGTCCGCCCGAGGTGAGACTGTTCCCACAAGTGCAAGAGAAGACTCTGTAATTCACATCCAGCCCCATGGCAGACAGCGGCAACATACGTCTATACACAGCAGCTTCACCAGGGCGAACATTCATCACTTATAGGGTGGCAGTGCCAGTCAATTACAAGTGTCACTGCCAATCAACCCTCACTCATAGAACGGTAGTGCAATCAATTAGAACAAGTCACTTATCGGATAACGGATAGGCCTCGGCCCACAGTCCGATTTGATCAGCATTTTGCATCCGTATTTCTAAGCCAAAACCATGACTGGATCCTAAGCACAGGGGATGTGTAAATGAGGCCGTAATCAATCATTATTAACCACATGGCGGGTATGTGGCCATACACCTTGGATAGCTGTCGGCTGAACGCTCGTTTGGCACACGGTTTTTCCTGGACGCACAGCTATACATGGATATGTACCCAATAGGGAGAGGGTAATACGCCACTGCCAGACCTTGTTGGTGGCAACTTATCTCCCGTGAGAACTAAGGATCAGGCATGTTGAAATGAATCATGCCCGATCCTAATTTCCACTGACATCTGCTGTCGTGGAAGAACGAGACACCCCCCGTACACATTAGACGGCCGGTCCCACCAACATTCATCCAATGACAGGCATTCCCCTTATGTCTGTGCCGTGGCCTCTGCAGTCTTAGGGTAAGGTCACGGTCATTATTATTATTTTCTTGGATTAATCTCCACCATATCATGTTTCAGACTCGGAGATAAAACTGAAATTAAATCCATCATGTAAATTCAAATTCCTACTTGACCATGGCTAGAGCAAGTGGGGCGACCCCCACACGCCCAGCCCTGGTGTCAGTGACCCCCGCACAGAAAGACCCTTCATAATGTACCTAGACGTCCCATATTAAAGCCTTGCGGGGAATGTGTGAGGAAACCAGTTTCCGGCCGTCCCTATGCTATTTCTTTGTCCCATCTCAATAGAGAGGTTTTGATAGCTTTAATCCACCTGGCCAAAACAAATCCTCCGAAGGTTTAACCCCTCATTTTCTGGCTGGAATAGAGAGATTGAGTTTAAAGGGAAATTTCATCTAAGGGTATGTTCACACGGCTTATTTACAGACGTAATTCAGGCATTTTACGCCTCGAATTACGTACGAAAATGCGCCTCGATAGCGTTGACAAACATCTGCCCATTGAAAGCAATGGGCTGACGTTTGTCTGTTCACACGAGGTGTATATTTACGCTCCACTGTCAAAAGAAGGCGCGTAAATAGACGCCCGCGACAAAGAAGTGTCATGTTACTTCTTCAGATGTAAATGGAGCCGTTTTCCATGGACTCCATGGAAAACCAGCTCCAGTTACGTCCGTAATGGACGCGGCGTTCAAGCGCCTGCACATGCCATTACGGCTGAAATGACGGGGCTGTTTTCTCCTGGAAACAGCCCCGTAATTTCGGCCGTTACGGACGCTGCCGTGTGAACATACTCTAAATGGTAGAAACTGGCGGTCTCATAGCCTTGGTAGGTGGAGAGGTTGAATTCAGCTCCCCGGCCACAAGCGATCATTTTTTTCTTCTTTTTAAGACTTCTCCGTTGCTGTATTTTTCCTGGTCACTGGCTGTATCTATGTATTACTAGGTTTCGTTGTAATTGCCCTTTAACCCATTAACAACCGCCAATACGCCTTTTCACAGCAGCCGTGAAGGGTACTTATGCTAGAGCGCCGCCTTTTCACGGCGCCCTGACATAAGCCCGGCACAGGTGTCCTGTGTCAGCTAAAGCGGGTGTCGGGCAGTCTAAAGACAGCCAGACACCAGCACTAACGGGTGGGATCGATTTCAACATCGATCTCACCTGTTTAACCCCTTAGATGTAGCGCTCAATAGAGTGTGCCGCATCCAAGTGGTTTTGGAGGGAGGGTGCTCTTTCTCTCAATCGCAAGGTGCCAATGGCTTCTATGGCAGCCGGGCCCTAACAGCGACCAATCAGCGACATACACTTCTCATTGTTCCAGCCCGGCTTCTTTCACTGCACAATCACACTGTAACAATGGGCTGAAACAATGAGAAGTGTATGACGCTGGTTGGTCACTGATTGGTCAGCCTCATACACTCCTCTCTCTGTACAACGCCCAGTTGGTAAAAAGTAAAAACACGCCCAGTTGTCTAGAAAGAAGGTCATTAGCATAAATCTAAAATTGCTCATAACTTGCTCAAAAATGATTGTTTTATAAGATAAAAACCACTTCTGTCATCTACATTACAGCGCCGATCAGACTATGTAGGAGACAGGGCACTTATAATCTGGTGACAGACCCT
Source organism: Rhinoderma darwinii (assembly GCF_050947455.1). Classification (NCBI taxonomy): domain Eukaryota; kingdom Metazoa; phylum Chordata; class Amphibia; order Anura; family Rhinodermatidae; genus Rhinoderma; species Rhinoderma darwinii. The sequence goes on from NC_134699.1 coordinate 63,760,845, forward strand.
CTTTAAGGTTTAAAATGGTCTGGTCATTAAGGGGTTAAACACTTAGATCTCAAAGGGGTCCTATAGTTGGCCACTTTGACAAGGAGTGGCTTTCGATAATGACTCCAGCCTTCATTGTGGGGTTTGGGTGGAGCATTTTTCTGTATAGGGAAGCCGGGTCTTTTCATCGAGGCGCTTCCTACGTTTAGAGGTCCGAGCCCCCTCCCCTGTCAATGTTAGAAGTCAGACTCGGGGCGGGTGCTGTTCTCCTGCATCCGTCTCTGTCACAGCATTGTGTAAGTAAGTGCCCCCATTCTCCACATCTTTGTGCTGTCGTCACACTCCCACGTTTCTCTTTTTTGTTTCTTTTTGTGTCGCTCAGCGATATAAATATAGAACGGGGCCTTTCAGCCTGTTCTTGTTTGACAAATGTATAGCGGGTGACATGCCAGGTGTTGTGTGTACCATTCACATTGCGCTGTGCACCTGTGCTATGAAGCAGGTGCTTCAACCTCTTCCCAGGGAGACATTCCAAGGCATTGAGAGGACGGACTAAAGACGTTCTGTAACTTTCTAGTATACATTGTGCTTCAATGCGTCACTTAAAATATCTCTGCTTGCTGTCTTGTTTACATGTAGAGGCTGTAAGGGCTCGCCTGTCTGGCAGTACACGGAGGCACGCTTCTAGTGGAGGATACCCCTGTACATTCAGCATGCAATGGATCAATAATGTGCAGGTCCAAGAGGAGCTCCGTCCAACTGGCCCTTATATAGTAATCGCCAAATACAAAATAGAGTTTCTGGACTGCTCTAATGTCTTAGTGGAAAAAAGAGATCCCCAAATGTATTAGAGCAGCGGTCCCCAAACGTTATTACACCAGTTTCATGCAAGAAAATTTGCTGCAGCGGCAGTCACAGGATGGCGCTCATCCGAGGAGGCCGGCCTGGATGACGTCAGAGGGCCGGCTCCCTGGGATGAATCTTCATCCCATGTGACCGCTCCTGGAGCCAATCACAGGCTGCAGCGTTCTCCTGGGATAAAACGTCATCTCTGGAGGCCGGGTAGTTTTCCACAGCGGACATCCCAGGCGAAAAACTGCAACAGTTTGGTGTGGTTTTTCGCCCGAAATTCCCTGCAGCCACCGGGACGGATACCAGATACCGCGGCCCCGTACCAAATGATCCACGGCCCGGTGGCTGGCGATCACTGTATTAGAGGACCGGATTAAACATTTACCTTTTTTTCACTAAGATGTCAGAAACACTATTTTTATTATGATTTTATTTCTGTCAGATCCGCACAGAATCCACCAGAAAGAACAACTGTATGCCACCCCATAATATCTGAGGAATACGGAGGTACTGTAAGGCCCCCATACACTTGTATGGAGCTGTAATACAACCATGTGCACGGGCCCTCCACCATTGCAGCTCGTTACATCGTATCAGCTCTCCGTTGTAATAATACCTGCAGCTGTGTGAGCAGGACGTAACCAGGATAGGGTTTCAGCCTCTGGACATGTAAACAAGAATGTTTCTATTCAGCGACCGCTAGCAGAGATTTTGAGAATGGTGAAAGTTTGGTTAGGTGACGGGCGGCCTGTCATTGCGGGGAGCGTTGGCTTCACTGACATTTTCATTGGCATTTTACCTCGCTGAGCGCCTTTTGTGTGACGGGGATGGGGTTATGTAAACACGCTCGCTCTGGTCTCTGCCGCTGCCGTTCTTTACAGTGAAATATCTTTTTCTTATTTTCCTTTATTACTCATCCATTGAAGTTTTGCTCTTATTTTCTGCATTTCTCCTCCTCTTATAACCGGAGGTAAACGTGCCAACCCTGGAAGAAAATCCTTATTATGACTGAAGGAAATCAGTTAACCCCCCTTTTCCCAATAATATAGCCTACGTGTATTCTTATGGGTATGAGGCCGCAAGTAACCACAAATAGGAAAAATAAGTTGTGGGTAGTAACCAATCAGATTCCAGGACACGTTAGAGAGCAGCGATCTCATCAGATTTGCAGCAGTCGTCATTAAGTTTTTAGCAGATCCTCGGGGGTATTACTGACACCTGACCTTTTGGATTATATTCTAGTAACGTCTTATTGCCAGGCCACATCCCTGCCTTTAAGGATATGTGCACACGATAGCTGCAATTACGTCTGAAATTACAGAGCTGCTTTCAGGAGAAAACAGCTCCTGAATTTCAGACGTAATTGCATGTACTTGCGTTTTTTGCGGCGTCTTTTACGGACGTAATTTGGAGCTGTTCTTCATTGGAGTCAATGAAAAACGGCTCCAATTACGTCCCAAGAAGTGTCCTGCACTTCTTTTGACGAGGCTGTTATTTTACGCGCTGTCGTTTGACAGCGACCCGTAAAATGACAGGTCGTTGACACAGAACATCGGCAAACCCATTGAAAGTAATGGGCAGATGTTTGCCCACGTATTGGATCCGTTTTTTGAGACGTAATTTGAGGCGTAAAATGCCTCCATTACGTCTGAAAATAGGTCGTGTGAACCCAGCCTAATAGAGGACGAGATGTGAGGAAAATTCATAAGAGATTATTTCTTAAATGTTCGAAACCTTCCATTTAAAGGGAAATATCAGTTTGGGAGGTTGCCTAGCAACAGGCTTCACCATCAGAGATGACCACCCTAGCCCTCCATGCTGTCATGGCGGAGGGTGATTATGTTCTATCCAACAAACATGCTGGGGGAGGGGTGTAACAGAGGGAGCGGTCGTACCCTGGAGATTGAGGGGGGCACCACATTAGAGAACAACAGTATTCTGATACGTGATTGGGCGTATATCACTGACATGCCGCCAGCACCATCACCCCCTGAGGGTACGATGGCCGCCAGTCTACATTGGCTGTCCGGAGAGGGTATTTTATCCATGTCTATCAGCACGTATACATGTGGTAAGATTAGTTTATATTTCATCAGTCGGCCATTTTGCAGGCAAGGTCACCACTTAGGGCAATGTGGCCCATATATTCATTACAGAGACGTGTGCCAACCAGATACTCATGGTACCATCTCCGCTGGATTCATAAACTACATTGATCACTGGTTAAGAGCACAATATGGCGGCCGCCGTGGATGTTGGATCCTTGTAATAAATGCTGATTTGTTCCTTATCGGCCTGTTTATGCTTCAGTAGACGACTTGCATGATAGATATACCTAATGCTGTCACCCTGCTCCCGACCCGCCTCCCCTCCCCCAGCCCTGCAAATCTAAGTGTCGCTGTGTAATGTGGTTTTTGTTTTGCTTTCTGACCTTGTGCTGTTTTCCAACCCCTTCTCCTCTGTTCCACCCCGCAGCCTGCGACTGCCATCCTGTTGGTGCGGCCGGCAAAACCTGTAATCAGACCACAGGGCAATGTCCTTGCAAAGATGGTGTGACTGGTATAACGTGCAATCGATGTGCCAAGGGTTACCAACAAAGCCGCTCTCCCATTGCCCCCTGCATAAGTATGTGTTGTCACTGTTACCTGTATTGTAATCAGCGGGGCCGTGTACTACGGCCGTCCTATAACCTAATGCTAATAACTGTTGTTAGGGGGATGTGGGAATCTCGAATGGTTGTCTTGCACTTCATTCAATTAAAATGGACCTGAGCTCTAGACCTAATGGAAGCGGCCGCGTCCTGGGGCAGATACACGAGCCCTGGTGATACAACATCAGTGGCGCACAATATGTCATAATGATATTCAGTAGGATGAATGGTAATGTACAGCTGTGACTGTATCACACATGATGCTCAGCAGACAGTATCACACGTGATAGGATTAGATACAGCGGCTCAGCAGTGTCACACATTATAGGCTTAGATACTTTCTTAGCAGACAGTATCACACATAAGGGGGTTGGATAGCTCAGCAGACAGTATCACACGATAGGATTAGATACACAGCTCAGCAGACAGTATCACACGTGATAGGATTAGATACAGCGGCTCAGCAGTGTCACACATTATAGGCTTAGATACTTTCTTAGCAGACAGTATCACACATAAGGGGGTTGGATAGCTCAGCAGACAGTATCACATGATAGGATTAGATACAATAACTCTGAAGCTGTCTGAGACCGATCATGAATATTGGTCCAGCCAGAACACGGCTGCCTCCAGCATGATTAGGGACAGGTCCATTTCACACATAATACTTGGTTCTGCTCCTTCAACAACTAAATATTACCAACAGTAAAGGCTGGCGGTAGTTCTAACATAAGGAGCTAGAAGTAGTTATTAGTCACATGCTCTTGTTTCTATTGTATAGAAGTTACAGACAAAAAATGATGTTGAGGAGAACTGAAATAAACTGCAACCATGACCTTTCCTGTGTAAACCCTGTGGGGCAGTTTTTTGTTAATACATATTTATCGATAAAAAGAAAACAAATGTGTAAATAGACCTCCATAAGAGTTGTGTTTACTTTGTGAGATCCAGCTTCTATACATTAACTGTACATAGATGCCACATCCGCCAGCGAACAGTACTGGCAGCCCGGCTGTCAGCGCTCACTGTTTCCTCGGATGCCTTCCCATAACCCTATTACCGATCAGATCTGTGACGAAAGCACCGCCATGCACTCTTTTGTATATAGTGAATGCAGAGAAGCTGCATCCCGAAAAAGAAACACCATTTTTAGAAAAGTCAATTACAAATGTTTTATATAAAAAAAATGTACAGTACATTTAACAAAAAATAAAAATAAATGCCCCCTAAGGGTTAACATACCCATAAAACGACTTTACTGATTTTTGTTAATATGAAAAGTTCTGCAACTTTCTAATAAACTTTTGATTTCATTCCTCCCCAGTTTTAAGATCTCTGTAAGGGCTTATTCAGACCAACATATTATACATCCGTGTGATGGACGGTTTTTTTAACGGTCGTCACACAGACACATGTATTTCAATGGGGCTGTTCACACAGCTGTTATTTTATCGGACCGCGTGAAGGGCCCCTGTGAAAAAATAAGGCTTGTTCTATATTCGTCCGTTTTCACGGATACCTTAATAGCGTCAAGTCTATGAGGAATACAAGTCCTGCACGGATGTAACGCGGATGTGAAAAACGTGTCATTACATTGCCTTGAAAATGGTGAGGAACTGTGACATCGAAAGAAAGTTGTAGAACTTATTATAAAATAATGACACTTCATCAACCGGAGATTCTCATTAATTCTCCATATTCTATAAAAAAGAAAAAAAAATCAACATATTTTATGAATCTCGTTTTGTGACCAAAATGTTAAGATCCCCAATTTTATTTCTCTTTCCTTTGATCCTGGTTTAATTCCCCTCCCCTGTGCCTTCTATGTCCTGTAATCTCCCTGTGTCCTGACGTGTTACTCTACCCCCGCTTCCATTAATGCTGCCCGCAAGTAGAGACCGCCCCAGCTCGCTTCCGTAGAAGTGCACGTATCCATAGGGAAGACTAACCGCAGATCCTGACACTTACACAAACAGAACCAGATGTCCATCGTGCCATAAGACGATTTTAATAATCTATGTCTCTCTCTCTCTCTCTCTCCCGTACACCTGCTCTTGCTCCCATAGAGATACCAGTGGCTCCTCCCACTACGGCAGCCAGCAGTACAGAAGAACTGGCCGGTAAGTTCTGCATTTTATGGGGTGGACGATCGGAAAGAGATTTAAGATGATTTAATATTCTGTTGTTTTGATGGAACACATTCATTACCAGTGGAAGTTTTTGGCTTTATTTTGAGCTGCCATATTGGATTTTGTTCCTGAAATTGAGCCCGATTCTTAAAATTTTGTGTCGTAGATGAAATTTTCTTCATTTTGCTTATGGGGCTTTTCAGCCCGTTTTCCGTGACATCGAGCCAGGTAATACTCAAGCTCATATTCAGACATATTTTTGGAAGTGACAAAGTCAGCCGGTTCTTTAATTGCCGTGAAATCTTTCTCGTGTGCAGAAGGGGGAAAAATTAGATTTTTAAATCCATTTCAGGTAAATATTTTGTTAAACTCAATTACAGAAGAATTTGTACATAAACACGGCCTGTGGTAAAGTCTGCGAGGCCTCAACAATTCATGTGGCAGGAGCTATTATTATACACTAAAAAACAAAAGTGCTTGAATCTTTGTTCTCTTTTCATATATTATTATTATTTATATAGTGCCAACCTATTCCACAGCCCTGTACAAACAATGTATTATGGGGCTCACTATATACTATCCCTATCTACACACACTAGGAGGGACTCATTGAAAAGAACCCCAAAACCTGCACCGAGTCTGTGCTGACCTCTGAGCAGATATTTCTCGGATTCAGCGACTATTGGATAAAGCGACACTACAGTCCCAAAAATGACTATACATTGGAAATCTATAGTCAACTTACCTGCTGCCCCACTCCTGAGTGATCCGACCTCTGTTCCTCGTTTCGGTACCCCCGATTTCCACTTTTCAACACGGCTGCCACAGTCTCAGACTGCTATGGGGAGCTCTTTTGGAAGTCTTAAACAAGCCCCCACCCCATCCATCGCCCTTCGATGGACGAGCGCTGATGACAATGGCACCGCTGGACATAGCGTCAATGGGGTGGGGTTTGTCTCCGACTTCTAAAGAAGCTCTCCATAGCAAAGTCTGAAACTGTGGCAGCCGTTTTCAAAAGCAGAAAACGGGGGACCGGAACGCAGGAACAGAGGTGGGACAGCAGGTAAGTTGACTATATATTTCCAATGTATGGTCATGTTTTTGGGGGGTCGCTTTAAGCTCCTTGTGACTGGCAGGCACTCTACAAATCAATGCTTCTATGGAGTAGTGTTCAGAGACTAATACAGCCTCCGAAAATCTAATAATTGACAGAAATAGCATACCCAAATATTGTTAGCACTATACAGGGGCCCAAATAATAGTTATTATACAGCCATACAGTACATAAATAATACCGCCATACTATGCAGAAATAATACCGCCATCCAAATGCAGAAATAATACCGCCATCCAAATGCAGAAATAATACCGCCATCCAAATGCAGAAATAATACCGCCATCCAAATGCAGAAATAATACCGCCATCCAAATGCATACATAATACCACCATACAATGCAGAAATAATACCGCCATCCAAATGCAGAAATAATACCGCCATCCAGATGCAGAAATCATACCGGCATACGATGCAGAAATCATACCGGCATACGATGCAGAAATCATACCGGCATACGATGCGGAATTCATACCGGCATACGATGCGGAAATCATACCGGCATACGATGCGGAAATCATACCGGCATACGATGCGGAAATCATACCGGCATACGATGCGGAAATAATACCGGCATACATAGTTAGTACGACTGAAAAAAGACACATGTCCATCAAGTTCAACCAAGGGATGGGAAAAGGGAAGGAAAAATTTCTACACATAGGAGCTAATACTTTTTTGTTCTAGGAAATTATCTTCGCCTTTTTTGCAGCATCTACTGTCCCTGCTGTGACGGCTCCTGCGGTGACTATTCCATAGATTCACAGTTCTCACAGTAAAGAAGGCTGGTCGCCTCTGCAGCTTGAACCTTTTTTTCTCCAGACGGAGAGAGCGCCCCCTTGTTTTTTGAGGGGTTTTACATGGAACAGGATTTCACCATATTTTTGTATGTGCCATTCATATATTTATATAAGTTAATCATGTCCCCCCTTAGTCGTCTTTTCTCAAGGCTAAATAGGTTTAATTCTTTCAATCTTTCCTCATAACTTAAATTCTCCATGCCCCTTATTAGCTTCGTTGCTCTTCTTTGTATTTTTTCCAACTCCAGGGCATCCTTTCTATGAACTGGAGCCCAGAACTGAACTGCATATTTTGCATATCATACGAAGCGGAAATAATACCGGCATACGATGCGGAAATAATACCGGCATACGATGCGGAAATAATACCGGCATACGATGCGGAAATAATACCGGCATACGATGCGGAAATAATACCGGCATACGATGCGGAAATAATACCGGCATACAAATACCGATAGTAGAAACTGACTTGGATATCTACCCCCTGTGCCCCTGATAGTATTACACCTAGGGTTGCAGGATACATCGAAATTTCGATACCGTGCAGCCTCAAACGGTTCAATACTTCGGCCGCACAGCTCAGTATAGTAACACATGAATGTATGAGAGTGGGGCTGAGGCTGTGTAACACAGCCATTGCCTTGCTCCTGAGTCCTGACAATTGTGTGCGCGTGGTCAGCATGATGTGATGCGACCAGTGCTGCGCTAATGATTGCCAGCACTGGAGACAGGGAACATGGCGGGCGCACTGCAAATCACCCCCATTTTCTGTCTTCAGTGCCGGCGCCGCCGCTCATTAGTGCAGTGCCAGCCGCATCACCTCATGCTGCCGCGCGCACTTATTGTCAGGAGCCTATATGCCTATATTACACAGCCGCAGCCCTGCTCTAACAGTGGAGGTCAGACAAACCTTTCATCTCCGCCGTTATTCCCCTGAATGCTGCGATCAAAGCTGACTGCAGCATTCAAGGGGTAAATGAGAAGGGGGATGCCCAGTGACGCGATTGAGGGACATACCATATATGGGCAGATAGCCCAGGGACCATTGAAGGACCCCAGGGCTGTCTGACCATATTTCCTGTTGTTAGGGCATACTTAGGTCTGTCCTAACAACTGCCTGTGTACGATCAGTATATAGATATCTGCCTGTGTACTATCAGTATATAGATATATACCATTACATTAAAGTTTAAAAATAAAAAAGGAAAAAAAAAATGTTCAATTTAAAAAAACAAAAACACTTTTTTTCAAAATAAACATTAAAATAAGTCTCTACATAAAATATACACATTCAGAATTGTTGCTACCGTAATAACACATTTATAGCGTCATTTATGATGTTTACGCTGTTATAAAATAAAACCTGCTTTCTTTCACTTATTTATGTGAGGCACGAGGTGTTATGAATTTTGAGCCTCAATGTGCCTCTTATTAATAGTAATTAACCCCATCATGCACCTCACACATTAACCCAATGTTGTCCATTATGACTGAGGAACATGATGGGGTTAATTACTATTAATGTGCGGCGCACAGAGGTTCAAAATTCAGCACAGCTTGCGCCTCACATCAGAAATATTTAATTATTATTGTTGGCAAAGTATCGTTTTGGTATCGAGTATCACTATACTACACGAAGTATCGCTATCGAAGTCCAAATTCTGGTATCGTGATATTTTATTATGGAATATCTAGAGAAAACGACATTGAAATTACATTGTCGGATTTTTATTTTTTAACAGTTTTCTTAACATAAAGAAAACAAAAAAGTATGGAAAACTGGGATCAAATATCTTTCTAATGGGTTCAGGCTACCTCTAGAACTTGTCACTAATGTGTAAAAAGGGGGAGCTGCATCCCGGACCCGTTATCCTGGACATAGGGGCTATGCGGGGTTTGAACAGGAGATTCTGTGGTTCATGAGCGGACACCTTCCTTTTACAATGTGTCCTGTATATATAACGCCGTTTTGAATTGTTGCTCATGTTGGGACCTGCCTGATATGGTTCAGCAGCCCCTCATACACTGCAGCCTCCTGACACTGAGGAGAAAACACATGGATTAGCTGACAATGAAAGGAGACATTAAGAACATGTCTCTGTAGAGATGAGTCTGACAGCCTGCAGGGGATAATGGACAAGATGGAACGTCAATAAACAATGAATCAATTCTGTGTGATCATGACACAACGGGGAAAAAATTCATGTAAACCCCCTTAATAATGCCCGCTGTAAAACCACCAAAACGGCTATATGACCACTTACTGCTTCTTCATGTCATCAGTCGTCAATTCTTCCTTCCATATATAGCTTACCTGACCCAGATGTACCTCCAAAGTGCAGGTGCGTGGTTCTCTAAGACCGTATCACGCGTTATATGCTTAGATACAGTAAACAGTATCACACCATAGACTTAGATACCTCTGCTCCACAAACTTTTACACCTGGGCTTAGACACCACCTCAGGATCTAAATATGCGGTTATTGGTCACTAGGGAACAAATAAACATTAAATTGACGCTAGTAGATGTTTAAAGTGTTGACCTGATGCCGGTGACATCACTGTCCACACGTCTGTAGAGGAGGGAGGTGGCAGCAGTCGGTGGATTGACATGGAAGGTCACAGTGACACCTCTCCTGTAGAACCGTTTTCATGTTAATCCATGAAACAGCTCAGAGGATTAAAAGCACAATCTGGAGCTCAGCACTGAGTGACGCCTGCATGTGGAGTTTGATGTGGCCTTAGGCATTTGTTTGATCGGGGAATGTGCCTAACTATCTAAACCTACCACCATTAATCCATGACACTGTCAACAAGAGATCGGCTGTCAATACGATCACAGAATGAGCAGTGGGGGCCGTGTCACCTTCTAATCATGACAATAGCTATCAGGTAACATTATGAGTCTTGTCAGGCCTGGTGTAAATTCTGACCAGACTCCTTGCCCATGTCAATATCCGCAGTTGAAAATCTAAGACCGACTATAAACTATAGGGATGGCACCACCATTGAAGAGACTGGTTGTTACAGTGTGTCCCTAGCAACCGAGCTGTCAGACATGATGAAGCTGGATTAGTACTGGGCCAACAGCATAGAAGGGAGAGGGATTTAGGTGGAGAACCTCTTAAAACATTTTGTGGCTAGGAGGCCCCCAGTCCCTTCACTGCCCTATGAGTTAATGGTCTTACTCTGTAGGTATAGTATAGTAGGTGCCCACAGTGGTTCTCACTTTTTTTTCACCCCAAGCACTGGGGACCTGCTTTACTGCTCATGCTTCACCCAGCAGGACGGCTCAGCTAAACTAAATCCACCAAGTTCATAGCTTAAACCGCAGGCTGTTCTCCTCCGCGTTCCTTCTCAAGGCTTTCCCTTGTATAACGCGTACATAACTGTTTGATTTGCCTCTTCACCAGACCGTCGTGGGCTCCTCAGTTTTTGATGGGAGCAGATAACGTCCCATCCATGCCGCAGGCTGCCTCCTCATCCAGTATAGAGTGCAGTGTTGGGTTCGCAGAGAGTTTTTTTCTTGGCAGAGGTTCTAGGATTCCATTGAGTATTAGTAATTCTCTCTCCGCTTGCATTTCATTACATTCAATTACTTGCTCGGTGCAGGGCCTGTGTAAGTGCCTGAGAATGTGTCCTCTGTGCTCTCGCCTGCAGCTCTGCTACTCGAGGACTATCACATCCGTGCCCTTCACCTGGGCAAGGCTTCAGCTCAGTGACTATGATACTGGGGCAGTGTCGTGGGACACAAGTACCATGATGTGACTTATTCAATCAAAGTCTCACCAATTTGTTCTCACCTTATGCGGCTTATTCCTCTGAACCTACGAGTGTGAACATACACTAGAAGCGGACCATGCTGGATTTTATGTCAGCCTAGCATGTGCTGGTTCTCTGATCAACACTTCATGGGGCTGTTTATTGGGTGCCATTGTACCACACTTTCACAGGGCACCTTACAGATGCCCTAATCGAAGGAGAAATACACTCGATAAAAGGCCATGCTAAAGCCACCCATTCATAGACCTCTTTCGACCAACTGAGCGTTCGGACGACAGCTCTCCCTCTTTCAATTCCTGAATAAACTTGTACATTTGGATCAGCTGAGGGTAGATTGTGCATAATCCAACATCTAATGCCCGATGCCTCTTTTCTCTGTCGGTACTGGCTGGTTGCCCCCATACACATTAGATTGGTGGGTTGCAGTTGTGCTGAATCTAATGTGTATTATGATCATTTTTCTTGTCAGCTTTTGTTTTAAGACATTTTTACTGACCACTAAATTCCAACAGATCATCATCTAAATGACTCCAAATCGCCTTCTTGTATCTTCTGCACCATGTAACTGTTCACCTCTAATGATCCCCATGGTGCTTCACTTTGCGGATAGGAAAGCACGGACTTGTGACACTATGGACCTTCCGTCTAAATTGTACAACTAAATAGTATTGGTTCTATCCATCCATTGCGTCCATACACATTCCTATTAAAGAGCTGAAGAATTCAATGATTCTTCCTGTCTAACACAAGCCAACCCTGAATGGCACAAATAAACAATGGACCATTCCTGACAATAGGACAGTCCAGAGGTCTCACGGGGGGTTAGGCTTTAGGTGAAAGAGACCACCGGAGGTGGAAGACACAGCTCTGTCCTTCTATAAGAAGCTTTGTTTAGGGTCTTCTCTAAAAAGAACAATGGATTACTTATGTGACTGGTGGAATCTCTCATTATTTTTAAGGCATTGTTGAGACGAGGACGAGTATCCATTAAAAGCAGAGATAAGATTTTATTTTTCTTTTATTGTAGTCCAGAATCTTTCAACCAGTTTTGGGGTCTTGTATTTTATTAGTCCAAATGAGTTGTTCATTTCGGATTCGCTTGTCACCAACAGATGAGCAGAAACTTAAGGAGATAGGTCTGATTTTTACCTTGGAAGGTTGGGAAAACTTTAAGGGAAATTCCACTCATTTTTCAGAGGCTCTTTGGAAGATGAAAGCAGCGACCAGGACAATTCCCACTTGCACAACTTTTGGTAAATCTCCTCCATAGTCTTTTTCAGATTTGGGATCACTCGTCACTATTTATTATAGCTGCCATAAAGCCTCATTTCTAGTTATGGTGACCACACAGCTCGTGTTTCTCAAGAAGGTTTTGATTTTCCATGTCCTCTTCATGATTTCATCCATCTTCTTGCTGCTCGTCCTCTTCCCAGCACAATTGTTCCTTTTAATGGGCTTGGTATCCAGAAACATATAAAGCTTCGATACGGTCACTTGTGCCTTGAGTGGTTGATTTGGTGAATGATCTTCTGGTTTGTTCTCCTTCTGCTCAAAAGTTTTTGTCAACTCAGAAGGGTCAAAATGTTTCACGTTCTGCTTCTTTATCTTCCATCTCTGATACAAAAACATCACTATGAGAAACGTCTTTTTTTAAGAGTCACTTTTTTTCTTGTAGAATCGCAGGATATTAAACTCAAGAACCCAACACTGATAAAGGGTCTTGGATATTGGAGCCGTAACGTTTCTCTCAGCTACTAAAGTCTTATTAACCGTCCAGGTATCGGCTTGAAGGGAAAACCATTATTGGCTAATTAAAATTACTGGACCATGTTATTGAATGAGAGCTGCCGGGACTGGAGAATCTGACACAGTCGGAATTCTCAAATTCTTTCTGACGGACAGTACAGATTCTCCACTCTCCCGGAGCATCGAAATGAATACAAAAATAAAAACCACTCACAGATTTAATGAACAAAACTTCTACACTAAGTTTTCGTCGTAGAACAAACATTCTGTATTTGTTTTGAAAAGAGATTATAAAATACTGGAAGACAATAATCCATCAATTTGTTTCACTTTTCTGACAACTCTTAATATTATATCAGCTGATAAATGTCATGACTTCATCCCACACGTCAACAAGCTGAATTACGGGGTTTAAAACATTACATTGAAATCAAACACAATTTTCCTCTAGAGAGATGGATATTTTTCTTCTTTTATTTTCTATCTTTTTGGCCTGGTCGTTCTGTTAATTGCTTCCATCTCCCGAGTCTTCTGGATTGTAAAAATGAGAGTTTATCAAATAATTTTTCCACCAATGTTTCGGTAATTCCTTACAGCTGGACCTCCTGAAGATTCCTTATGTTACAGAAGCCATAGACGCGAAGATGTCTTACCAACGTGGATGGTCAATGAGACTATGGAGCAGGTCGTGACTCGAGAATCTCCATGTACAATACCGAAACCATTCACGATCTCCCTTCTTCATCCTCCGACTGGGATGAAAAAATATTAGTGTTGTAAGCGGGCAGCTTATGTGTGGCGGAGGGTGCTATACGCCCTGCGGCTGCATGAACGATGCATTACATACTGGGAACTGTACTTTTTGACAACGTCATTTGTTTTTCCATTTTTTCTTCACTTGGAGGTTTACAAAAACATCACACCCCCTCCTGCATCCTTTATCAAAAGCTGTGGGACAGTAACTCCGGACATTTTTAACACTTTCATGCTGGACGAGTTCTGATCTCATAAAACTTGGCAAATTACCGCAAAAGATGCTGAGGACATCAAAAGTAGTAGCTAGGTATTTTACGGTATATTTATTACAGTACATAAAATACCGTCGTCATCATACTATAGATTTCTCCGTCATTAATGCACTTTTATTATAACCTATACATTGGTAAGTAATGATGAATGGCGGTTATTAAAGCTTTCCCCTCTCTCCTCCAGTCAAATGAGAACCTCCCAGGGAGGAGAAGAGGTGGTGGCGGCGGTGGAGGGGAGGGGGGGGGTCCGAAAACAATAATGAGGCCTAATCTAATTACATGGTTTATTTGTGGTGATTTGTCCTCCAATCAATCTTGCTCAAGCAGAATAATAGGCAGATAATGTGCACTGAGCTGAACTTCACTTGTTTCTGAGCTGCGGGGTTAATGAGAGGCGTTGGCCCTGGTGGGAGCAGTCATCCATTATCAGGCACACAAGCTAATTGAGAAGCATTGGCTGCTCGGAGACAGGCAGGATGCCATCCTCACAGAGCACAATCTCCATATTGGACACAGGAATAGCCTCATTTATCCGGACAGAGGTCTAGAGTTTATTATACAAAAAAACTATTTGTAAAAATATTGACTATATTATACCGGCGCAAGCAGAAAGGGATGACAATGCGTCCAGATTATGACAGAATCTAGTCCAAACACAGTAAATCTGTTTCTCCATGACTTACAGGGTTAAACAAAATGGCAGCCATTCAGTGGAGAAAGGATATTGGGAGTTTAGCACGGCGCTTGGTATTGATCAGGATTTGTCTCTCTCCGTAGACTGTGAGACCTACTGCAAGGCATCAAAAGGGAAGCTGAAGATCAACATGAAAAAGTACTGCAAGAAGGATTACGGTGAGCGTCCATCTAATCTAAAATCTGTACAATTTCAATGGACCAATCTGGTCAGATTTGATTGCCTAATGTTGAGTTCCTCTAGGAATGTAATCATATTTAATCAAATTGACAGATTAGGAATCCCTCACTAAGCAAAAAGTTTTTTGTTTTTTTTATCCAAATAACACCAATATATTCTCCAGCTCTATGTAGAGAATGTAGTCACTCCACCTCATCCTCACACATAAGTAACCCAGCACACACCATCGCATACCAGTGTCACCCAAATGAAATTGTCCAAATCTGAGAACCCCTCTAAATGTCAATCTCTTAGTGTCAGGGTCCTTTTACACTGCCAATTTTGGCCATAACAAATGGCGCCGATCAACGAGACATCATCGTCGATCAGCGCCTGTTTGCTCCTTTCACAAGGTGCTATGTTTGGGGACGAGCGCTTGTTACTCTCATCGCTCGTCTGCATTCATTTCTATCATGTCAGCAGCGCGTCGGGAGCTGTTCTGCCGATGACTAATCTTTAAGGCTGCAGAAACTATACGATCAGCCGATGAACGCTCGTTTACTGATAATTGGCCCGTGTAAAAGGTCTCATAGAAAGGTTTTTTTGCTGATAAGCTGATCACAGGGTGTTCTGCTGCTGTGACCCCCCAATGATAAGCTATACAGGTCCTCTTACACAGTCTATCCTGGCCCGTGTAAACAAACGCCGATCAACGAGACAACTCGTTGATCAGCGCTCATTTGCTCCTTTCACAAGGAGTTAGTATGGGGACGAGTGCTTGTTGCTCTGAACGCTCGTCCCCATAATTCATCATTATCATGTCGGCAGCGCGTCTCCATTTACACACCAAGATCTGCTGCCGACAACGATAATAGTTAACTTTTTTAAACCGATACGACCAGCAGATGAATGAGCGTGTGCCCGATAATTGGCCAGTGTAAAAGGGCCTTAAATGTGGGTAAAACCCAGAAGAAAGTGGTGAATTTCCTTGCAGCGCCGCAGGGCAGTAAAGCATTACACCGTTCCCACTGACATTAGCAGGTATTCCATATAATTACAGGTGTGCAGCGTCCCCCGGCCGCTGAGTGTCCTGAATGAAGGACGCCCCTAATACTTTCCTAAAAAAAAAAGTATTTGAAAAGGAATTTCTAACAGAGAGAACCCCTTTAAGTTGTCTGTAGTTTGTTTGGTTAATTGCACAGCTTTATATTAATATGAGCAGAATTCCTCCACATTTCCTTATTACCTCCAGGCTTGTTACATTCTGGTCTAATGCAGGGAACGAACAACAGGGAGGGGGGGGGATATACAAGTATTTCTGATGACCACTAGACGTGACCAGTGAACCTGTCACTAGGTGTTCACCGGCCATACGGCCTAGGCCCCTGATCATAACTGAGATGAGCCATACACTTCGCATTGGTCTTCTCTATGAACAGCTTGTATGGCCTAATAAAGAGAGGGATGTTGGCGTTTAAGTAGCTTTCCAAAAACAAGGCTGCCGCGGGATTTGCATACTAATCGGTGGCCAATGGGATAATGGAGCATTATTGGGGCAAAACAATGAACGGCCTACTTTGCATATCTCCACCCACATTCTCACAGCGCGGCAAGATCTGCTGTGGTGACAATTTATATCCTCATGTTTTACAGAGAGCTGAAGCGATGTGAGATTCCTGATAGACGATGCTGAGAAATACAGGGAGTAGACTTTAGAGTGAGGGAATTGTAATCCATTGCTGCCCCCTTTACTACAGCGAGGGGTTTGGAAAGCGCAGTGGGCACCGGAGACGACTATTTATTTTCTCCCGCTGGGTGCCCTGCCCTTACTCTCCCTCCCCGGGTGCAGATGAGAAGACAAGCTTTTCTTTACAAGGCCTTGGCCGGCCGCCATCGCGTTCTGACAAGAAAAAACGCCTGCGTCCTGCGCGGCTGCAGAAAGGGGAGAGTAAAAATCCTGACATGTCGCATTCTGCCTCCCGGCGGGGGGTGCTTGACAATCGTCAAAATGGGCATCTAAGGGACGCCTGCTGCTCTATTTAATACGTCCGCTCACTTACAAACCGCAGCTATTTCACCTCAGCGTGAGGGCTTCTTTTCCTGGACGCACGGTTAATCCGCCGGTGTCTGATCTCTGTGGCTTGGAAGGGCACGGTTTTGTATGGAGGGGAAGCTGGAGCTGCCAACTTTCCCAGAGAGCCTGGAAGGGTGGAGGGGGATTCTAGAAGGATAGGCCATGCCTTACAAACAGTATCTTAGCCTGGAAGTGGCAGGGGGGCCGAGGTACTGCCGGGCAGAGAGGGACGTGGGTAAGGGTCCTATCCGAGATAATAGGAAAGTCACAAAGAGAAATGAAAGCTCAGCTTCTATAGAATACAATATCCCTATAGAAAGTGAATTTTATTCCATTGTGTCCAAATGAGATTATATCTGCTGTAAATCATCGTACACAGCTGTGATGACTGAAGAAAGGGTTAAAAAGTCCTGTCTGTATACCGTCCCCATGGTTATCTACTCAGTAGTACTATACTTTTGTTTCAATTCCTTACCATTTTCATAATCTCTGCTTGCTGTCAGCGAATGGAAACATGCTTGTATATATCCAGATGCTGAAAACCCATCCGGATCATATTCAACTGACACAAGCTCACGACAAGCCTCTTGATAAGGATAGGGTTTCAACCACAGGCTATAAACAAGAATATTCCCATTCATTGACATCAAGCAGGTGTACATGAAACTGGAAAACCCCCTATGAATGACTGCTTAAAGAGGCTGATGTGAGCAATTCTGCATATAGCCCAAGCCAGGAAGAGGCAAGAAATCCGAACTACTCTGTGTGGTCATTGATAGCCAAAACAAGCCAGTCAATGCTACTGCACCTGCTGAGCGAACCCCCAAACCTGTGACTTAAAGGGGTGGTCTGGGAAAATGGTCTCTGCTCTCGTCCATATTGCGGCCTACGTCACGTTATTGCCCCACATTTCTCGTGTACATCGAGAAAGCCCCCAACATACATGATACACGCGTTAAAATTATCAGGAGTTTTCCCAGGGCCGGTCCCTGGCGGCGTATCGCGCTGTATGCCATACAGTGGGATACGTTCTGGCCTTTGGTCGGAGGTATACATCGGGAGTATTCCCAATATATACCTCCGACAGAAGGCCAGAGCGTAATGTCAATGGGGGCCTATCTCCATTTAAAGGGGTTGTCTGTTTTTTTCCGCAAATTAATGTTATATTTTGTATAATGAAAAGTTATACAATTTTCCAATATAGTTTCTGTATTAAATCCTCATGGTTTTCACAATCTCTGCTTGTTGTTATGCAGTAGGAACATTCATGGTTTACTTTCAGTGGATACAATTCTGGCCATGGTCATGTGATGGACACACAGGTGCACAGCTCGTTACAAGACACAGCACTGATACACACACAGTAACGATCCCAGCACCTGTGTGTCCACCTTGTGATCAGCATAGAGGGCGTGCTTTCTAGCCATCTCCCAAATATGAGTTTGTGGGATGCTCAACAGGCGTAAGAGCACCCACTGACTCCTAAGGCCAAATGCACACGATGCGTAATACGCGCTGAAATCCGCAGTGTAATACAGTGCCAGCAAAGTAAATGAGATTTCCAGTCATCTCATCGACACGTTGCAAAATTAATCCGCACGTAAATAGTCCTGCGGTGCGTATTTTAAAATCTGCAGCATGTCATTTATCTTGCATTTTCGCCTGCAAATTGTATCCGACAAGTTTATTAGGGTATGTTCACACGAGGTCATTACGTCCGTAATTGACGGACGTATTTCGGCCACAAGTCCCGGACCGAACACACTGCCGGGAGCCGGGCTCCTACCATCATACTTATGTACGATGCTAGGAGTCCCTGCCTCGCTGCAAGACAACTGTCCCGTACTGAAAACATGATTACACTACGGGACAGTTGTCCGGCAGCGAGGCAGGGACTCCTAGCATCGTACATAAGTATGATGCTAGGAGCCCGGCTACCTGCACTGTGTTCGGTCCGGGACTTGTGGCCGAAATACGTCCGTCAATTACGGACGTAATGACCTCGTGTGAACCCAGCCTTATAATAAAAACAAAGCACCAAATTCCATAGCATAAAAACCGCACTGATCACAAATTGCACTATTAGGTGTGGATTTCACCTGCGGAGTTTTGTGCGTGTAATCTTACAGCGACGTATTTAGAAAAAGAAACACGGCTGCAAACTTGAATCTACAACAGTGATGTCCAACTTGTGGCTTTGTTGCAAAACTACAACTCCCAGCATGCCCTCACAGCTGCAGGCTTATAAGGCCAGATTCACACGACTGTAGGATACGTCCGTGTGACGGCCAGTAAAACAATGGTGGACACGGGAACGCATGTATTACAATGGGACCGTTCACACGGCCGTTGTTTTAACAGACAGTGTGAAGGGTCCGTTGAAGAATAGAACATGTCCTATTTTCTTCCATTTTTACGGATCCCTCCGTAGGCTCAAGTCTATGAGGGATCAGTGAAAAAAGGTCCCGCACGGGTGCAACTCGGACGTGAAAAACTGTAGTTTTTCACGTCTGAGTTTGTACTCGGTCGTGTGAATCTGGCCTTAGGTTGTGGGACGGCTGGGCCGCTAGAGCTAACCAAGGGTTGTAATTGTGCTTACTAAACATTCCCTATAGGCGGGGGGAGCAGTTTATACACCACCGCTATGTTTGTGAAGCTGGGAAATATTCTGCAAGTACTTGCTGGGATTTTTAGTTCCACTACAAGCAGAGCAGCACCGAGGATTCTGTATAAAGTAACCTGGTGAGTAAATGTAGTGTGTGGCAGAGCTGGTACAGGGGCGTTTCAGGAGCGAGTGTACCCCCTCCCCAGCCGGTGACACATCTGCAGCCTGCACTTGTGTTTTCACAGCTGGAAGGTGAAATAAGAAATTCTGGAAGACTTTAGGATTGAGACTGTTGATTTTTCCAAAGGTGTCTTCCCCCCCTCCCCCCAGCGGGAAGGTTCTCGTATTCCTGCGCGGACTGCCTGCAGACAGGATGGTCCGATGCCCTGGTTAACTAGATCCTCCTGCTATGGCTCACATTATACACGTGGATGGACATTTTTGGGGTCTGTACAAGTCAGGCACCTAAAACCAGAACAATATATTACTATGGGGGAGGGGTGCACTTATAAGTCACCCTTAGCTCTGACCTGAAGCGAGACAATTCTCTCCAAAATATATCCCTGATCAGGTTCGTCTTTATGACATATCAGTGGCCACGTACAATGGCTTGTGGTCAGTGGGAGGTTGTCTTATTTTGTGCCAAAAATTCGAGCTGGAGGGAAAAACATCATAAAAGAAAAGTTTTCTCCTGCTTTCCCCGGGGGTCTCTGACCTGTGACTCCCCAGCCAAACTACAACTCTTTCCATACAGGTGCAATGGAGACACCACAAGTAGGTGTAGTTATAACATGTTTAATCTAAATCTGTTTATATTATGGGAAAAATGCCACAAAACGCAAATTTATTATATTCATTAAAAATACGACACACAAAAACATTATCCGTGAAGACGTGCAATTTTCGGGGGCAATAGTTTAAAGCTTTGACTGTATCTGACATATTCTCCAATTATTTCCATTGGTCCTAAATGACCATTTTGTTACCAGACGGACATAGATCATTCATTTTTACAATTCTCGAAGCTTCATCTATCCGAAATAGTTATTGGAGACGTTAGAAAATGAAGTTGCCCATAAACCTGCAATAGCTGAAGGTTCATACGACCGCTATTCCTCCCAACTCCCCCATAAACGTGCACTCTCGGCTAAGCGTACGTGTGTTTACAGTGGGGAGACGGGAATAAGACGCTGCCGGACACCGAGCAGCAGCTCATCCACCACAGGAACAAAGGATACTAAAATGTCAAATATCCCATTCTTCCTTCCACTGACATCTGCCATTGAGGGAGGCTCGTGTACCAATGTTTCGGAAATAATCAGTTAGCGGGAAAAAGACGCATCCTGCTCGATGTTCGGGCGGATTTTGCCCAAACCTCCCATTGACGTCAGTTTGAGGGAGGAATAGTTTTGCGGCGGGGCCCACCATGCAAAATCCGCCCTGTGGACTAGCCCTTAGACTACACTACAATCTGTACAGTAGATACAGCTCTTCCTTTCAATTACAAAAATGATAAATGACTTTTATTGGAAATGAGAAACAAAGTTGTGTTCATCTATAAGGTGCCCATACTCATCCGTGCATAAGTCAGTGAGCTTCCTGATGTCCTGTCATTATTAGAAGTGCAGTGGAGCTCGGATACTAGTGCAAGGAAACAAAACTCCCAGTAGTTCTCTGTTAGCAAATACAGCCTGTGACAGAATACAGGCTGCTGTAAATGTCACCTGTATTCCGCTAACAGTCGCACAGGACATAGTATGTATGGTCGAATACATGTGCCTATCTGGCAATGTTGATGCAGAGAAAGACAAAAGACAATGGTCCTCATCCTAGTGAATAATTCCTTCCCGACTTCAATACGGCAATCAGACTAGATCCCTGGATCAACGCCCCATCTACAGTAATCTAGTCCTCTGGCAGAGAGTTCATAGTGTGACTGCTCTTACGTACATAGATGGGGATTCTTTACTGTATCCTTTCCTCCAGACGTAGAGGATGCCCCCTTGGTATAGTTACAAATAGATGACGAGAGATCTCTGTATTGACCTTTGATGTATTTACACATAGCTATTCCTCGGCCATCTTTTTTCTAAACAACCCTCAATTTGATAATAATTTTGGGTACTGTAGCTCACCAATTACATTTATTACTTTAGTTGCCCGCCTTTAGACCCGCTCAAGCTCGGCTATGCCTTTGCCGTGAACTGGTGCCCAGAGCCATACACAATATTCCAAGTGCGATTTATAAAGTGGTAGAACCATGTTCTCCTCACGTTATGCCCTTTTCAATGCACCCCATGATTTTATTTGCCTTGGCAGCAGCTGCCTGACACTGTTTGCTACAGTTCAGTTTACTGTCAACTAAGATTCCTTTAGCAGGTCAGTTTCAAACAGTATTTTCTCATTTTGTATGCAATATGGACATGTATTAACCCTTCCCAAATGCCTAACCTTACATTTGTCAGTGTTCAACCTCATTTGCTACTTCGCAGCCAAAGCCTCCAACTTCTCCAGATCCATCTACAAGGTTATTAATAAATATATTAGACTGCATAGGGCCTGATACTGCCCCTGTAGTACCCAAGCTAAGTATGTACCGTTAATAACCACCCTCTGCTTTCTATTACTGAGCCAGAGACTTACCCACTTTTCTCCCAGCATTCCCATTTCATGTACCAACCTTTTATGCAGCACCGTATAAAATGTTTTGGAAAAATCAAGATCTATGCCATTCAATGACTCACCCAGGTCCAGTCTAGAACTTACCTCCTCATATACAGCTGTGGGGAATAGAAACCCCTGCAAGCTTATGTGTATAGGTGGTAGGTGAAATACACACACACAAGGTTGTTTCTGCCTTCCATTGATTGGGAAGTCAGAGACGAAAACTGCTCGAAGAAAAAGCATGCCGCGTTTTTTTAACGTGAGCGACTTTGCGCAGATTTTGACGTGGTTTCTTGGTCAAAATCAGCTATAAAAAAAAGCTATATGAAATCTCTTTCATTTGTTCCATTTGCAGAAGCCATGTCCATAGTTACCAGACAACTGACCAGAATTTGATTGTAAGCTTCTCTAGAGCAGAAATTCTCTGTGTATGGTATTGTAAGGCCAGGATCACCCAAACCACAGAGGAACCTATATTACATAGTAACATAGTTCGTACGGTTGAAAAAAGACATGTCCATCAAGTTCAACCAAGGGATGGGAAAGGGGAAGGTAAACATTTCTACACATAGGAGCTAATATTTTTTTGTTCTAGGAAATTATCTAACCCTTTTTTAAAGCCATCTACTGTCCCTGCTGTGACCAGCTCCTGCGGTAGGCTATTCCATAGATTCACAGTTCTCACAGTAAAGAAGCCTGGTCGCCTCTGCAGCTTGAACCTTTTTTTCTCCAGACGGTTTTCTGAGGGGGTTTTACATGGAACAGGATTTCACCATATTTTTTGTATGGGCCATTCATATATTTATATAAATTAATCATGTCCCCCCTTAGTCGTCTTTTTTCTCAGCTATATAGGTTCAGTTCTTTTAATCTTTCCTCATAACTTAGATTCTCCAGGCCTCTTATAGCCTACGTTGCTCTTCTTTGTATTTTTTCATCCTTTCTATGAACTGGAGCCCAGAACTGAACTGCATATTCTAGATGAGGCCGCACTAATGCTTTGTAAAGTGTTAATATTACATCCCTGTCCCGTGAGTCCATGCCTCTTATAATACACGACAATATCTTGCTGGCCTTTGAAGCAGCTGATTGACATTGTGCTGTTGTTTAGTTTATGATTTACAAGTACACCCAGATCCTTCCCAACAAGTGACTCCCCCAGTGTAGCTCCCCCTAGGACATATGATGCATGCAGGTTGTTGGTACCCAGATGCATAACTTTACATTTATCTACATTAAACTTCATCTGCCAAGTGGACGCCCAAACACTTAGTTTGTTTAAATCTGCCTGCAATTCATGAACATCTTCCATAGACTGAACTATATTGCATAGCTTGGTGTCATCTGCAAAAATAGAAATAGTGCTATTAATCCCATCCTCTATATCATTAATAAATAAGTTGAATAATAGTGGTCCCAGCACTGAACCCTGGGGTACACCACTTATTACCGGGGACCATTCAGAGTAGGAATCATTGACCACAACTCTCTGGATATGGTCCTTGAGCCAATTCTCAATCCAATTACAAACTATATTTTCTAAACCTATAGTGCTTAATTTACCCATTAGGCGTCTATGGGGGACAGTGTCAAATGCCTTTGCAAAGTCCAAAAACACTAAATCCACAGCGGCCCCTCTGTCTAGGCTTCTCCTCACCTCTCATATAAACACTATATCCACAGCGGCCCCTCTGTCTAGGCTTCTGCTCACCTCTTCATAAAAACAAATCAGGTTGGTTTGACAACTTCTGTCCTTAGTAAAACTGTGCTGGCTGTCACTTATAATGCTATTTATTGTCACATAATCCTGTATATAGTCCCTCAATAGCCCCTCAAACATTTTCCCCACAATTGATGTTAAGCTTACTGGTCTATATTACATGCGGATTTCACATCTCACAATAGAGTAGGTGAAATCCACTGCAAAATTTGGAACAATCCACATCATGCTCCAAAGTCTGTGTAAAATTCTACCACTATGTGAATAAAGTTTTCTAAACCTTATTTATATGCAGTGTGCTGTATACAAAGGTATTTCAGGAAAATTAATAGACTACTCGGCAACAAAGTCACATGTACTAGTCACAAAGAAAAAATAATGCAACTATAACATTCTTTTTATGTAACTCGAGCATAAAACTATTAGTAACTTTCACAAGCAATATAGGTGAACATAATAAATTAAAAGAAAATAAATTAGAGGCCACACTCAGCCCCCCTTGTAGATTGCGGCACATAGCCCTCCTCATAGATAGCGCCACACAAAGCACCCGTCGTTTGTATAATGCCACACAGCCCCCCCTTGTTGATGGTGCTACCCAGCCCACCTGGTAGATGGTGCCACCCAGCCCCCCCCCTGTAGATGGTGCCACCCAGCCCCCCCCCCCTGTAGATGGTGCCACACAGCCCACCTCCCCCTGTAGATGGTGCCACACAGCCCACCTCCCCCTTGTAAAAGCAAATAAAAACATTTTTAATTACCTAGCTCCATCCCCTGCTCCATGCCGACACGGGACCCTTGTGTAGGCCGGCAGGTCATCACACTGGCCTGCGCTGGGACTCTAGGATTCTTATAGGCTGCAGGCCGGGCGACGCGGGCCCCGTAGCAGCAGGCGGCCCTGAGAGGATGGGACCGCTGCATCAAAACCGCTGTTCACTGCTGATAGACTCCCTGTATGCCGGGCGGCTGCATAAGCGATCAGCTGTACCAGTGGTGCCCCCCCCCAATTCCATTCCAGTTGTGCCCGGGGCGCAAGCCGTGCCTGCCCCCCTCCTAGCTACACCCCTGCATGTATGGTTCTTTGGCACTCTGTACAGTAACTAACACAAGGTCATTTGTCATGGGTGGAGAAGTGAAGATGACATCTGTAGTGGAATCATAGTGTTGGTATTGTAGATAAAGAACATATGGGATCATTTCTAATTAAGAGAGGAATAAAAATGTCCTGCATATAATAAGAGGTGGGTGAGTAAATGATGGACATGGCTGGTCACCCGAAAACAAAGATGTCCAAATCTGTAATCCTGACTATACCGCATCAAGTCTTAGGCAATTGTTCCAGCTGGGCTCAGTGACTAATGCACTAGTTTCTCTTGTCTTTTAGCGGTCCAGATCCATATCTTAAAGGCGGACAAAGTAGGAGATTGGTGGAAATTCACAGTCAATGTCATCTCTGTCTATAAACAAGGAACCAATCGAATCCGTCGAGGAGACCAGAACCTTTGGATCCGTTCCAAAGACATTGCCTGCAAGTGCCCAAAACTCAAGCCTATGAAGAAGTATCTGCTCCTGGGCAATGATGAGGACTTACCTGACCAAAATGGGGTGGTGGCAGACAAGACCAGCTTGGTCATACAATGGAGGGACACATGGGCAAGGAGGCTGAGAAAATTCCAACAGCGAGAAAAGAAAGGAAAGTGCAAGAAAGCCTAGAGGCGAAGAAGACTGAGGGCCCTCAAAGGAGAATCCGAGTTATGTAGAAGAGTGAGGGAGGACCGTAATTGCTGCTTGCTGTAGAGTCTGGAGCAGATAGGTTTATCCATTTAGAATTTTTATTTTTTTTCCCAATATTTTCCCACAAGGAGGATGGAAACTCTCTTTTCGAAGCAGGTCGTTGATAGATGAGGTGGAGAGGACGAGGGAGGGTCACTTTTAATTATGAAACTGATGCGTTTGCACCTAATATGTAGAGTTGATTCACAGACACCAGATCACAGGACAGAGAAGGAACAAGAAACAGGGGGTGGGGGTGGGACTGGGCTTGGGGGAAAGAGTTGTTGGAGAGATTTATGGCCATGCAAGCTGTGAAATTTGCACCTGTTCAGTATCTCCTACTTTGTGAGTCATTAATTGTAAAAACATTTGTTCACGTTCTGCAAAGTCAATGCCCTCTGGCTTCTTCTCCATTGAGATGGAATGGGGATAGACGACCCCTCCTAGCAGTTTAGTAACCTGTAAAAACACCCCTCAGGGCGGGGGCTTATTTTGTTAATAGCCACACCGCAACCAGGCAACAACAAAGGTGTTAATGCAACGCTATTCCTGATATTTGGTATGGTCTTTCCCCCCCAACACTCGTACTTTTTTTTTTTTTTTTTTACTTTCCATTAGGTGCTGACTGCTAGGTATGAAAAACCTAGGGGAAAAAAAAGATTAATTTGTAAAAACAAAATGCAAATCCTAACATTTTAAAGTATGTATATCATTGAAATAACTTGTGTTTTTTTTTTTTTTAAGAAATCAAATCTTTATGTTGTGTTTTTGTATATGTTTAATTCTCCCCATTACCCGCTCACCCTGTACATAGCAATGCATACAGGATTGACAGTATTAGCCGGTCAGGATTGGGGTGGGAGGGGATTAAAGTAAACTTGTCAGCAGAGATTATTATATATATACGGATTTAAGAAAAATATATATGGAGTTGATGTAGCTTGTGTTTAGACCCCGAGGTCCAGGACACGTGTATTTTTGTGTTTTTAATATGCTCCTTTTTAGAGGGGTTTTTACATGATTGCCATTAACTGAAGATAGTTTTAGTTTTGTATAACTGGGCACAACGGTCTTCTTGAATAATCATGGATGGACCAATCACAGGCCACCATTCTGCTTCTGAATATACAAGGACCTGGTGACGTCACTAAGCGCTTTTTTTTACAAGGCCGTATTGTTGGTGTCGTCAATGGATCCCAATAGAAAAAAAAAATCCAAATGAAGAGGTTTCCCCTGTTTGGATCCGCTCCAGCTATTGGAAAAAAATATATATGCTGAAAGGACACGGTACAAAAATAATGATGTGAACGGGCTGTAAATCATGGGTGGATCATGGTAGAATTGAATGGTTGGATTGTGGGTGGCTGTGAACTTTGAGAAATGTACAGCAGTGATTTGACAAGAGTCCCGGTTATGTCTACCGCACAGATGTCTTCTATAGACGTGGTCCATAAAATAGAAATCTGGAAATAATCTGCTGTGGATTTGTAGGGGAAGTCTCATGACAAGTCTCGCTCTTCAGGAACCAATTTGTTCTAAATTGGTAGCAAGTTTTCAGCCCAGGGTACGTTAGGAAAGGAAAACTCAGTGGCCAACGATGTAAGAGGTCAATATACCACCAACGCTAAGGAGAAAAAAAAAGTCTCCTGGCTCCTCCAACACCCAGAGGTCAGCTCCATGGCACTGCAACATGGACTCCGATTGTGTTTTAAAGGCAAGAAGATCAGTTTTCATTTGTCGTTTTCCAGGAGGTCCTACATGTACCTCTGCGAGTGCTGCATTTTCCACCACTAAGATTTATGATATATCAATAGCATATGCCATGAAGGTTTGGTGGGTGGGGGCGCCATGCTGCATCAGACCTGCTTAGCTTTTTCCAGGAGACACCAGCCTGGCCCATAGACTTGGTGTCCTTTACCCATCAGTGATCATTGGGGTCCCATTGGTCAGATCCATACAATAATACATTTATGGCATATCCTGCCAGCGATCCGACATAACTCTTAATGATGGGAATACCCATACCCATTATAGACTATTAGGTATTTGAACGCCAGATCTTGATATGTTTCTGTAAAATAATCACCAGCCTAATGTATGGATCTAGATATTTAATGACCATAATAATTGAAGGGTCTTTCTGTGTTGGACACTTGCACCCTGCCCTCGCCGGTCCCTTTCCTATGGCAAAAGTAAATCTGCAATAAGATCTTGAGGGAGAAATACAGACTAAATCCTCTCCTCACGTCACTAGAGGTTACTGGTTGGAGTCTGTAAACCACCGATTCCTAAATTAAAGGGGCTGCAAGCTGTATAAAGCCCCCAGAACCCTTTACGCTTAGGCGGGTCATAATCTGGCACAATTCTCATGTCCCTGTACCAATAATTGTGTTCTAGATTTCCAGGCGGCCATTCTGTAAATGACAATCGGCAACAACTGAAGAATGTCATTGATTTCTAAGTACTTTTTGGTGACAAAATAATTGACCCTAGATGGGGAACAAGGACACGCTAAAGAATTGTGGGAGGCGGGTGTAAGGGTGGTATGTATTACACAGCGATTATACTCTAAATATAACCAGCTATTAAAATATCTGCCTTCTAAATTTTCTTTAAGACAAGACCTAAATTCCCTTCTCAAAGCAAAGCATCAGGGCAGAGTTAATTGGAGTTTGTCTTGGCGCGGGGACAGGATCTGGGTGTTTGGAGTGGAGGGGTCAGGATGTGTGATGGATTTTGGAATAACCTTCTGTACCTTTCCAGGATGTCTCAAACTCTGAGCGTTAAAGAAGAACCATCACAGAATTGCCAAAATTTCCGTAACCTTCAGAACGTTCCCCGTGACATATGAGAGATAATTACCTCAGGTCATGGTATCAACTGCTCAGCAGGGGTCAAGGTGCGGACCCTCTTACAGTAATACTCGCCCGCTTGTCCTGGAAACCGCTCTTAAATGGCTTTTCCTGGACTTCAGACGCTCTATTTGCCCAGTTAATTTGAGGGGATTACCCTGCGGTGCATCCGTTCAGCTGGAGGTCAGAAGTTAAAGACGGAGCTTTCCTCACAAGGGCACAAGTAACGCCTGTGGTTTCATTTCTTGAAGTTACTGTGGCCACATGTGTGTTAAGAGTTTGGGAGGGATTTTTTCTTCTTATTGACACAGACAACTTGTTTTTGAATGAAATAACATTATCTTGCAATTACGGGATTATGTGGAGCGGACTTGATCTTGTTGTACGTTGCTCCACGCTCATGGTCGCCTGTGACCATAATAAAGTAGATCGTCCAAGATGAAAAGATGTAGCCCCGATCAGAGGAAATGTTTATTAGAGATGAGAGAATCGATCTGTTTGTTTTATTTGGACATAGCGACTGATTATAAACTCTACAACTCTATAGTAATAGGGGGCACACGGTGAACCGATTCCCCGATCACGGAGGTTCAACCTGGCACGATCGGTTCACTCATCTCTAGTTCTGATCTATAGTCATTACTGAAATATTCTGCTAAATCACCCAAACTCTCAATGACAATGACTCGCAAACAATGGAACATATTTCCATGGGTTTGATGCCACAGTTTGCAGCCATAGATTCACATTTATAGCTACGAGCACTCATTAAATGGTAAAGTTGGCCAAATTCTATGGACAAAAGAGGAAAGACAAAGTGTACAAAATATGTAGATAAAATTTAAAGGCCCTACACAAAAATGTACACGAGGTTTACACTCAGAGATAATCCAATCTGACAGCGGTGGATTATACGGATTATTGCTAGGTGTTTGTGTATATGTTACACTCAAAAGGATTTTATGCAGGTTAAATAATGTGATCCAATCATTCTGAACATAGTGATTGCTTAGGGTTGTACATTAGATATGTTACTAGATCCAGCCAATTGTGTTGGGATCTGTCTATCTGTCTATATGTCTATCTTTAAACACAAATTTACACTTTATATATAGATGTGATATACATTACTTGTACTGATCCTGAGTTACATCCTGTATTATACTCCAGAGCTGCACTCTGCTGGTGGAGTCACTGTGTACATACATTACATTGCTTATCCTGTACTGATCCTGAGTTACATCCTGTATTATACTCCAGAGCTGCACTCACTATTCTGCTGGTGGAGTCACTGTGTACATACATAACATTACTTATCCCGTAGTGATCCTGAGTTACATCCTGTATTATACTCCAGAGCTGCACTCACTATTCTGCTGGTGGAGTCACTGTGTACATACATTACTTATCCTGTACTGATCCGGAGTTATATCCTGTATTATACTCCAGAGCTTCACTCACTATTCTGCTGGTAGAGTCACTGTGTACATACATTACATTACTTATCCTGTACTAATCTTGAGTTACAGCCTGTATTATACACCAGACCTGCACAAATAATTTTGCAGCTAAAATCTCTCTGTATTCCTGGCTTGCTTAATGTCTGTACATAACTTGTTTTAATGATTTAGCATTCTGGGAAGTGTTGTCTTTCAATCAGGCACGGTACAGTAAATTAATGTAAGAAAATCTTTTTGTCCCTCAGCTAAGCTGTTAAAGGTCTGGCTGAATACAAGCTTACTGACTGTTTTCAATGACAACTGGCAAAATAGTGATTGCAGCTCTGAAGTATAATACAGTATGTATTTTAGGATTAGTACAGGTTAAGTAATGTAATGTATGTACACTGTGACTCCACCAGCAGAATAGTGAGTGCAGCTCTGGAGTGTAATATAGGATGTAACTCAGGATCAGTACAGGATAAGTAACGTAA
Source organism: Rhinoderma darwinii (assembly GCF_050947455.1). NCBI lineage: Eukaryota > Metazoa > Chordata > Amphibia > Anura > Rhinodermatidae > Rhinoderma > Rhinoderma darwinii. Next base: position 63,791,404 of record NC_134699.1, read on the forward strand.
TATATATACACAGTGACTCCACCAGCAGAATAGTGAGTGCAGCTCTGGAGTATAATACAGGATATAACTCAGGATCAGTACAGGATAAGTAATGTATGTACACACTGACTCCACCAGCAGAATAGTGAGTGCAGCTCTGGAGTATAATACAGGATATAACTCAGGATCAGTACAGGATAAGTAATGTAATGTATGTACACACTGACTCCACCAGCAGAATAGTGAGTGCAGCTCTGGAGTATAATACAGGATGTAACTCAGGATCACTACGAGATAAGTAATGTTATGTATGTACACAGTGACTCCACCAGCAGAATAGTGAGTGCAGCTCTGGAGTATAATACAGGATGTAACTCAGGATCACTACGGGATAAGTAATGTTATGTATGTACACAGTGACTCCACCAGCAGAATAGTGAGTGCAGCTCTGGAGTATAATACAGGATGTAACTCAGGATCACTACGGGATAAGTAATGTAATGTATGTACACAGTGACTCCACCAGCAGAATAGTGAGTGCAGCTCTGGAGTATAATACAGGATGTAACTCAGGATCACTACGGGATAAGTAATGTTATGTATGTACACAGTGACTCCACCAGCAGAATAGTGAGTGCAGCTCTGGAGTATAATACAGGATGTAACTCAGGATCACTACGGGATAAGTAATGTTATGTATCTACATAGGGACTCAACTTTATAGGTAGATCTAGTCTATATGTAAAATGATGTTAAATGGTGGGCATAGGCTTTAATTGCAGGAATCTGTATGTCCTTACACCTTGTCTACGGTACCAGAAAATGCGTGTGTGATATTACGCACTCTGGAATGTTAAAAGTAGCCAAAATCCCCCCCTCAATAGCCCCTAAATAGAAAATACTTTAACAATCTTCTAACGATTGATTTAAAGGAAAATAACTAGATTAATTATCCAAACAGGTTTGGAGCCAGTTAAGGCTTCCAGGGGGTTAAGTTTTTGGAAGTCTGACATTTACGGAGCTGGGCAGCAGGTACTAATATTGACATACATGATCTCAGCTGGCTCGAGTGCCTCACGCAATGAAAACAAACATTTTTAAAAAGGCAGGTGTCCCGGTAGGAAATCGGAAGTCTGGATTTAGGATCTAGGAGGGAGGGGGTGTTTAAGGGGAGAAGCAGCAGTGAATTGGAAATTATGTTTGCTAAACACCATTTACTTTGCGAGCAGGAAAAGATGTAAGGCGCGTGGTGGGGTCATAGATGAAGCACCAATGTGTCAGGAGTGGACAACGGTCTATAACCCTAAAAATTCAATGTGTCCAGCTACTGTCTTGTACGTTTTGAAGCTTCAGAAAATATTGAGTAACAGATAACTCTTTTTATTGCACCGGTTACTAGTAGATTAAAAAAAAAAAAAAGCAAGCCGAAAGGGCTCATGTGCTTCACTAAGCACTGCAGATTCCAGCACTCGGACCCCCACCGATCACACAATGACTGCTGATCTAAACAATAGGCTAGAGTCCGTATGCTGAAAATAGCATACAATCACATCATTACAAACAGCGCCATCCAGTGGCCACAGTATGATGAAAAAAATAACAAAACCAAATGTTAGAAATGTTCTACCAATATTAGTTTACACAAGACGCAAACAAATACAGGGGAACTCCAGTAGTTATAGGGTTAGAGCAGTGGCTGTTATGCAACTACAACTCCTAGCATGGCTGACAAGAGACAGGTCGGAAACCGCAGGTCCTTATAGAAATGCAAAAGAGATGTACTTACTGTGAGTTTGTCGGAAGGGTCATGGTGCCTTATACTAACCGAACAGGTCGCCCCGTGATACAGAACCCAGGCCGCAGATTAATCAAGTGGTGAAATTCTGTTTTGAGAGAGAAAATCTGACTTAATCCTTTGTTACTTCAAGGACCTGGCTTATCAAGCGGAGTCCTGTGTTACGGGTTGATGTATCAGCACTGTGAAATAACATTGGATTAAGGCAGATTTTCTTACTTGAGATAACATTACAGGACTTGCTAAATATAAAGCTCCCACGTCACTGCCGAACACACAGATGGGGAATGGCCAAGCGTAGCATGTCTGCAGTCTAATCTTATATGTACATATGTGATGTCAGTACTGCACATCTACAGGTCCTTCCTCACCAATATGAATAGTTCCCTTCACTGCTGAGTGCAGATACAGCAAAGCAGACTGGAAATGTCATGTCCCCGTTACATGTAAGTTGCTATCGAATGTGGTTAACTTCTATGGGGTAGGACTGCTGATCCAATGGTCTAGCATGATGATGTCCCACTGCTAGAATGATCACTTATGTGCAGGGAATCCGGACATCAAGTGTTAAATGCCACAACAGGGGACATAAAGAATTATATGATGCCCACTTAAATCAATGGGCTCTCCACGTAATGCATGGACAGAGAGATGAACGGTCTATATAGGCGCTCTCCACTCCAGATATTGACAGAGGTTCCAAATGAGGGACTCGTCTCTATATACTCAGAATGCCATAATATAATATTGAAATCATTTTTTTCTTTTTACCTAAACCAGACAATCCCTTTACCTTAGAAAAAATCCTTAAAGGGGTATTCCAGTTACAACAAGTTACCCCCTATCCATAGGGTAAGGGGTAACTTGCTGATCGGTGGGTGTCTGACAGCTGGGACCCCCACCGTTTACGAGAATGGGGGTCCCGAACCACTCGTTTGAACCGAGCGGCAGGTCGCTTAAGTGCACTGCCGCTCCATTCATTCTCTACGGGAGCGCCATAGATAGCCGAATGCTGTACTCTGCTATCTCCGGCGCTGCCATAGAGAATTAATGGAGCGGCAGTGCACTTGAGCGACCTGGTTCAAACGAGTGGTTCGGGACCCCCATTCTCGTAAACGGTGGGGGTCCCAGCTGTCGGACACCCACCGATCAGAAAGTTACTGCTTACCCTACGGATAGGGGGTAACTTGTAACCGGAATACCCCTTTAAAGGTTTTCTTTTCAATTTCTGAATTGGCACTTAGGAAACCTGGTCAGACGTCATTAGCTCAAACCAGCTGTAACTTGTAGGCGTCAGTAAGTCCCTGTTCACATTATGTTCATGAAGTACGCTGGGAAGGCTCCGGACGAACATGCAAAGCGTATCCTTAGGGCTCAATTAGCCAGACAGCGGCCAAAAGAGGGCAAAAGAAGAAGAGGTATAGAATAGCGTAAGTAGACTACACCAGGCCATACAACTGTATACTGTAGAAGTACATAGCGCGGCATATGGTTTGTTTTTACAATGGGAGGCTATGGCTGACGTATAACATTGTATTTCTACGTCACAGCTTCCGTCGGAGGTACTGTATATGTCGGGAGATCCTCCTGACGTATGATGGGCACAGAGCCTTACTCCAAACTGCTATGCAGAAAAACTTTTTTTTATTTTACATTTTTGTATTTATAGACATTTTCCAGAAATTAGGAAACAAAATGTACAAGTGTGTGGGAAGAAGGAATGAGATCCGAGATGATGGGGCAAGTCCTGGCATATGGTCTTTCTGGTCATCTCTGGCCGCTATATATGTCTTCTGCAGGCATTGTTGAGGGTATAAATGGGCCATAAATGGGAGGTCCGTTATCGGAGACAAGTCAGGAAGGGAGGAGGGACAGCTCACTTATTTTGATGGCTGTACGATCATCATGGGGCCATATGGGCAAGAGCTATTTACCAAGTGCTGGGACCCCTTTGTTATGGGTGTGGGTGGGTTCCTAGACCATCTTCTATCATTGCTGATAAAAAGAAAGCTTCAGGGTCTCAGAACAGAAGGGTCATGAAGATCTAATATTATACGATTTGTCATATTAACGGACCTCACCCCAACACAAAATCCACAATTTAAAGAGAATTCCCCATTGTGTTTCCTAGAACCACAATTCCCCATAAATCCTAATCCCGGCACCAACCATGAAATACTATAAACGTCTTGTCAGAACGGTATACTGGCCTGTAAACGTCACATTATATATAGATCTTTCTAGGGTCCGCAGAGGGAGGGAAGGGTCAGATATTTTTTTTGGTTTTCATACTAATATATTGTGTTTATTATATATGAATATATTTAATGACACGTGAAAAAAAAGGTGTGGATTTTCTATGACGTATTGTGTAGGTGGAAACTTTGTAACTGAAACACCCACTTTGTTAGGACTAAATCAGCAACTGGTTAATTAAACTTCTCTTTAAACTCATCCTGCGTCTCGTCTTATTTCTCAGTGAAGAGACATGTGACGTTTTGTGGGGGAGTCGCGTCCGATCTACACGAATCACATTTGAGTTGACGCATGTGTTGCAGCATTGGAGACACCTTTTTATTGGTCAGAGTTAAAGGGGTTGTAAAGGATTAGAAAACATGGCTGGTTTCTTTTAGGAACAGCGCCACAGGACCTGTCTATTGGTTGTGTCTGGAATTGCAGCTCAGCTCCATTGAAGTGAAGAAGACTGAGTTGCAATACCACACAGAACCTTTGTTAAGGTGTGGCGCTGTTTTTGAAAGTAATCAGGTATGGTTTTCTAATCCTGTACAACACCTTTAATAAAGGATTGTAATATTTCCCTGCCAATTTTTGCCAGTTTTTATCCGGAATTACGGATAATCTGCGGACCCATTCATTTCTATTGGCCACCAACACCTTTCCATATATTTACGGATGTATGTCCGTGCCGTAGAAATGATCTGCAAAATATAGAACATGTCCTATCCCTGTCCGCAATTGTGGCACGGACTCGCCTATAGAAGTCTATGGGAGGGTGCAAAACTGTTGATGGCTACGGATGTGCATCCATAGATGTCCGTAATTGCGGAAGCAGCAAAGGATATCCCAAGAAAATGGCACCTGAGCGATCATGTGACCTTTTCAAAGGGTTAGGTCATGTTTGTGACATCATTTGTAGCCTCCTTTTTTTTTTTTTGGGCGGAACCATATATACGGATGCATTACGGATCGTATTTGTGGACAACGTGCCAGATATGCGGATGACTACGGATCCGTATTTGCGGAGGGTAAACATTAGTCGTGTTCATGAGGCATTACAGTAAGTTTCCAGTTATTGCTATAAACCCCATGTGGAGACGTCCCTAAATGAAAACTAATGTTTCCCAGAGTGCCATACATCAGGCGCCGCAATGAATTTTGAGTACAGCTCTAGAGGAGGAAGGTGGATAAAAGAACAAGGAATTTCTATGAGGTCTGAGTGACTAAACATGGGCGCTGTACCTAAAAAGGGTTGTACAGGATTAGAAAAACATGGCTGCTTTCTTCCGGATACAGCGCCACGCCTATCCCCAGATTGTGTGTAGTATTACAGCTCCGCCCTATTCACTTCAATGGAGCTGAGCTACAATACCAAAAACAACCCGTGGACAGGTGTGGCGCTGTTTCTTAAAAAAAGCAGCTATATTTTTCTAACCCTGTACAACTCCTTTAACTACGTCCTAAAACCAACTACAAGAAAGGTGAGGAGCAGAATGGCTTAAAAAAGAAGAAAAACACACCCCCACCGATCATACAATGACTGCAGATCTAAACAATAGGCCGGAGCCTGTATGCTGAAAATGGCGTACAATCACATTACAAACAGTGCCATCCAGTGGCCACAGTATCATGAAAAAAAAAATATGAAAGAATGACACTGAAAAAATGTTAGAAATGTTCCACCAATATTTGTTCACATAAAGGGGAACTCAAGTAATTATAGGGTTAGACCGGTGGCTGTTGTGCAACTACAACTCCTAGCATGGCCTGAGAAGCCGCGGGTCCTTATAGAAATGCAAGTAGATGTACTTACTAGTTTGTCGGAAGGGTCATGACCATATCTGTTACGATCAGTGCTGCATCTACCGTACGGGCAGGATGGGCGCATATGCAGGTTATATACAAGATACAACGCAGAACAGAAAGCAAAGTCACACAAACATGGTACCAACTACAGAGTGCCGAATAATCAGCAATACCAGGTGTCAGGCCGGCGACTGAGGGACCACCACATGCCATAAGGAAATATCTCTAATCAGATTCTCTGTAGATGTTAGGTTCTGCAATATCCCATACTGAATGTCTGATGTTAGATCTATCTATCTATCTATCTATCTCATATCTATCTATCTAGCTCATATCTATCTATCTCGTATCTATCTATCTCATATCCATCTATCTCATATCCATCTATCTCATATCCATCTATCTCATATCTATCTATCTATCTATCTCTCATATCTATCTATCTCATATCTATCTATCTATCTCATATCTATCTCATATCTATCTATCTCATATCTATCTATCTCATATCTATCTATCTATCTCATATCTATCTCATATCTATCTATCTATCTCATATCTATCTCATATCTATCTATCTATCTATCTATCTATCTATCTATCTATCTATCTATCTATCTATCTATCCCATATCTATCTCATATCTATCTCATATCTATCTCATATCTATCTATCTATCTATTTATCTATCTCATATCTATCTATCTATCTCATATCTATCTATCTCATATCTATCTATCTCGTATCTATCTCGTATCTATCTATCTCGTATCTATCTATCTCGTATCTATCTATCTCGTATCTATCTATCTCATATCTATCTCGTATCTATCTCGTATCTATCTCGTATCGATCTCGCATCTATCTCGTATCTATCTATCTATCTATCTATCTATCTATCTATCTATCTATCTATCTCGTATCTATCTATCTCGTACGTATCTATCTCTCTATCTATCTCGTATCTATCTATTAATCTCTTATCTCTCGCAGATCTATCTATTCATCTAATTTGTATCTATCCATCCATCTCATTTCTACATCTTATATCTACACTACCGTTCAAAAGTTTAAGGTCACTTAGAAACTTCCTTATTTTTGCAAGAAAAGCACAGTTTTTTTCAATGAAGATAACATTAAATTAATCATAAATACACTCTATACATTGTTAATGTGGTAAATGACTATTCTAGCTGCAAACGTCTGGTTTTTAATGCAATATCTACATAGGTGTATAGAGGCCCATTTCCAGCAACCATCACTCCAGTGTTCTAATGGTACATTGTGTTTGCTAACTGTGTTAGAAGGCTAATGGATGATTAGAAAACACTTGAAAACCCTTGTGCAATTATGTTAGCACCGCTGTAAACAGTTTTGCTGTTTAGAGGAGCTATAAAACTGACCTTCCTTTGAGCTAGTTGAGAATCTGGAGCATTACATTTGTGGGTTCGATTAAACTCTCAAAATGGCTAGAAAAAGAGTGCTTTCATGTGAAACTCGACAGTCTATTCTTGTTCTTAGAAATTAAGGCTATTCCATGCGAGAAATTGTCAAGAAACTGAAGATTTCCTACAACGGTGTGTACTACTCCCTTCAGAGGACAGCACAAACAGGCTCTAACCAGAGTAGAAAGAGAAGTGGGAGGCCCCGCTGCACAACTGAGCAACAAGACAAGTACATTAGAGTCTCTAGTTTGAGAAATAGACGCCTCACAGGTCCTCAACTGGCAGCTTCATTAAATAGTACCCGCAAAACGCCAGTGTCAACGTCTACAGTGAAGAGGCGACTCCGGGATGCTGGCCTTCAGGGCAGAGTGGCAAAGAAAAAGCCATATCTGAGACTGGCTAATAAAAGGAAAAGATTAATATGGGCAAAAGCACACAGACATTGGACAGAGGAAGATTGGAAAAAAGTGTTATGGACAGATGAATTGAAGTTTGAGGTGTTTGGATCACACAGAAGAACATTTGTGAGACGCAGAACAACTGAAAAGATGCTGGAAGAGTGCCTGACGCCATCTGTCAAGCATGGTGGAGGTCATGTGATGGTCTGGGGTTGCTTTGGTGCTGGTAAAGTGGGAGATTTGTACAAGGTAAAAGGGATTTTGAATAAGGAAGGCTATCACTCCATTTTGCAACACCATGCCATACCCTGTGGACAGCGCTTGATTGGAGCCAATTTCATCCTACAACAGGACAATGACCCAAAGCACACCTCCAAATGATGCAAGAACTATTTAGGGAAGAAGCAGCAACTGGTATTCTATCTGTAATGGAGTGGCCAGCGCAGTCACCAGATCTCAACCCCATAGAGCTGTTGTGGGAGCAGCTGGACCGTATGGTACGCAAGAAGTGCCCATCAAGCCAATCCAACTTGTGGGAGGGGCTTCTGGAAGCATGGGGTGAAATCTCTCCCGATTACCTCAGCAAATTAACAGCTAGAATGCCAAAGGTCTGCAATGCTGTAATTGCTGCAAATGGAGCATTCCAAGACCAAAGCAAAGTCTGAAGGAGAAAATTATTATTTCACATAAAAATCATTATTTCTAACCTTGTCAATGTCTTGACTATATTTTCTAGTCATTTGATAAATATAAGTGTGAGTTTTCATGGAAAACACAAAATTGTCTGGGTGACCCCAAACTTTTGAACGGTATTGTATATTAGATATGACAGATACATTAGATAGATATTTCATATTGGTCTGTCACATACACTATATGGCCAAAAGTATGTGGACACCCCACCTATTTATTGTGTACAGGTGTTTTAGCCACACCCATTGCAAACAGGTTCATAAAATCAAGCACACAGCCATGTAATCTCCATAGACAAATATAGCTAGTAGTATGGGTCATACTGAAGAGCTCAGTGGCTTTAGACACGGCACGGTCATAGAATTTTATAGCTGCAAAAGGGGGCACTCCATATTAACAACCATGACTTTGGAAGGGAATGTCCAACAAGCTCATATAGGTGTGATGGTCAGGTGTCCACATACTTTGGGAAAGATAGTGTATTGTATCTGTCTATGACAGACAGATAAATCATTTATTTTTTCAAGTTCATGGCACTGATATACTATAATTTTAGACGTCATACATGGTTATAAAGAAATATCTCTACACTTTAGATTGCACACTGTACTGCAGCCCGGAAAGTGCTGTATCGTGGAGTAAGTTTTCCCTTCTCTCTGATGAAGCATGCTGCAAATTGTTATTCTGCTGTATTTTTTATACGTCCCCTTTGAAATGCATGTTCAGGAACCGTATGATACAAATCTTACACACGGCCAAAGAAACCGCATCTAATGTCACAGTCCACACATGGACGCATGTGGAGATCTTCATGTATTTAACACTAAAGAAATGTAGGAAAAACGTTGCAGGCAGGTGGATGAGATTGAAAATATCTCATCCACATGCCAATGAACATTTTCTACATGGAAATCAGAACATGCTGCAAATTTTCTAATCAGTGCTATCCTCATTCTGTTCTGGATGTTCACTGCGGATTTCACCCTTTTCAATGCAGAATTGGTGAAATATGCAACAAAACACGACATTAAATCCACAACAGCCATTACCTGTGTGGGTACCCTAAGGCCCTATTCACATGGAGTTTTTTTCAGGCAGAAAAATCCAATTTTGAGGCAGATTTTGACCTGCCTGCACGTTGTTTCCCGCTTTCTCTGCCTCCAATTGATGTCAATAGGAGGTCAGAGACGGAAACGCCCGAAGAAAGGGCATGTCGCTTCTTTTTCCCGCAAGTGTTTTTTTTCCGCTCACAGGGAAAAAATGCCTCCGTCTCCCATTGAAATCAACGAGAGGCGATTTTGGCTATTTTTTTGCCGTGGTTTCCGTGGCAAAATACCATGGCAAAAAACTCAGTGTGAACAGAACCTAAGGGTGTGTTCACACGGGTCGGATATGCTGCGGAAAAGTACCCAGCGTATCCGACCCTAAACCCGTAGCGAATTCCAGCCGAAAAGGCTGCTCCAAATGTTTTTTATTTGGTGCAGATTTTTAGCCGAAATGGCCTGGTGGAAAGCAAGAAAGAAAAAAAAAAAAGTCCAGACCCGCCTTTTCTAGTGTTGCCATAGCGAAGTGTCTATGCTACTCCCGTGTGTGCTCTGAGCAGCCGGCCTCCTATGATGATGCTGCTTCTTATGTGACCGCTGCAGCCTGCAGAAGTCACATGGGATGAAGCGTCATTACAGGAACAGCCGAGGGGACAAGGAACCATCACTATGGCACCACCAGGGGAGGGGAGTGTGGACTTTCTTCTATTTTATACCGGATTTAGGTATTTTTTTCGCCCTACTTGCGATTTTTGCTGCAGATTCAGTTTTTCCGTAGCAAATATTGCAACATTTCCTCTGCAGATTTCTTCCGCAGTGTTTGGATGAGACTTGTTAAAATCTCATCCACTTTGCTGCTTCTGTAATATGATGCAGATTTTCCGTCTGCAAATTCTAACGGAAAATCCGTCGTGTGTGAATTTAGTCTCGTTGGGCTGAAAAAATCCTTTGCAGATGGGATGATGGGAGTCGCCCTATTAAATCTTCTGATCAACCTCGTCCCCATGTGTTTATAGAACAGCGCACAAGAGGAGAACATCAGGTTTTCATGCACTGTCTGAAGATGCTGCCAGGATTCTGTCTTATCTTTTACAAAACATCTCCAGAGTAGACAAAAGTGTCGGAGTTTAAATAACTTTTTACGGCGCCAAAATAATTATCTTTTGGCCGATGTCCTCCTGTTGTGCTGGAGATATACAGCGAAACGTATCACACAAAGGGCGAGTTCTGTACGAGTGCGGCAGTGAGACCCTCCACCAGCGCTGTACACGGACACTCCATTCTCATTAACATAGGCTGAGAACTCAATTAAAGACCTTTTGTTTTTTTATAATCCGTGCCGCTTTTAATTAGAACGTATGACTGTAGAAGACTTAAAACGGAGCCTCGCTGTGTGTGGGAATATTCGGGTGAAATTTAACATTCACTAGTCCATGGCGTCGCGGTGGGGCTGATATCACACCCAGGCCCTTGTGCCCTGGGCCCGCAAGCTCCGCTAGAGTCTAAGAAAATGACGTATCAGGCTGACTGTAGGATGAGGTAATCACTATATCTATCTATCTATCTATCTATCTATCTATCTATCTATCTATCTATCTATCTATCTATCTATACACACACACATATATACAGACATACATACATATATAAACACACATACATATACTCACTATGTGACGCCACAGTATACACCTCTGCCCATCCTTATACATATTCAACAGTACAAACCAACATATCATTTATCTATGCAAACTCTTTGCTGGTCACCTACTAATTATCAGTTATTATAATCCAGCCACATCCAGAGCTGCATTCACAAGTGTCCTGGTTGACTTTGGAAACAGGCTGCAGTTTATATACACACCATTGTCACACTCGACAGCTCATCGCTAATGGTGCAACTATTAGATCAACTGCCTACAATGCTTTATACTCCCTGCCGGCACTGCTCTCTAGTAACAAAAAACAACAAAAGAGTGTATACAGCTCTGGATGTGAGTGGAGTATAAGACATGATGTAACTCCAGGACAGTGCAGGGTAAGTAAAGCCAAGATGTGACGTTATATGTAGATTTGTACTGTGTATTGTTACCAAAATGTTCTAAAGTGGAGTTTTCCTTTAAAGTGAATGTCCACCTTTTAACATCAAAATTAATTACTTAAAGGGGTTCTCCACTTTGGACAATCCCTATTTATTAGTAGGGTCCCTTAACAATAATATGATCACAAAGTGTCCCCCAAGCAATCAGTTGTGATCTGTGAGGAAACCTGGCAGTAAGTGTTCAATTTCCCTGCAGCGCCACCACAGGCGATATGAAGCATTACACTGTGCCCAGTCTGTATAATGCAGGACATGTGGTCCAGAGTGAGAGTCATTTTTTGTGACCGCTTTCTAATCTGGACAAACTCTTTAATGACCAGGCCCTCTTAGTTTTTCCTTCCTCGCCTTCCAAGAACCATAACTTTTTATTTTTTCATTGACACAGCCGTAGGAGGGCTTCTTTTGTGGGCCAAGTTGTAGTTTTTAATGGCACTATTTAAGTAGGATGGCAGACCTGAGGGTCTTCATTAGGCCCCCAGGCTGCAATGACAACGATCAGGACCCCACAATGATATCACGGCAGGGGGGGTGGGTTAGTAGCCACAGTCGATATTGACCATGGCATCGAAGTTGTAAAACAGCTGGGATCGAAGTTATCTCCGATCCGGCAGTTAAAGCAGGGTGTCATCTGTAATATAGAGCCAACAACGCAGCGTAGGGAGCGGGCTCCGTCCGTGAGCCCGCTCTATACAACGCCCATCCCCCTATGACGTATAAACACTATGGGTGGTCGTCCGCAGCGGATTACAGTCCCAGCCATGTGGATGATATTTAAACAAATCTCATCCACATGCTGCAGATTATTTTCGGCACACAAATCAGAGCATGCTGCAGATTTTCTAAAACAGCAGCATACTCAGTTTTTTAGGGTGGATTCACACGCTGCAGATTTTGTTGCAGAAATTTCTGCGGCTGAAAATCAGTTGTAGAAACGTCAAAAGTTGCAAACCTCTTCTGGCATATCAGATGGGCAGGGGGTACGACACCCATCACCCCGCCAATCAACTGATTGATGGGTCCACAGCGTTCGTAGCCGCAGCCTTTTCACAGTTTACAGGCACAGCGCCGTACACATTCAGAGCGGCTGTGGCTGGGATTGCAGTTCCAGTCCCATTCTAGGGAACGGGACTGAGCTTCAACCCAGGCACAGCTACAAGTTTGTTGGAGGATGGATAACGCTATGGGGGTGTTTTTCATGGGTCGGCCGCTTAGTTCCAGTGAAGGGAAATCTTAATGTTTCAGCATACCAAGACATTTTGGACAATTGTAGCTTCCAACTTTGTGGGAACAGTTTGAGGTTCTGCCCTTTTCTGACATGGTCGGTTGGGTGAACTTGACTGGCTACACAGTCCTGACCTCAACCCCAACCAACACCTTTGGTATGAGCTAGGTCGGAGATAGCGAGCCAGGCCCCCTCCCCACGTCAGTGTCTGACCCCACAAATGATCTTCTAAATGAATGGGCAAAAATTCCCACAGACGCTCCAAAATATTGCAGAAATCCTTCCCAGAAAAGTGGAAGCTGTTTTATCTGAAAATTGGGGACCAACTCCATGTTAATACCTATGGATTTAGAATGGGATATCATAAAAGGTCCTGCAGGTATAATGTGGAGGTGTCATGTCAATCTACGCCATATGGACAAAAGTATTAGAAGATATTATCATTACACACGCCAACAAAACACCATGCAGCTCCGCAGTGTGAGCGGCCTTTGTATAAGGTCTGGTGTGCGTTGCTGCTTATAATTTAGGCTCCATCCTAAAACACTTCTCTTATAACCTCCCCTCCCCCACCATTTTTTTTCTCCCACCACAACAGGTTTTTCATTTTACAGGCGTTAGACAAATCTGAAGATTGTTGAGAAATGTGTGTAGATGCTTATAAATTGCCTGCGATGTGCCGGCCATATGGAAGCACTCAAAGAAGCTGAGCCTTTGGGAAAACCACTATTCTACAAATTGTTTTCTTGGGGGTGAAGCGGGGCTCTCGGATCGTCTCGTTACGTCTCGTCATGTGTCTGAGCACCGTGCTGCGAAAGGACGAACGACTTAGAGAAAATGATCAGGCTCCGGAGGTAAAAACAGCAACATAAAGAAAGAAATGGTTTCGCAGAATCCTCTCACTCGTTGGTGTTACTACATAGTAACTATACAGAGGCAGAAGTACAAAGAGAAAAATTACAGGAAACTGGTACAGCCGAAGACCCTCCACATGTTACAAATGCCCTAGTGGGCACAATTTCCCCCAATAAACAGTCTCCTCAGAAGCCAATCAGGGGCTACTGCAATAGCTTGTCACAAAAGCCCCACCCCTTTGTGAGGCCTTCTAACCAATTGCCTGCATCCCACAGGAGGCGGGGCATATTGCTGATGATACGGTTGGCCTAGTGCAGCATTGATAGGACATTGTACCGTGCTTTTAAGAATCAGACCTGTTTTTGTTTTTTTTCCCTCAACTAGAAACAATTAACTCAAAGTAACTTGTAAAATAAGTGATTGATCGCGGACAGCTGCAGTCGTGCAGCCAAAACCAGTCTGTGTACATTATCCCTAAACTAAAAATGGTCAACCTGTATAAATACAGTGTTTATATATTATATAAAACTTTGAATACCAGTCTTATATTACTATACTCCAGAGATGCATCTGCTGGTTGTAACTGGAAACCATCAGCAATCTTTTTTACAGTCATGCCCCTAACAGCATATTTGAGCTCCTATAATACATGAACTACACAAGCCAGAATGTAAAATAACCAGAGCAAGCTCTGTGCTGGAAACAAAATAAGCAGGGAATGCTGGAGATTTAGGATAAGTAATGTCATGTATGTGCATAGTGACTCCACCAGCAGAACAGTGAGTGCAGCTCTGGAGTATAATACAGGATATAACTCCGGATCAGTACAGGATAAGTAATGTAATGTATGTACACACTGACTCCACCAGCAGAATAGTGAGTGCAGCTCTGGAGTATAATACAGGCTATAACTCAGGATCAGTACAGGGTAAGTAATGTAATGTATGTACACAGTGACTCCACCAGCAGAATAGTGAGTGCAGCTCTGGAGTATAATACAGGATATAACTCAGGATCAGTACAGGATAAGTAATGTCATGTATACAGTGACCCCACCAGCAGCATAGTGAGTGCAGCTCTGGAGTATAATACAGGATGTAACTCAGGATCAGTACAGGATAAGTAATGTATGTACACAGTGACTCCACCAGCAGAATAGTGAGTGCAGCTCTGGAGTATAATACAGGATATAACTCAGGATCAGTACAGGATAAGTAATGTATGTACACAGTGACTCCACCAGCAGAATAGTGAGTGCAGCTCTGGAGTATAATACAGGATATAACTCCGGATCAGTACAGGATAAGTAATGTAATGTATGTACACAGTGACTCCACCAGCAGAATAGTGAGTATAGCTATGGCGTATAATACAGGATGTAACTCAGGATCAGTACAGGATAAGTAATGCATGTATACAGTGACTCCACCAGCAGAATAGTGAGTGCAGCTCTGGCGTATAATACAGGATATAACTCCGGATCAGTACAGGATAAGCAATGTAATGTATGTACACAGTGACTCCAGCAGCAGAATAGTGAGTGCAGCTATGGAGTATAATACAGGATATAACTCAGGATCAGTATAGTATCAGTAATGTAATGTTTGTACACAGTGACTCCACCAGCAGAATAGTGAGTGCAGCTCTGGAGTATAATACAGGATGTAACTCAGGATCAGTACAGGATAAGTAATGTATTGTATGCACACAGTGACTCCACCAGCAGAATAGTGAGTGCAGCTCTGGAGTATAATACAGGATGTAACTCAGGATCAGTACAGGATAACTAATGTAATGCATGTACAAAGTGACTCAACATATTATGTAAATTCATTGTATAAGTAAACTGGTCTTCATTGCTGGATATACACTAATTATCTCCCCCCTTTCCTCAACCTAATCCAGAGCGGTGAGGGATCTGCCTTCTGGTTGAAGAGCAGCTGTTTTCAGGTAATTCAGTGTCACGCAGGTCTGAAAATGTATGGGCGTTGGCCTGGTGCGTCTGAGAATATTTATATACACTTCGTATATATTATTCTGAAATGTACTACAGTTATTGCAGGAGGAGGATGGGGGGATGTACTGTAACCCAAACATTACCAGATTTCTTTGAACATGAACTGAGGCGGAACGGTGAAAATATCACAAATCCGACACGGCCTCATTCACAAGCTCATAAAAAACGGCTTTATTTTGCGTTAATCATTGGGAGAATGTAGAAAAAGAAGAAGGTTATGAGTGAGTTATAATCATTACATTAGTCCGTGGGTTACTGTGATACCAGTGGAAGAAACAGTCTGTGTCTGCAGCCTCTTACCGGACCGTCAGGACACTGAGCCAGGCGCCGTTGTACGGATTACCGGAGATGGCGGTTCTTGTGTTGCCGGTCACTTCGTTGGCCAAACCGCGACGACTACTATAGCGATGAGAAGCACAACAATAACCACCAACATGGCTGCAAGAAGAGAAGAGAGGAAAGAGTTATCACTCTGATGACTCAGAATCATTTTGTTTGACCACAGAATTAAGAGCATTGCCCCCTAAAACAGAAATTATAAGCCCTTAAAGGGAAGGTGTTATGATTTTATTTATTTTTTTATTATATTGCTTTTAATAAAATATAAACAAAAATTTTATTTATTAGTGTTGTGACTTTAAACTTTTTACTCTGTTCTTACTTTTACTTATCTATGGGGGCTGCCATTTTTTTTTAACGACACATACAAAGATGGAACACGGCACATACAACCCCATAGAGAATGCGAACCGGAGCCGTTCC
The DNA here is from genome assembly GCF_050947455.1 of Rhinoderma darwinii. Classification (NCBI taxonomy): domain Eukaryota; kingdom Metazoa; phylum Chordata; class Amphibia; order Anura; family Rhinodermatidae; genus Rhinoderma; species Rhinoderma darwinii. Next base: position 63,807,758 of record NC_134699.1, read on the forward strand.
ATTCTCAGAAGCCTACGCCGTCTGTGTGGGAACAGTGCATTCGCCGCTCCCACACAGACCAAAACGAAGCTCGTTCGTAGAGCGAAATCCGGCACCATTTTCATGTGGACCGGAAGCCGCTGCCGGACAGTAAGATGACGACTTCCGGACGCGGCTTCCGGCCATATGTTCAACGAAGCGAAGGCACAAGGTGCGTAGACCAGCGGAGGCGGCGGCAGGAGCAGGTAATTTATGTTCGTGTATGTGATGTGTGTATTATGTTCTTGTATGTTTGTGTGATACTGTCTGCTGAGCACTGTATCTAATCCTCCTACACTGTGCAGTCGCTCAGTGTAGGAGGTTTGAAGACCTTCAAACCCTTCCTTCTCCTTACACTAGCTAGAAGTAGGGAGGGGGGATTCTGTGAGGACACTAGAGCGAGTGTGTCCACCCCAAATTTGCAGCATAAATCAATGAGGTTACTTTACCAGAGTGACCATGCTGCAATTTTGGGAACTGCTCCCTCTAGTGGCCAGCACATGGAAATGTTATAAATTAGAATCTAATTTATAATATTTCCTGACTTGTGAAAAAAATTCAACACATTAAAACAATGTGTAATCACTTATATACTAACTGTTTAACTGAAAAAAATATAAAATAATAATTTCTAGCGACACATTCCCTTTAAATCATCCCTTCCAGCTCCTCCGCCTCCTGCTTTGTGTAATTATCAGTATTTACTGTAGTTCTCGCATTCTATTCAACAACCAGGATGAACACGTGCTGCATGACTGGGTGCTTCACTAGTAATTTATAACTTCCATTTGTCACTTTTGGTCATTTAGAAGGTGTTGGGTCATAATCTGTTGTCTCTCCAACACAACAGGTGGCAGCGGAGTATTGGGGGGGGGGGTAGTTTAGAAAATGAATCAGGATCCTATAAGTCCTATGAACAGCACATTCCTCCTGGTACATTCCCCGGCCTGGCCACGTTTGCGTCCTGTTGTAATTACGCGCTCTATTACTACAATTCCACGGCTTGTGTAGCACGGCTTCTGGGAAAGTCTGCAAGTCTTTATGATCGGGAAGGGACACAATGAACATAAATTAAGTTCTAATGCTGTCACGGAGCAGAGCAGGGGTTATAGATCAGCCTGTGCCCAATTGTCCCAAACATGGTCAATGATGCCACAGCACATATATGGAAGAGTAATTTCCAATTAATAAGGTAATAGGTGGGGGTCCGACATTTGGGAATCCTAAGAAAAAAGGGTCCGCAGCGCTGATTTTGCACTCAATCACTAACTGTTTTGCCCTGCCCAACAGCGCCCCGGCCACAGACTGTGCAGGGAACGGCAGCACAGGCCCATTTAAGTGAATAGGGCCGGATGCAATTCCCCGCACAGCCAGGAGCGCCGCTGTGCAGGGAAACCTTCTAAAAGGATGCAGTGCAAAATCAGAACTGCGGCCCCTTCATTCTCAGGATCGGTGGGGATCTCAGAGTCTGGAGACCCACTGATCATCAGGTGATTGCATAACCTAGGGATATTGTGGTAGAAAGCAGCCTTGATTTTCTAATCCTGTACAATCATTTTAACCCCTAAAGGTCCAAGACCTTTTTTGCTTTTTTATTTCTGTTTTTTCTATACCAAATAATGTACTGAAAAAAAAGTCAAAAATTATTTTGTGGGGTGAAAGGAAAAAACGAACAAAAAACAGCACTTCCCCCAGTGCTTTTTGCGTCTTGATATATTTCTTTGGATTTCTCCAGATTTTACAAAAAAAAAAATGTATTCTGTGTTCTGAGACATGTATTCTGAGTTCTTTTGGTATTTTTTTACAGCGCTCACCATGTGGTGATAGGTATCGTTATTGTAATAGTTCAGAATTTTATGGACGCAGCAATTCCAATTGTGTTTATTTTTTTACGTTATTTACGGAAAAAATGGTTAATGTTAAGATCACCAGAGAGCAGTGCATTGTGGTAACTCAGGTGACATTTACCAAATTAGAACTCAACTATTAGATCACAGTTTGACAGATGGGCGGCGCTAAGATGCTGTCTGTTTCCAAGGGCAACCAGCAGAAGTTTGAAAGCAGCTGTATAAAAATGTAGAAAAAGACAATAAATCAAACTATCTGAAAAGATACAAAACTCGTTGAGCAGATTTCAATAGTAAAATATTGGCCTTGAGCTTTAAAAGGGATTATTTCATGAAGACAACCCATGTCCATATTCCCTATTAGGACTTATGGATATCCTAGAGGGGTGCTCGCAGCTCGGGACCCCCTTCTATTAACCAGAATGGACAGCCACTCTGTAAGAGCAGCTTCCGTACTGGCGGACTTCAGGTTTCCATGTATTATATGGCTTCACCTAGCAAAATCAGCTGAAAGGGGTTTTTTTTTAATGGGTCACCCCCTTTAAGTCCACAATGCCAAATCCTTAAAGATGTTGTCCCATCTGGAACTATTAAGGCATATGGATGCTTTAGAGGGGGGATTCTTTTTTTTCTTTTTTAACCCTTATCGTAATCTCTAGTCTACGAGCACCCTGCTGTTCTGTAGAGGAGCCACTGTTAGGGAAGTTTATGATTTCATATTTTAATATCCGTCAACCAACTACTAACCCCCCCCCCCCATCTCATCCACAAATCTGGGAGAACAGTCGCTTGTGTGGAAAAAAAAATAAAAAAGTAGAATTACAGCAGAGCAGGGGAAAACAAAATCCCTCTTGCCTGGGATCTGGGAAAGATGAATATTACTCACATGAATATTTCAAGGCTCAGTTCAGTGGAAAAACAGTAAGATAAATAGGGAAAGACACCAATTTAGAGGCACGGGCTGGAAATGAATGTAACACATGCTTGTACTTTTAGGATAAAAAGGTTTTCGTGCCAAGGACCCCAACGGACGTCCTGATTTTAGCGCAGCCAAAGGAGTTAACGCTTTGTGAACGTCCTCCCAGGTGCACTGTGTTACTGCAGAGCCTGCACAGCATTGTGGGAGGAATTCAGACATGTCATGCAGCGCCCATTCAAGACAATATATTAAATATATCTGCATGTCACTTTCCACACAGTAAAATCACCATAACAGGGGTTGTTACTTGTACAATTAGGACTTTTTAGTAGAGTGCAACCATCGGCGTAAGTATCATACAGATGCTAAGCGGCCAATGACAAGAGGGGCTCAGCTCAGGTTGGCCCAATCCTCTGCAATGGGCTGTGTGCCCCTGCGTTGGTCTCTGCTCTGATGGGGAGATTGCTCGGCTTCATGTCAAGATTTTTGGGAAAAGTTTGCGCTTATGGTGGGGAGGAGGAAGATGAGCAGAGGGGTGACGCAGGACCCCCAAGTGACATGTCGAAGGGGTAAAGAAACCTCATCTAACGTGTAATTTAAAGCCTACCTATGGAGTATAGTGCTTTACGATGCCATGTGCTGGTAGATGGCATCTAGACAGACAAGATATGAGATAGATGGATATGAGATAGATAGATAGATAGATAGATAGATGATAGATAGATAGATAGATAGATAGATAGATAGATAGATAGATAGATAGATAGATAGATAGATAGATAGATAGATAGATAGATATGAGATAGATAGATAGATAGATAGATAGATAGATAGATAGATAGATAGATAGATAGATAGATAGATAGATAGATAGATAGATAGATAGATAGATAGATAGATAGATATGAGATAGATAGATAGATAGATAGATCTATCTATCTCTCATATCCTTCTCATTATCTCGTATCTATCTATACATCCATCTATCTCATATCTCTCTATCTATCTCATATCCATCTATCTATCTCATATCCATCTATCTATCTCATATCTATCTATCTATCTCATATCTATCTATCTATCTCATATCTATCTATCTCATATCTATCTATCTCATATCTATCTATCTATCTATCTATCTATCTATCTATCTATCTATCTCATATCTATCTATCTCATATCTATCTCATATCTATCTATCTATTTCATATCTATCTATCTATCTATCTATCTATCTATCTCATATCTATCTATCTATCTATCTATCTATCTATCTATCTATCTATCTATCTATCTATCTATCTATCTATCTCATATCTATCTATCTATCTATCTATCTCATATCTATCTATCTATCTATCTATCTATCTCATATCTATCTATCTATCTCATATCTATCTCATATCTATCTATCTATCTATCTATCTATCTATCTATCTATCTATCTATCTCATATCTATCTATCTATCTCATATCTATCTATCTATCTATCTATCTATCTATCTATCTATCTATCTATCTATCTATCTCATATCTATCTATCTCATATCTATCTATCTCATATCTATCTATCTCATATCTATCTATCTATCTATCTATCTATCTCATATCTATCTATCTATCTATCTATCTATCTATCTATCTATCTATCTCATATCTATCTATCTCATATCTATCTATCTATCCCATATCTATCTATCTCATATCTATCTATCTCATATCTATCTATCTATCTATCTATCTATCTATCTATCTATCTATCTATCTATCTATCTATCTATCTATCTATCCCATATCTATCCATCTATCTATCTATCCCATATCTATCTATCTATCTATCTATCTATCTATCTATCTATCTATCTATCTATCTATCTATCTATCTATCTATCTATCTATCTATCTATCTATCTCTCTCATATCTATCTATCTCTATCTCATATCTATCTATCTCCCTCGTATCTCCCTCGTATCTCCCTCGTATCTCTCTCGTATCTCTCTCGTATCTCCCTCGTATCTCCCTCGTATCTCCCTCGTATCTCCCTCGTATCTCCCTCGTATCTCCCTCGTATCTCTCTCGTATCTCTCTCGTATCTCTCTCGTATCTCTCTCGTATCTCATGAGATAGATAGATAGATAGATAGATAGATAGATATGTAATCGATAGATAGCTAGATATTAGATATATAGATGAGATAGATAGATGTATATTTATATGAATTACTCTATTATTATTTATTTTCCCCCTTTTCTCTCTGCTCCATCATCTCATGTGAACTTTTCTGCCATTATAACATTTTCTCGGTTGTGTTCTTCGCGCTCCATGGTAACATTAACCCTTGCGATGCTTGAGAGACCACCGGCAACAAAGGGCAATGGCCATAGATTATGGAATATATCAGAACAACAACAGCACTGAACTTACAAGGACTTTCTCATCTGTGCACAAAGGCAGCGATTGTCGACTGTCACTGTGAGATTCAGGGCCTCGTCTCCCTGGCATGGTGGTATTTACACTGTCAGCTCCCCGGCTCGCTGTGTGGCTGAGAACCTGCTTGAGATCCTGGCACCCATTCAAGTAGTGTGTGAACAAAAAAGACCATCATAAATATGTCATGTTCTGACAGCCTTCCTTGTGTAATAGCAGCCTAGAAGCACAAGTCTGTAGTATTCAGCACTGCGGGTCCACTGATTTACCGTGAAGGAGCACTCCGAGGTGTCGCTCTCCCGAAGTGTGGAGAATATGGTATCAAAGAATGTGGCCACGCTAATGGGTTTTTAATAAAGGGAAGGGGATTTAATAAGGAAAGAGGGATTTTTTTTTCTCCTTTTTTCCATTAAAAAGATGACCACGTTGAGGGCATTTTATGAGTAGAGTCGTCAAAAAATTTGAAGATTGCTAAAAATTGCATAAAAAAAATAATTCTTCATTGCCCTGACATTCTGGGCAATAGGAAGTGACAACTAGTCTGTGGGCCACAATAAGGAGCCGAGATCAGTGGTCATTTGCCTCCTCTGATCCCACCCAACTGTGGCGCTGTAGGAAAATTGAACACTTACTTCCTGGTATCCCCACAAATTACAGCTGATCGCTGGGGGATCCAGTAGGGAAACTTTGTGATCAGCTTATTGTCAATAGCATTTTCTAACAAGTAGGGACTATTCAAAGCTGAGAACACCTGTAAAGGAGATAATCAAGTCTCCTAAAATAATTCTCTACAACCATAATAATAGAAATTGACTAATAAAAACAACGTATTAGTGTGATAGGTTGGGGGACTGATCCGGAATCTCCACTTTTCCCAAAAATCAGCTGCCCAATCTTTAGTGGAGAAAGAGTCACTCATGCATGACAAATGTCCATTAAGGAAATGCAGAAACTGCCAAGTGACTGCACAGTGGCCCGTTCCCTGGGATTGGACCTCCACAGAGAAATGTTTACAGCTGCCCATAGAAGTCTATAGAGAAGGTAGGAGGAGCAGAGCGTGGGAGATGCAGAGAGACACACAGAGACACTGCTGCAGCTTGTAGTAAATGTTATATCTAACTCCAATACTGGATTCTCAGCTACACTGCTCATTAGTGCTGTATAATGTCCATCATGCTGCTGCTTCTAGTAAGTGTTATATCTCACCCCAATGCTGGATTCTCAGCTGCACTGCTCATTACTGCTGTATAATGTCCTGCATGCTGCTGCTTATATAAATGTGATAGAGATTGGGGAGCATGATGTTCTCTTCCCTGTGTGTGCAGTGTATAGAAGACATGATAGCAGTTAGGCTTCACCCACTAGCTCAGGTAAAACTGAGAATTAGAGATAGAGCCTGCAGAGGGAAAACTGCTAAAAAAATGCAAAATACAAGTCACTTAATGGCCAGAAATAGTGTTAGTCCTCATATGTACATATATAGTCACTTATTCTGAAGGTCATCTGAGGTTAGGTACTCTCTAAGGTTGCACCTGTGGCAAAACATCACTTCTACCCTTGTACATCAACTTATCATAGGGACACTGGGCTCAGGTATAAAAAGTTGGAGTGTGATGGCTACATATAGGTGACTCCTCTAATTGCCATCCTACATAAGAGTTGGTGACCCTTAGATGCTGAGATGCCAGGGCATAGATGTGGAAATGTTGTTTTGGGGTGACCAGCACAGGCCACCTGTAACTTTAACTTCTCATTAAGAGGCCTTATATTAAATTTGTGAGAGTAGTCACATAACATACGTGTTCTAGTCCCAATACCTGTAGCTTCTGTGTCCCCATGACAACACATCTTGTTCAGTGATATAACCTTTTTCAGCCTTGCCATTAGAAATTTGTCACATCACCATCAATATCAAGGTGTAAAAAATTGATGCCACAGCACAGAACAAGAGGTGTTGTCATGAGGACGTAGGAGATCATAAAGTGAGCTATATATATTTATTTCCTCTGTTATCAGTTTACATATCATGCGTCTTAATGAATAGACTATTATCTTAATATTTATTCTGACTTTTTTTTAGTTCTACTTCCACTTCTTGTACAGTTTTTGTCAAATGCTCCGTTCACTTTAAAGAGGCCAATAAACGGAGGAAAGTAATCTTAGGTAAACTTGTTTAGTTTAAGGGGTCAAGTCAAACAGTCAGCTCCTAATCTGCCTGGTTGACACCCCAGGGTCTGTGTGATGCCCGTCTCTGCGCACGGCTTGCCTCACCCCTGTGTTTACGGGCTTGTAACATAAGCATTTGGCTCTATTGGGAACAGAAGGGTTAAAAGTGGCATCTGTTGGTGAAGAGGATATGAGCTAAGTGTTACATCCAGCATTTTTCCCTAGTGCCCGTCTTGCTCCAGACTACGGGGTCACAATCGTTCAGAGCTATAAACCTCTCAGTTACTGGACTGCAGATCTGGCACAAGCTGCATACAAAGACAGGAATGGGCAAGTGATCGGCCGGCTGTGTAAGGAGCAATATGTACTCCTGGCACTGGCATGATGGGCTGGTGCCCTTCACAAATAATCTACTATAACAAATTCAACTGTTCATAAACACAGTATACATAACCCTTTCATGACGGGGGTGTTTTAGACCGTGATGCCTAGAACAATATTTAAACTTTTGGAAAGCTGCATATAGTTGACCTCCATTTTTTTTTTTGCCTTTTTTTGTGGGACACATGAGGTTTCTCATTACTTTTGAATTGGAGCTCCTATACTTTAATTTTGTAGGTCTTATTTAGGAAAAAATGTTCAGAAACAAGAATTCATTTGTCTAATGAATATTTAACCTTAAAAAATAATTCTCCAATCTTCAGCAATGCCAAATATGTTACATAGTTACATAGTTAGTACGGCTGAAAAAAGACACATGTCCATCAAGTTCAACCAAGGGAAGGAAAAATTTCTACACATAGGAGCTAATATTTTTTTTTTCTAGGAAATGATCTTTGCCTTTTTTAAAGCCATCTACTGTCCCTGCTGTGACCAGCTCCTGCGGTGACTATTCCATAGATTCACAGTTCTCACAGTAAAGAAGACTGGTCGCCTCTGCAGCTTGAACCTTTTTTTCTCCAGACGGAGGGAGTGCCCCCTTGTTTTTTGAGGGGGTTTTACATGGAACAGGATTTCACCATATTTTTTGTATGTGCCATTAATATATTTATATAAGTTAATCATGTCCCCCCTTAGTCGTCTTTTTTCAAGGCTAAATAGGTTTAATTCTTTTAATCTTTCCTTATAACTTAGATTCTCCATGCCCCTTATTAGCTTCGTTGCTCTTCTTTGTATTTTTTCCAACTCCGGGGAATCCTTTCTATGAACTGGAGCCCAGAACTGAACTGCATATTCTAGATGAGGCCTCACTAATGCTTTGTAAAGTGGTAATATTATATCCCGCGAGTCCATGCCTCTTTTAATACACGACAATATCCTGCTGGCCTTTGAAGCAGCTGATTGACATTGCATGCTGTTATTTAGTTTATGATTTACAAGTACACCCAGATCCTTCTCAACAAGTGACTCCCCCAGTGTAGCTCCCCCTAGGACATATGATGCATGCAGATTGTTGGTACCCAGATGCATAACTTTACATTTATCTACATTAAACTTCATTTGCCAACTGGATGCCCAAACAGTTTGTTTAAATCTGCTTGAAATTCACGAACATCTTCTTGCACTTACACTTATAATACTATTTTTTGTCACATAATCCTGTATAAAGTCCCTCAATAGCCCCTCAAACATTTTCCCCACGATGGATGTTAAGCTTACTGGTCTATAACTACCTGGGGAAGACCTAGAGCCCTTTTTTAACATAGGCACCACATTTGCCGTGCGCCAGTCCCTTGGCACTATACCAGTCATGAAAGACTCTCTAAATATTATGAAAAGGGGGACAGAAATAACTGAACTAAGCTCCTTAAGAACTCTAGGGTGTAGCCCATCTGGTCCCGGGGCCTTGTGCACATTTATTTTATTTAATTTAGCTTGGACCATATCTACATTCATCCAATTCAGAATATCAACTGATATATTAACAGCACTGGCACCGGCTACATCAGCTGCTCTTTCTTCTGTTGTATATACAGAGCGGAAGAACCCATTTAGTAACTCTGCCTTCTCTTGATCCCCTGTGACCAACTCCCCATTACCACTATTTAAATGTGTATATGTGTGAATAGTGTAATGTACGACACTACCATAGCGCCAAAAAGAAAGACTTAAATAGAGTTTTACATGTATCTCCCGCCCTTAAATTTAGAGACTACATCTACACATGATAATCATCCAAGGACAGAATTTTTTTTGTGTGAAATTGCAGTATGGGATTATTATTGTATGTATGTTTGGGGAACTTACATCCTGCATGATAGAATAAAATTTCTGAGAACCTGAAACCCATCCATACCCACCCGTTAGCAGTATTATAGTAGTTATATTCTTGTATATAGGAGGCAGTATTATAGTAGTTATATTCTTGTATATAGGGGCAGTATTATAGTAGTTATATTCTTGTATATAGGAGGCAGTATTATAGTAGTTATATTCTTGTACATAGGAGGCAGTATTATAGTAGTTATATTCTTGTACATAGGAGGCAGTATTATAGTAGTTATATTCTTGTATATAGGGGGCAGTATTATAGTAGTTATATTTTTGTATATAGGGGCAGTATTATAGTAGTTATATTCTTGTATATAGAGGGCAGTATTATAGTAGTTATATTCTTGTATATAGGGGGCAGTATTATAGTACTTATATTCTTGTATATAGAGGTAGTATTATAGTAGTTATATTCTTGTATATAGGGGCAGTATTATAGTAGTTATATTCTTGTATATAGGGGGCAGTATTTATAGTAGTTATATTCTTGTATATAGGGGCAGTATTATAGTAGTTATATTCTTGTATATAGGGGGAGTATTATAGTAGTTATATTCTTGTATATAGGAGCAGTATTATAGTAGTTATATTCTTGTATATAGGAGCAGTATTATAGTAGTTATATTCTTGTATATAGGAGTAGTATTATAGTAGTTATATTCTTGTATATAGGGGGCAGTATTATAGTAGTTATATTCTTGTATATAGGAGGCAGTATTATAGTAGTTATATTCTTGTATATAGGGGCAGTATTATAGTAGTTATATTCTTGTATATAGGAGCAGTAATATAGTAGTTATATTCTTGTATATAGGGAGCAGTATTATAGTAGTTATATTCTTGTATATAGGAGCAGTATTATAGTAGTTATATTCTTGTATATAGGAGCAGTATTATAGTAGTTATATTCTTGTATATAGGGGGCAGTATTATAGTAGTTATATTCTTGTATATAGGGGGCAGTATTATAATAGTTATATTTTTGTATAGTGGGCAGTATTATAGTAGTTATATTCTTGTATATAGGGGCAGTATTAGGCCTCATTTACACGAGCGTGTGCACTTGACAGCTCCGTGTGTCATCAGTGTATGATGCACGGCTGCGTGATTTTCGCGCAGCCGCCATCATAGAGATGAGGCTAGAGGACGTCAGTCACTGTCCAGGGTGCTGAAAGAGTTACCTGATCGGCAGTAACTCTTTCAGCACCCTCGACAGTGAATTCCGATCACAATATACAGCAACCTGTGAATAAAAAAAAGACGTTCATACTTACCAAGAACTTCCTGCTTCCTCCAGTCCGGTCTCCCGGCCGTTGCCTTGGTGACGCGTCCCTCTCTTGACATCCGGCCCCACCTCCCTGGATGACGCGGCAGTCCATGTGACCGCTGCAGCCTGTGATTGGATGCAGCCTGTGCTTGGCCTGTGATTGGCTGCAGCTGTCACTTGGACTGAATTGTCATCCCGGGAGGTCATACTGGAGGAAGAAGCCGGGAGTTATCGGTAAGTCAGAACTTCTTTATTTTTTTACACGTTCATGTATATTGTGATCGGAAGTCACTGTCCAGGGTGCTGAAACAGTTTAACTCTTTCAGCACCCTGGACAGTGACTGTCTCCTGACGTCGCGTACCGGAATTTTTTTTGCGGGTTCGGTCAAAACGAGTTCGGCCGAACCCGGTGAAGTTCGGTTCGCTCATCTCTAAATTCTGACACTCCGTTTGGATGTTTGTAAACAGAAAAGCTTTTCTGTTTACATTCAGTTTGACAGCTCTTGCGCGAATCACGCAGTTCGCACGGAAGTGCTTCCGTGCGGCATGCGTGGTTTTCACGCACCCATTGACTTCAATGGGTGCGTGATGCGCGAAAAACGCACGATTATAGAACATGTCGTGAGTTTTACGCAACGCACTCGCGCTGGGCAAAATTCACGCATAGTAGTTATATTCTTGTGTATAGGGGCAGTATTATAGTAGTTATATTCTTGTATATAGGGGGCAGTATTATAGTAGTTATATTCTTGTATATAGGAGCAGTATTATAGTAGTTATATTCTTGTATATAGGGGGCAGTATTATAGTAGTTATATTCTTGTATATAGGGGGCAGTATTATAGTAGTTATATTCTTGTATATAGGGGGCAGTATTATATTAGTTATATTCTTGTATATAGGAGCAGTATTATAGTAGTTATATTCTTGTATATAGGGGGCAGTATTATAGTAGTTATATTCTTGTATATAGGGGGCAGTATTATAGTAGTTATATTCTTGTATATAGGAGCAGTATTATAGTAGTTATATTCTTGTGTATAGGGGCAGTATTATAGTAGTTATATTCTTGTATATAGAGGGCAGTATTATAGTAGTTATATTCTTGTATATAGGAGGCAGTATTATAGTAGCTATATTCTTGTATATAGGGGGCAGTATTATAGTAGTTCTATTCTTGTATATAGGGGGCAGTATTATAGTAGTTATATTCTTGTATATAGGGGCAGTATTATAGTAGTTCGATTCTTGTATATAGGGGGCAGTATTATAGTAGTTCGATTCTTGTATATAGGGGAGCAGATTATAGTAGTTATATTCTTGTATATAGGAGCAGTATTATAGTAGTTATATTCTTATATATAGGGGGCAGTATTATAGTAGTTATATTCTTGTATATAGGGGGCAGTATTATAGTAGTTAGATTCTTGTATATAAGGGGCAGTATTATAGTAGTTATATTCTTGTATATAGGGGGCAGTATTATAGTAGTTATATTCTTGTATATAGGGGGCAGTATTATAGTAGTTATATTCTTGTATATAGGGGGCAGTATTATAATAGTTATATTCTTGTATATAAGGGACAGTATTATAGTAGTTATATTCTTGTATATAGGGGTAGTATTATAGTAGCTATAGTCTTGTATATAGAGGCAGTATTATAGTAGTTATATTCTTGTATATGGGGGCAGTATTATAGTAGTTATATTCTTGTATATAGGAGCAGTATTATAGTAGTTATATTCTTGTATATAGGAGCAGTATTATATTAGTTATATTCTTGTATATAGGGACAGTATTATAGTAGTTATATTCTTGTATATAGGAGCAGTATTATAGTAGTTATATTCTTGTATATAGGGGGCAGTATTATAGTAGTTATATTCTTGTATATAGGGGGCAGTATTATAGTAGTTATATTCTTGTATATAGGAGCAGTATTATAGTAGTTATATTCTTGTGTATAGGGGCAGTATTATAGTAGTTATATTCTTGTATATAGGGGGCAGTATTATAGTAGTTATATTCTTGTATATAGGAGCAGTATTATAGTAGTTATATTCTTGTATATAGGGGGCAGTATTATAGTAGTTATATTCTTGTATATAGGGGGCAGTATTATAGTAGTTATATTCTTGTATATAGGGGGCAGTATTATAGTAGTTATATTCTTGTATATAGGAGCAGTATTATAGTAGTTATATTCTTGTGTATAGGGGCAGTATTATAGTAGTTATATTCTTGTATATAGGGGGCAGTATTATAGTAGTTATATTCTTGTATATAGGAGCAGTATTATAGTAGTTATATTCTTGTATATAGGGGGCAGTATTATAGTAGTTATATTCTTGTATATAGGGGGCAGTATTATAGTAGTTATATTCTTGTATATAGGGGGCAGTATTATATTAGTTATATTCTTGTATATAGGGACAGTATTATAGTAGTTATATTCTTGTATATAGGGGCAGTATTATAGTAGTTAGATTCTTGTATATAGGGGGCAGTATTATAGTAGTTCAATTCTTGTATATAGGGGAGCAGATTATAGTAGTTATATTCTTGTATATAGGAGCAGTATTATAGTAGTTATATTCTTGTATATAGGGGGCAGTATTATAGTAGTTAGATTCTTGTATATAAGGGGCAGTATTATAGTAGTTATATTCTTGTATATAGGGGGCAGTATTATAGTAGTTATATTCTTGTATATAGGGGGCAGTATTATAGTAGTTAGATTCTTGTATATAGGAGACAGTATATAGTAGTTATATTCTTGTATATAGGGGCAGTATTATAGTAGTTATATTCTTGTATTTAGGGAGCAGTATTATAGTAGTTATATTCTTGTATATAGGGGCAGTATTATAGTAGTTAGATTCTTGTATATAAGGGGCAGTATTATAGTAGTTATATTCTTGTATATAGGAGCAGTATTATAGTAGTTATATTCTTGTATATAGGGGCAGTATTATAGTAGTTATATTCTTGTATATAGGGGCAGTATTATAGTAGTTATATTCTTGTATATAGGAGGCAGTATTATAGTAGTTATATTCTTGTATATAGGAGGCAGTATTATAGTAGTTATATTCTTGTGTATAGGCGGCAGTATTATAGTAGTTATATTCTTGTATATAGGAGCAGTATTATAGTAGTTATATTCTTGTATATAGGGGGCAGTATTATAGTAGTTATATTCTTGTGTATAGGCGGCAGTATTATAGTAGTTATATTCTTGTATATAGGAGCAGTATTATAGTAGTTATATTCTTGTATATAGGGGGCAGTATTATAGTAGTTATATAGTTGGCCAGAGAACTTCTCACTATAAAGGGGTAGAAGACCTATAAGGAGCCACAACTTGAAAGTTTTCGTCATATAACCGTATTTTGTAGGCAGTGTCATGCCATTGTCAAGCTACCTGGTGCTGTCTGTTTTTGGAGGAGCATGGCTGTAAGAGCGCATGGAATTGTTTTTAGTGACCACCAGGCCTCTGCCCATGTTACAGAAATCAGGAATATGAATGAACTGCCACCATGTTATTCTCGGCCCTGCGTGTGTCTGGTGTTATACCACAATGTGCTGTTATTAATTCTGAGCTGGGCCGTGTGCTCGGCGGTTTGCGCAGAGCCTGTGTTCCAACCGCAAGATGGACGGAAAAATGTCAACCTGATGCTCGGCGACTTGTTAGCACTGTGTTCAAATGTCAGCAAAACCACAAAGGTCTGGATTTCATTTCTTTCTTGGCCACAGAAGGATTTAGAGGAGGAACAGGGCGGACAAAGGGCAGGCTGGAGGGATAGGGAGAAAATTATGGACAGAATAGTGCCTCTCTCGTTATACACCGCCTTTAATATTTTTACAAGTGACTAGACTTTAGTACACATATATATATATATATTATAAAAAATCACTGTAAAATATTTGTAGCTCCATGACAACAAATCGGCTTAACTTTTCCTAAAGAATGAGCAATTCGGACGTCTCCATTTTAATAAATACTTGCCTTTCCTACGATCCCCATGCATCTTTTCTTTTTAGCACTCTGTGTTGTGCCTCTTGGTAATATATGAATATACTGACCACCTGGACGTTACTATTCCCCTTGTCAATAGGGCGTGCCCTTTTACTGTCATATTGGTAGGGGCACACTGACCATGAGAATGGTAAAGGCACTTTACATAAGACTTACAGTAGTTTGTCTTTTAAAGAGGCTGTCACCAGATTATAAAATCCCTATCTCCTATTGAATGTGATCGGTGCTGCAATGTAGATAACAGTAACATTTTTTTTTAAACTATAATTTTTGCCCAAGTTATGAGCAATTTTATATTTATGCAAATGAGCTTTTCAATGGACAACTGGGCGTGATTTCTCGTTTTACCAACTGGGCGTGTATTGTGTTTTTACCAACTGGGCGTGTATTGTGTTTTTACCAACTGGGCGTTGTGAATAGAAGTGTATGACGCTGACAAATCAGCGTCATACACTTCTCATTGTTCCCAACCAGCTTCTTTCACTGCAGACACACAGCGTGACGTCACCCACAGGTCCTTCAACCTTGGCGTCGGAAGAGAGAAGACACATCAGCTCCAGGCGTCAGAGGGTACAGTTGAATCTGCAGCAGCATCACCGTGTCAGGTAAGCATAGCAAACTCCCTAGAGACGAGCATATTACCCTCTCGGACGCCTGGAGCCGATGTATCTTCTCTGTCCGACGCCAAGGTTGAAGGACCTGTGGGTGACGTCACGCTGTGTCTGCAGTGAAAGAAGCTGGGTGGGAACGATGAGAAGTGCATGACGCCGATTTGTCAGCGTCATACACTTCTATTCACAACGCCCAGTTGGTAAAAACACAATACACGCCCAGTTGGTAAAAACACAATACACGACCAGTTGGTAAAACGAGAAAACACGCCCAGTTGTCCATTGAAAAGCTCATTTGCATAAATATAAAATTGCTCATAACTTGGACAAAAATGATCGTTTTTAAAAAAACAAAAAACTTTGCTGTTATCTACATTGCAGCGCCGATCACATTCAATAGGAGATAGGGGTTTTATAATCTGGTGACAGCCTCTTTAAGGTCAAGTGTCCCAATAATGCATCCCAGTCCTGAGTGCTATAATATTACATGATGTTGTGAGCCCATCTTGTCAATCTAGGGGGTTAAATCTCATAATAAAACAGACCGTAGGCCCACACACAGAAATTTGTAACCCGATTGCCCCTTATTGTCTGGAAAGGAGGGGAGGACAAGAGGATTCCCTTGTTAAACTTTCTTCTACAGTAGAACGAAAAAACAAGACAATCCATTCACAAACCTAAAAATTGGTTCAGAAAGGAGGGGGCTGGGCGACCCTTGTGGTATAATACGCAGCAGAGTGCATGAAAACATAGGCAAGGGACTCGTGCACTCTTCTAAAATGTTTTGTCAGTACATTACAATATAACCCCCCCCCCCTTATGGGGGGACAATTACCCATTCAGTAATTTTAACCACAAATCAACGAGTAAAGAATGTGACGGCGGTTTATTTGAAGAGATATTAGTGTCATTAACTGTACATAGCTTCAGGTGGGACAGCAGATGTACAGGCTCGCGGCGGTCTCAACGGCTTGGCCAAGGGGGGGGGGGGTGTCTGCGACCTACAAGCTTGTCTTATTGTGCCATGAGGATGTAGATAAGAAGGGGACAAGAAAAAGCTGCTAATAAGGGGAAAATCCTGAAGGATTTGAGGTCGGTGGGATACTTATGGCAAAATAAATGATATATTATACATGAATTAAAGGGCTCATCCAATCTCATTAAAATAAAAAATTAAAAGGGTACTCCCACCTTAGACTTTTTTGACACACCTAGAATGGTCTGATAGATGCGGATCCCAGCTCTGGGACCTGTACCTATATCTAAAAAAAAAAAAAAAAAAGGCGTCATTCACCTCTGATTACCCGGAGAGGTGGCTGGCCGTCACATTCAGGCAGTAACTGAATGGAGAGGTGGCTGCACATGTTCACCTCTCTCATTGATCCCTATAGAAATTCCGAAAACAGCCGGTTCTGCTTGCTCCTATTTCTGTAATTCCAATAGGAATCAATGTAGAGAGAAGGCATGTGCATCCTACCCTTCATTGACACTCTCTGCCTGATTGTGACGGTCACCTGAAGTGCAGAAAGGTGCAGGTAAGAGAGTTGGGACTCTCATCTTTCAGACATTTATGGCATATCCAGGGGACATGCCATAAATGTCTAAGGTGGGAATACCCCTTTAATCATTATATAATGAAAGGTTCTGAATAGTGGTTTCAATTCTGCAGCATTTTCAATACGTCTGTTTGCTGTCAGTGGATGAGAACATTACTGCTTACATTTAGAACACAACCAATACTTCACAGCTGAGGGTTTGCTACACCTCTGTAAGGAAACAGTCTAGGCTCCAAAATGATGCATTCCACCTGCGCTGATTAATTGTAGCAAACTGTCAGGATAGGAGAGAGATTTGTTCTGCTTTTTTGATGCAGAAGATTGTCCACACTGGATACAATTGCAGCAAACTCTCAGCTGTTACAAGTATTTATTATAGATAGACAGACGGACGGACGGACGGACGGACAGACAGACAGACAGACAGACAGACAGACAGACAGACAGACAGACAGACAGACAGACAGACAGCCAGCAGCTCAAGCAGTTTTAATAAAAATAAAATAAGTGCTGAACAAAAGGATTCTTGCCTCATACATAGTATACATATCACACCACACACGCAC
Source organism: Rhinoderma darwinii (assembly GCF_050947455.1). Classification (NCBI taxonomy): domain Eukaryota; kingdom Metazoa; phylum Chordata; class Amphibia; order Anura; family Rhinodermatidae; genus Rhinoderma; species Rhinoderma darwinii. The sequence continues at coordinate 63,825,448 of NC_134699.1, forward strand.
TCTATGCAGCCTGTATCTTCCCTTAGGAAATTGCCTTCATTTTCCAGTCTTGAACAAATCAAACACATCACTGTCACTCCCTGCAGCAATTAACAAATTCCAGACAAATATTATTGCAAAAATTATTTTCAATAGGGTCCCTACTAAGGCAAATTCCGTAAGATGTGAATACTGCCTGGCGGCGAGCACAAACTTGTGGGGGCATCTAAAATGAAGTGTAATTATATTTACATGCATATTTCATACATTACATACAAAACACATGTGCAAAAGAGGTCAATGTGTACATGTGCTGGAATACAGATACACATGGGACGAGGGAAGTGGTGACGATGTATGGCACAAGTTATTTCATTTTTCTTTGTATCAGGGCACCATTAATTTGTGTGTGTATCTAGTATTGTATGTATGACTACATAGTTAGTGTGTACGTGTGTGTCCATGTATGTTGTGAGCATGTGTATGAGTCAATCAATGAATGTGGTCAATGCACTTAAAGCCTTTTCTGTAGGGGGCAGTATTATAGTAGTTATATTCTTGTATATAGGGGTCAGTATTATAGTAGTTATATTCTTGTATATAGGAGCAGTATTATAGTAGTTATATTCTTGTATATAGGGCACAGTATTATAGTAGTTATATTCTTGTATATAGGAGCAGTATTATAGTAGTTATATTCTTGTATATAGGAGCAGTATTATAGTAGTTATATTCTTGTACATAGGGAGCAGTATTATAGTAGTTATATTCTTGTATATAGGGAGCAGTATTATAGTAGTTATATTCTTGTATATAGGAGCAGTATTATAGTAGTTATATTCTTGTATATAGGGAGCAGTATTATAGTAGTTATATTCTTGTATATAGCAGCAGTATTATAGTAGTTATATTCTTGTATATAGGGGCAGTATTATAGGAGTTATATTCTTGTATATAGGAGCAGTATTATAGTAGTTATATTCTTGTATATAGGAGCAGTATTATAGTAGTTATATTCTTGTATATAGGAGCAGTATTATAGTAGTTATATTCTTGTATATAGGAGCAGTATTATAGTAGTTATATTCTTGTACATAGGGAGCAGTATTATAGTAGTTATATTCTTGTATATAGGGAGCAGTATTATAGTAGTTATATTCTTGTATATAGGAGCAGTATTATAGTAGTTATATTCTTGTATATAGGGAGCAGTATTATAGTAGTTATATTCTTGTATATAGGGAGCAGTATTATAGTAGTTATATTCTTGTATATAGGGAGCAGTATTATAGTAGTTATATTCTTGTATATATGAGGAGTATTATAGTAGTTATATTCTTGTATATAGGGGGCAGTATTATAGTAGTCATATTCTTGTATATAGGGGCAGTATTATAGTAGTTATATTCTTGTATATAGGGAGCAGTATTGTAGTAGTTATATTCTTGTATATAGGAGCAGTATTATATTAGTTATATTCTTGTATATAGTAGCAGTATTATAGTAGTTATATTCTTGTATATAGGGGGCAGTATTATAGTAGTTATATTCTTGTATATAGGGGGCACTATTATAGTAGTTATATTCTTGTATATAGGGGGCAGTATTATAGTAGTTATATTCTTGTATATAGGAGCAGTATTATAGTAGTTATATTCTTGTATATAGGAGGCAGTATTATAGTAGTTATATTCTTGTATATAGGGGGCAGTATTATAGTAGTTATATTCTTGTATATAGGAGGCAGTATTATAGTAGTTATATTCTTGTATATAGGAGGCAGTATTATAGTAGTTATATTCTTGTATATAGGGGCATTATTATAGTAGTTATATTCTTGTATATAGGAGCAGTATTATAGTAGTTATATTCTTGTATATAGGGGGCAGTATTATAGTAGTTATATTCTTGTATATAGGGGGCACTATTATAGTAGTTATATTCTTGTATATAGGGGGCAGTATTATAGTAGTTATGTTCTTGTATATAGGGGCAGTATTATAGTAGTTATATTCTTGTATATAGGGGGCAGTATTATAGTAGTTATATTCTTGTATATAGGGAGCAGTATTATAGTAGTTATATTCTTGTATATAGGAGTAGTATTATAGTAGTTATATTCTTGTATATAGGAGGCAATATTATAGTAGTTATATTCTTGTATATAGGGGGCTGTATTATAGTAGTTATATTCTTGTATATAGGGGGCACTATTATAGTAGTTATATTCTTGTATATTGGGGCAGTATTATAGTAGTTATATTCTTGTATATAGGAGTAGTATTATAGTAGTTATATTCTTGTATATAGGAGGCAGTATTATAGTAGTTATATTCTTGTATATAGGGGGCAGTATTATAGTAGTTATATTCTTGTATATAGGGGGCACTATTATAGTAGTTATATTCTTGTATATAGGGGGCAGTATTATAGTAGTTATATTCTTGTATATAGGAGTAGTATTATAGTAGTTATATTCTTGTATATAGGAGCAGTATTATAGTAGTTATATTCTTGTATATAGGGGGCAGTATTATAGTAGTTATATTCTTGTATATAGGAGCAGTATTATAGTAGTTATATTCTTGTATATAGGAGCAGTATTATAGTAGTCATATTATTATACACTAGATATATATATATATATACATACATACATACATACACACACACACACACACACACACACACACACACACACACACACACACACACACACTATATACACTATACTTCGGCTCTTTTCACACTTGTGTCATGGGTTTCACTTTACATTAAAGCACAGCCGGATCCGTGGCACGCTGGATACAACCAGCAGCTGATAGACCCCATTGGCTTACAATGTAGTCTGTCAGGTTCAGCTGACGTGTCTGTCGTTTTGAGGGGGAAAAAAGGGTCCGTAGGCGGATGTGAACACAGGCTTATCAATTTATTCCTTATTCTCTAACGTAAGAGCAGAACTGGTGAGAGGAGGGGGCAGTGCGGTACTGAGAAAACCATGTCCTTATTGTGGCTCTAGAGCAGGGGTGGGCAAACTTTTTGACTCGCGGGCCACAATGGGTTCTAAAATTTGACAGAGGGGCCGGGCCAGGAGCATTTGGAGGGAGTGTTTGGGCCGGATATACTAAAGCATTAAATGTAGTGTGTGCAAACCTCATAGCACAGTAAGAACACTACAACCCAATTTATTAACTGTCTTTCAAATGTGAAAAATAGCCCTTATCAGTTAATAAATTTGTCTCAAGGAATATGCAAGATATGGCATTTACATACTATTTCGCAGATACTGGGAGGAGGAAATGTAAATAGATTAAAATAACATACGCACTGTGATTTATCAAGAAAAAAGTTCTGTTGACTCTGTAAATTAGCTGCCAACCTCTGAGCAGTAGCCGCCCGTTCTTGTGTTGACTGCTTGCTAGCATAGTTTGCATGCTTCGTGGCAAAGTGACGGCTGATATTGTACTCTTTGAAAACCGAAGGGCTTAATGGTGACGTGAAACGAAGTGAAAATTAAAGTGAAATAAAGAGAAATACGCGCCACATTAACCCCTTAATGACCGGGCCATTTTGCACGTTAATGACCAAGGATTATTTTTTGTTTTTCCACGGTCGCATTCCAAGAGTCGTAACTCTTTTTTTATTCCGTCGACATAGCCGTATAAGGGCTTGTTTTTTGCGGGACGAGTTGTATTTTGTAATTGCACCATTTTTAGATGCTTACAATATATTGATTAACTTTTATTAACTTTATTTTAGGAGAGAATTGAAAATAAGCAGCTATTCCAGCATTAATTTTCACGTTATAAATTTACGCCGTTTACTATGCAGCGTAAATAACATGTTAACTTTATTCTATGGGTCGGCACGATTACAGGGATACCAAATGTGTAAAGGTTTTATATGTTTTTTCTACGTTTGCACAATAAAAACCCTTTTAGAAAAAAATTACTTGTTTTTGCATCGCCGCATTCCAAGAGCCGTAACGTTTTTATTTTTCCGTCGATGTGGCCGTACGTGGGATTGATTTTTGCGGGACAATGTGTAGTTTTCATTAGTACTATTTTGGGGTACATGGGACTTATAGATGAACTTTTATTTTATTTTTTATGGGGGGAATGGGAGAAAAGAGAGAATTTTGCCGTTGTTTTTTGCGTTTTCTTTGGACGCCGTTCATCCGGCGGTTTAATTAATGTGTTCATTTTATTGGTCAAGTTGTTACGATCGCGGGGATACCATATATGTGTATGTGTGATTTGTTTTGACCGTTTTATTAAATAAAACCACTTTTTGGGGCAAAAAAGTAGTTTTATTTGACTTTGACTGTAATTTTTTTTATTTTTTTTTTCACAAACTTTATTTAACGGTTTTACTTTTTTTTTTTTAGTCCCACCAGGGGACTTCACTATGCGATGTGCCGATCGCATATATAATGCTTTGGTATACTTCGTATACCAAAGCATTATTGCCTGTCAGTGTAAAACTGACAGGCAACCTGTTAGGTCATGCCTCTGGCATCGCCTAACAGGCAGATGCTGAAGACAGACCTGGGGGTCTTTGTTAGACCCCCGGCTGTCATGGAAACCCGACGGCGACCCGCGATTTGTTTGCGGGGGCGCCGATCGGGAGACAGAGGGAGTTCCCCCCTCTGTCAAACACATTAAATGCCGCTGTCACTGTTGACAGCGGCATTTAATGGGTTAAACTGCCGGAATCGGCGCGTGCTTCGATTCCGGCAGTTGCAGCAGGAGCCAGGCTGTGTATAACAGCCGTGCTCCTGCCGCTGATCGCGTGGGTAAACTGTCAGTACCCGCGCGATCACAGGACGGATATATCCGTCCTCCTGCGCGAACTAGCAGCTGCTGAGGACGGATATATCCGTCCTTCGGCGTTAAGGGTCAACGGTCAATGTGTTTTGAGTGCGCCATCTATTGGGAAAACGTGGGCATTGCAGGGAAAGGGGAAAAAAAAGGAGGTTTTTACTATTATTTGGACAAGTTCGGCGGGCCGGATTAAAAAGCCTAACGGGCCGTATGTGGCCCGCGGGCCGTAGTTTGCCCATGTCTGCTCTAGAGTCTGCACCACTGTTCATCCAATAGAAATGTCCCACTTTGACTTGTAGCATACGCTTTATACAGATAGTCGCTTAACGTCAGAGCGCACTGCCAGATGTTTCTATTGGACAAGCAACAGATCTGATTACACTGCAATGCTGGATTCTATTGGACGATGCCGGCAGCTAAACCTGTAATATCTATGGGGGAGGGGCAGAATAAATTTCACTGGTGTTTCCTGGAGAACATTTTAGAATGTTGGCAGATTCTGTTTCTCTGCACTTCTTGTGATGTCACCTGGAGACTCGGAGCGTAATGTTATAATGAAGGGTGTGGCCCGTAATCTGGAGGTGCTCCGGTTGCACATAATGGCCATCATGTTGTGACATCATGAAGTTTATAAATTGGGGTCACACATTGACCGCGGTGTCAGTTTTTCTCTTGCTGGCTCTCATCATGGACGCGTCTCGGAAGAGGAGGAGGTTGAGGATGATGCGGATGTTTCCAAGGATGAGGACGATAGAGAAGATGGAGGTTGGCGGACGCCAGTTTCCAGATGATGTTGAGATGGAGGACGTGGAGAATGAAGATGAGGCAATGGAAGTTGGCGGACGCCAATTTCCAGATGATGTTGAGATGGAGGACGCGGAGAATGACGATGAAAAGATGGAAGTTGGCGGATGCCAATTTCCAGATGATGTGGAGATGAAGGACCTTTTGGGGGGTACAGTTAACATCAGGGCCCCGAACCCCCGAAAGAGAAAGTGGTCATTTTAGTTCCATCTGCCACTTGGGGCCCAATTACCATCAGGGCCCCTGACCCCCGGGAGAGAAAGCGGCCATCTAAATTTCATCTGCCGCTCTAGGCCCATTTACCATTAGGGCCCCAAACCCCCGGAGAGAAAGCGGCCATGTTAATTCCATCTACCGCTCGGGGCCCATTTACCATCTTTAGGTGAGGTAAGTGCCGTCCGCTGATGATCTTCTCACCTCACATCTCTTCTACAGCCGCCTGGACACTGAATTTCTCATTTTTTTGCAGTTGTCACCCCAACATCGTGGCCTTTACCACCTAAACCATCTGAAATTCCCATTCAGACTCCTCCAGTGCGGAGAATCAGTGATGAGCAGAACAGAAGCGAGATCCGGTAAGTCTGACGTCTTCTGTTCCGTCTTCTGTTCCGTCTTCAGCTTCTCCTTGTGGTGAATGTTTTGTCAATTCTTTTTTTCTTATTTGGATTTTTTTCTTTTCTAGGATCCGACTACAAAAAATATAAAAAATATCCCGGTCCCTTCTCATCCAGGACTGAGCTGTGTAAGGGTGGACTAGCTGCTCCCCCTCTTCATCTCACCATTCATCGCATGTTAAAGGGCCGGAGCCACAGAAAACTGCACAGCAATTCTACCAGATTCTAGAATAAACAAATTATTTTTTTTATAACCTTTTAGCGTATTTTTAAAAAAGTTAAATTGGGCAATCATCCAGGGAGTCTGTGTAATACGGGGTCCCTAAAGGTGCATTCACACTTGGTAGTTTTTATGTGTTTTCAGATGTAATTTATAGAAACATGGCAACAAAATAAAAATTGCAGCAATTTATGCTTCATTATGGGAAATAAAATAAAAAATACAGTTTTATGAAACCACTGCTTAGAAGCAGAATTAAAAACTTTAAAAACCCAGCAAGAGTGACTATACACTCAAGGGTTTTTTGACACCATCAATATTTAATTAGTGGGGGTCCATATTCAGGGATCCCTATGATTAGCTGAATAAATGGGGGCATTGCGTGCCCATTATTGTTTACAGGAGTATAGCGCCCAACATATGTAAGTAGCCGTGACTGGTACTGCAGCTCAACCTCATTCACTGAAAGGAACGGAGTTCCAGTGAACTGCAGTACCAGAAATGGCCACTACTATTTGTACAGCGCTGTACCTCTGTAAATAATAAAGGTAACGTAGCACTCACAGTAGTACTGGACCCCTCATTCTACTGATCGGCGGGTTCTTTGTGGTGATATCTCAGTATATTTATATTCAAATTTTCTACATAGAGGCAGTATTAAAGTAGTTATATAATTGTATATAGGGGGCAGTATTATAGTAGCTATATTCTTGTATATAGGAGCAGTATTATAGTAGTTATATTCTTGTATATAGGGGCAGTATTATAGTAGTTATATTCTTGTATATAGGGAGAAGTATTATAGTAGTTATATTCTTGTATATAGGAGACAGTATTATAGTAGTTATATTCTTGTATATAGGAGCAGTATTATAGTAGTTATATTCTTGTATATAGGGTCAGTATTATAGTAGTTATATTCTTGTATATAGGAGGCAGTATTATAGTAGTTATATTCTTGTATATAGGGGGCAGTATTATAGTAGCTATATTCTTGTATATAGGAGCAGTATTATAGTAGTTATATTCTTGTATATAGGGGCAGTATTATAGTAGTTATATTCTTGTATATAGGGAGAAGTATTATAGTAGTTATATTCTTGTATATAGGAGACAGTATTATAGTAGTTATATTCTTGTATATAGGGGTAGTATTATAGTAGTTATATTCTTGTATATAGGGAGAAGTATTATAGTAGTTATATTCTTGTATATAGGGGCAGTATTATAGTAGTTATATTCTTGTATATAGGGGCAGTATTATAGTAGTTATATTCTTGTACATAGGGGGCAGTATTATAGTAGTTATATTCTTGTATATAGGGGGCAGTATTATAGTAGTTATATTCTTGTATACAGGGAGAAGTATTATAGTAGTTATATTCTTGTATATAGGAGCAGTATTATAGTAGTTATATTCTTGTATATAGGAGCAGTATTATAGTAGTTATATTCTTGTATATAGGGGCAGTATTATAGTAGTTATATTCTTGTATGTAGGGAGAAGTATTATAGTAGTTATATTCTTGTATATAGGAGACAGTATTATAGTAGTTATATTCTTGTATATAGGGTCAGTATTATAGTAGTTATATTCTTGTATATAGGAGGCAGTATTATAGTAGTTATATTCTTGTATATAGGGGCAGTATTATAGTAGTTATATTCTTGTATATAGGGGCAGTATTATAGTAGTTATATTCTTGTACATAGGGGGCAGTATTATAGTAGTTATATTCTTGTATATAGGGGGCAGTATTATAGTAGTTATATTCTTGTACATAGGGGGCAGTATTATAGTAGTTATATTCTTGTATATAGGGGCCAGTATTATAGTAGTTATATTCTTGTATATAGGGGCCAGTATTATAGTAGTTATATTCTTGTATATAGGGGCCAGTATTATAGTAGTTATATTCTTGTATATAGGGGCCAGTATTATAGTAGTTATATTCTTGTATATAGGGGGCAGTATTATAGTAGTTATATTCTTGTATATAGGGGCAGTATTAAAGTAGTTATATAATTGTATATAGGGGGCAGTATTATAGTAGCTATATTCTTGTATATAGGAGCAGTATTATAGTAGTTATATTCTTGTATATAGGGGCAGTATTATAGTAGTTATATTCTTGTATATAGGGAGAAGTATTATAGTAGTTATATTCTTGTATATAGGAGACAGTATTATAGTAGTTATATTCTTGTATATAGGGGTAGTATTATAGTAGTTATATTCTTGTATATAGGGAGAAGTATTATAGTAGTTATATTCTTGTATATAGGGGCAGTATTATAGTAGTTATATTCTTGTATATAGGGGCAGTATTATAGTAGTTATATTCTTGTACATAGGGGGCAGTATTATAGTAGTTATATTCTTGTATATAGGGGGCAGTATTATAGTAGTTATATTCTTGTATACAGGGAGAAGTATTATAGTAGTTATATTCTTGTATATAGGAGCAGTATTATAGTAGTTATATTCTTGTATATAGGAGCAGTATTATAGTAGTTATATTCTTGTATATAGGGGCAGTATTATAGTAGTTATATTCTTGTATGTAGGGAGAAGTATTATAGTAGTTATATTCTTGTATATAGGAGACAGTATTATAGTAGTTATATTCTTGTATATAGGGTCAGTATTATAGTAGTTATATTCTTGTATATAGGAGGCAGTATTATAGTAGTTATATTCTTGTATATAGGGGCAGTATTATAGTAGTTATATTCTTGTATATAGGGGCAGTATTATAGTAGTTATATTCTTGTACATAGGGGGCAGTATTATAGTAGTTATATTCTTGTATATAGGGGGCAGTATTATAGTAGTTATATTCTTGTACATAGGGGGCAGTATTATAGTAGTTATATTCTTGTATATAGGGGCCAGTATTATAGTAGTTATATTCTTGTATATAGGGGCCAGTATTATAGTAGTTATATTCTTGTATATAGGGGCCAGTATTATAGTAGTTATATTCTTGTATATAGGGGCCAGTATTATAGTAGTTATATTCTTGTATATAGGGGGCAGTATTATAGTAGTTATATTCTTGTATATAGGGGCAGTATTAAAGTAGTTATATAATTGTATATAGGGGGCAGTATTATAGTAGCTATATTCTTGTATATAGGAGCAGTATTATAGTAGTTATATTCTTGTATATAGGGGCAGTATTATAGTAGTTATATTCTTGCATATAGGAGGCCGTATTATAGTAGTTCTATTCTTGTATATAGGGGGCAGTATTATAGTAGTTATATTCTTGTATATAGGGTGCAGTATTATAGTAGTTATATTCTTGTATATAGGGGCAGTATTATAGTCATTATATTCTTGTATATAGGGAGAAGTATTATAGTAGTTATATTCTTGTATATAGGAGACAGTATTATAGTAGTTATATTCTTGTATATAGGGGCAGTATTATAGTAGTTATATTCTTGTATATAGGGGCAGTATTATAGTAGTTATATTCTTGTATATAGGAGCAGTATTATAGTAGTTATGTTCTTGTATATAGGGAGCAGTATTGTAGTAGTTATATTCTTGTATATAGGGGCAGTATTATAGTAGTTATATTCTTGTATATAGGGGGCAGTATTATAGTAGTTATATTCTTGTATATAGGGGCAGTATTATAGTAGTTATATTCTTGTATATAGGGGCAGTATTATAGTAGTTATATTCTTGTATATAGAAGCAGTATTATAGTAGTTATATTCTTGTATATAGGAGCAGTATTATAGTAGTTATATTCTTGTATATAGGGGGCAGTATTATAGTAGTTATATTATTGTATATAGGGGACAGTATTCTAGTAGTTATATTCTTGTATATAGGGGCAGTATTATAGTAGTTATATTCTTGTATATAGGGGCCAGTATTATAGTAGTTATATTCTTTATAGCTTATATTGAAGAACTTATTCTGGCAGCATATAGGAGAAAACATATTAGTTAGAACTGTGCAATAGTTGTCACAGGTCTATGTGTAAGGATGCCTTTTCCTGGGGTTGACTTATATACTGACTCCAATGTCACTTGATCTATCTAATAATTTTGTCGGCAACAATCACTAATAATCAATAAACATCCTAATTCCAGTTGCAGCAACACAACAAAAAAATCAATAATACAAAAATCTGTTCTTTCTATTTATTTTATAAAAGAGTTTGTATTAAAAACAGAAGATGGAATGCAAAAACAGCTTTAAAATTCAGACTGAAGTCATATCTAGTTGAGCTTATGGACTGGCCAGATGTGGAAGACTGTGAAGTGATGGTTATGATACACAGAACTAACTGCGCTGTTTTTTATATAGATTGTGGTGAAGTAATACAGTAATATCATTGAGCTCCCTGTATAATATCTGGTGAGGATGAAGTAGAGATGCTCGCTATTGTCTTTGGCCCTCACTAGAAAAGAACACCTGATTATTTAGCAACATCTACACTTTTTTGCACCAGTTTTTTGTAAACACACTTAGTAGAGTAGTGACCGCACTCCCACCACCCAAAATAAATGTACTTCGGATCTGGGGCTTATGGGTGTAGCTAAAACCATAGAAGATGCTACAGGACCCAAAGGCTATGGGGGGGGGGGAGCAATTTAGGCACGGCAAGGGAGAAGCAGCCACACAGCCATAGTCAAATAATAAAATTTTGACTACCTGTAGCTACCACTAGGGGGAGCTTATTGTATACAAATTTGTATAAAGAAACACAGAATACTATAAATCCTTACAAAAGGTGCTCCCTCTGATGGTGGCTGCAAGTAGCTAGAACCTAATATAAATAATGGCAACTGCAGTATGCATTACTACAATTTTGTTTACAAGCTCATTCCTCACTATGGGGTCCCATGAAATCTAGGTATGCTCCTGCTGAGGGGCTGCAGCAGTGCCCCCCCCCCCACAAATCTCTGCAATCTCAGACCCCAATAAGTTATATTTCTGGGAGGTAGAAGATTTAACCCCATTTTTTTTTTAGACATTTTTGGATGTTTCATATTAGTTTTTCACTCCCTGCCTTCCAAGAGCCACAACTTTTTTTTTTATGTAAAAAAAAAAGTGGTGTGAGGGCTTTTTTTTGTGGAAGGAGTTGTAGTTTCTATTGGTAGGATTTAAAGTACCATATAATGTACTGGGAAACTGCAAAAAGTTTATTTGAAGGCTGAAATTGGAAAAAACAGGCAAGGCTTAACAGAGGCAGAGGGAAGGCAGTCTCGTTGAAGGGGGGGGGGCGACAAGCTGAGATGCTGCGGTCGCGATTGATCGCAGCATATGAGGGGTTAAACAGCCAGGAACAGCGTGATTGCTGTTCTTGACTGTTAGTTCCGGGTTTCCACTGTAAGACACAGCTGTCACCCGCTGCATACGGTAAACTGATGCACTTCACTCCTTGTCAGAATGTATAGGTGCTGCGAGGGTTGGGGTCGGATAAACCCACCATATAAGCATAAGAAAATAACCCAAGCACTCAAATATGCAAATATATTCAAAGAAATCTCATCGATGGAAGGTTTCCAAAGATTTTAATTTTTTCTTTTTTCAAAACAGATATATCTATTTGTCACGGTATGTGTAATCATGATACAAACAAAATTGGCTTGCGATATATTAAGACGTTTCGGCCTGTCCCAGGCCTTTGTCATAATCGCACTAATGTACAAAAGAGCAAAAAAAAAAAAAAAAAAGGGAGTATAAACATATAGTATACATAATATATATACACAGTACAAACATGTTCAGTAGTACTAAATGGACCTTACATATAGTGTATACGGAGCATGCTCAGCGCGTGAGCGCGTTTCAAACATCACCCCCCGCACCAGGATGTAATGTCACGTCCGGGTTCGCGAGGGGGTTTACACTTTTATTGTAAGCAACAATCCCATCTGTAGCCACAGACCTGAGAAATCCGAGAGAGACTGGTTGCTAGGAACGCACTGCAGACAACCATATATAAAAGATTGTGGTTGCTAGGCAGCGCAATCATAGCAACCTGAGTTTTAGGACTTTAAAAGCTGGATTGGCACCAATATTTCAGTAGAGAAATCTTTAAGGGTCTATTCACACTGTAGTTGCAGTATATGTTTAGCTAATGCTCTGGGACTATTATAGGGTTGTCGGGCTGCCACGCGTCGGTATACCTTGGTTTGTGCTGCATGGGAAAGCACAGCATGCTACACTTTCCAATGTACCCGGGCACCGCGAAAAAACCATATACCGTGCAGTTTACGTGGTTTTGTTTTTTTACAATGGTGGTCTATGGATGACATCGAAGGCATCCGTCAGAGGTATTTTCTAACGGATGCCCTAAACACAGTGTGAATAGAACCTAAATCTAGCAGGAATCACAGAATGTCGTACTATTAACGAAGAATATATTTACATGTAGAACCTCTTTAAACTTTGGGAGGTATTATAATAAATCGATACTTATTACCAGGATGGTCTGGAGGCACAATCATGCCAACTGCACAACCCCTATTTTCCTGATAGCGTCAATTAAGATGTAAAAAGGTGTTTGCCATCTTTACCAACCAGTACACGGGTTCTACCAGAAGACTCATATGTCATGCTACCCTGCTGCCCCGGATTCTGTCTCTAAGGACTTTACGGAGAAGAAATTTTTTTTTCTGGATAATTGCGCCCATAAGTTCAGCGTAATATGGCATCTGATATCTGTCCTGTTCCGCAGTAGAGAAGATCACTGCACCCGATTATGGTTTACGGTATTGGTGAGCACGATATAATCTTTTTCCGGTCTCAAAAAATGCCACGTAAAGCCTAAATTCCATCATTCAGGAAATAGTTAAATCATTATATCCAACACGGCCTCATAATGCTGCTTAAAAAGAAACGAATGGCCCCAACAAGCTTCAGGCTTTCTGCATAGAAGGAATAATAGGGACTGAGATCTTTTATAGACAAGCACCCCGCTTTTTGTCACTGAGCACCCTCGAGGAGAAAGAGCTGAGCCGCAGTCTCACAAATGATGGTTCCAGTACCCAAGTTTTAGACGGAGAATGTGGTCTGAAGGACCCTCTCAGTTTCTAGTCCAAGGTAGAAGAGAACAATGAGGTTCCTTGTCTGCTTTTACCGTTCGATAGTCTGCATTTCATACGCTCACCCCTCATGAGGCCGAACCCTTGAGCAAAATCCTAGTCATTAAAAGGTGCCTGACCACGGTGAAAACATAACCCACAGTTTAGTAAAAGACCTCCGGAGCGAATCAGTTCCGATCTAATATTTTTTTATCTGGATGAAGGCATCTGGCAGAGAATTATATATATAAATCTTATAGTGGTAAAGAGAATTTCACATGAAATGTATTTATACAAGGATGCGATCTATAACTACAATCTAAAAAAGACCCTTAAATAGTATTGAAATGGCCCCATCATGACCGTGCCAAATTAACACAACTACTCATCTGGCCAAGGAACCTTCTCATCCATATTTATTCTCATGTATTGGGTAAGGGACGTGATAACCTATATGGGTGACCACAGTAGTTGTCAATATGGGTTCAGTTCCAGTATTACTGAACGTTGTGGTGCAGCAGGAGTTTTCACAGGTGGTCCATGAATGCAGCCAAGATGAACTTGAAGCTCCAGGGACCCAATGAAAAATCTGGAACATGGCCCCCCCAATGTCATTTATAGTGCTGGTCTCGCCATATAGGCCCATTTAGGCTCCAGGGCCAGGTTGTGACAGCAACCTCTGCATCTTCTATAGTTATGCACCTGATGGATTTCTTGATTGATAAGGAATCTGAACCTCTTGTCATTTGCCCATCTGGGGCACTTTCAGCTGACAGAATGTGGCCTGCATTCAAGAAACTTGGCAAATTTTCCATGTGGGCCAATGAAAGCCTTCAATAATTGAAACTTTTATTATGATCTGTAAGATTTTTCATGGAAAAATTCTTCCTTCAAAATGGCAAAATAGTTTTTATGACAACAAAAAAAATCAAATAAAAAAAGACAACTTTGGCCTTACTGGAGTATAGCGGTCCATAGACCTGTCTCAATGATGGCCAATTATACTGCAAGATGGATCTGATGAGCCACAGAGAGATTTTCCAACATCTGTGTATAAGATGTCCCATCATCTACTAATGTATGACCCGTTTCTCTATGAAATGCCCGAGTGGCCAGAGAATTAAGACCATCGATGGCAAGCTTATATCTTTGTGTCTATGCCTAGATTTTCTTTTTCCATAGTTTAGATATATAGATTCTCTCCATAGTCAGGAGCACGTGGATGATAAGTGGAACGTCACATTCATATGAGCTTATTGAACATTGATCGAAAGTGTGTGTGTCCCGGCCCTCTACCCACTTTACTGCTTAAGGTCCCATGCACACGACTGTATTTTTTATCCGTAGTTACGGATAGTCTGTGGACCCAATCATTTCTATAGGCCACGCACACCTTTCCTTATATATATATATAAATATACGGATGTATGTCGGTGCCGAGAAATGATCCGCAAAATATGGAACATGTCCTATTCCTGATCGAAGTTGCGGCACGGACTCGCCCGTAGAAGTGTATGGGTGCGTGCAGAATTGCGGACAGCTACGGAAGTGCATCCGTAGCCGACCGGAAATGTTGCTATTAAACTGCAGGGGATGCCCCAAGAAAATGGGGCCTGAGCGATCATGTGACCTTTTCAATGAGTTGGGACATGCAACACCTGCAGCCTCCCTTTTTTTTTGGGCGGATCCGTAAATATGGATGCACTATGGATTGTATTTGCGGACAGCGTGCCAGATAGGCGGATGACTACGGACTATTTGCGGACAGTAAAAAAAAACACTACAATCGTATGTATGAGGCCTAACTCTTGTAGGAAAAATTTCCACTCCATTTTGGAAGAAGCAGCAATTCACATTCATTCAGCGACCGGAGCTTTAGTGAGGTCAGACGTCGGGTAAAATAGCTTAGCACAGGTGGCATTTTAATTAATCGCAAAAGGTGGTGAATAGGGTTACAAATCCACAAAATAACATAGATTTGCAAGTCGTATGACGCAGGGGACCACCGCAGCATAGTGGAGGGCTTTGGGATGGTTTATTTCCTAAAAACACAGGACACATAACGGTTTAAGGACCGCCCAGCAGACACTTGGCCTAATGACGCGTGTTGGATTCAAATATATTTTTCTCAGTTATGCTACTACTATCAACATCAACATAGGGGTGTTAAAACTGGTTTCCATGTCACCTATCTAGCACGGTCAGCATTTGGGGAGAGGTATCAAAATTGCAGACAGACTCCTTTAACTTTATTACATCGGTTTATGCTTCACTTTATGCACCGAAGACTAAAATGGCAGAATTTGGATGGGGGAGGGCGGGTTGTTCTACATGCGTTTGACCATGCAGTTTATGGATAAAAAGTCAGCTGATATTATTTCGTAATCATATTGCTTTGTCTGTATTATATCTACATATTCAAGACATGATATTTTGGTATATTCTTAAAGAGCCATTACAGCATTATTTCATGCACTGCCACTTTAAGGCCAGCCCGTTTAGGACGTCATTTTTTGGGCGTGATGACGTCATAGGTGCTTTGATGCTGTCATAAGCGTGACTTAACCTTAAAGTGCTAGTACAGCAATACTGCAAACACTGCTCTTTTAAGGCCCGCCCCGGCCATGAAGTCACTTTTTCGGTGTGATGACGTCATATGTGTGATAATTTCACTCCACCTATGACATCATAGGTGCTTTGATGCCATCATAGGCGTGACTTAACTTTAAAGTGCCAGTACAGCTATACTGCAAACACTGCTCCTTTTAGGCCAGCTTATTTTAGTATATTCTTAGTATAAAATACTTAGCACCATGCACACATCAAAATAACTTCAGATCATTGATCATTTTAATAAATAACCCCAATGAGCTTGTTTGGACTGAAACTAGATTGTAAGCTCTTGTATCCCAATCTACAGGTCTGTAGGCTAGACACTAGAGCTCCCACGGTGCTGACCTCTTCCAGCACAGCAAGGGTCTACAAGAAATCTTTTGAGGCTTCTATACATGACACCAATCGGGTATAAAGTCCTCGGAATGGATAGAGCTTGTTCCCGGTCGCCTGGGTGATTTATCTCTCTCACCCTCTCTACCCCCCTCCACCCCTTGTGCCCAGCATTCATTATACACTAACTCCCAGACACCCCCTCGTCTTCTCCTCTGCAAATAAAGTGGATGAAAAGGGAGAGAGGGGTTAGATGAACCAGGCTTGCAGGGGAAACAAATAGCTGATCTCTGGAATACATTAATTTCCTTTCGCTGCAAGCTCTCGGAGGGGATAACAATAGGGCAGTGACTCTAGGGTCTGGGATCTTCAAATAAAGACTCCCTGCTGTCATGGGTAGCAGGACGTGGAATGAAGGGCGATATCCCGTGGTCCTTCGTGTTGTTGTTCCTTTGGCGCAGGCTGGAGGCTATCTGTTTGGCCGTTACTAGGCGTCTTTGGCAGAAAAAATGGAGGCATTTCCTAAGCCATTGAAGACTTGGTTTATTAGGCAAATAAAGCTGGTGTGAGACACTTTAGTTGGGGCTGCGGAGGGGGCGCCAGGGAGAACTGGAAGCCCGTTATTTATGTTTTGTCTTTTTTCACCAGCACGGTCGGAAATCATGAGAATCCGAGGCGAATATCCTACACTCCACGACGGCCCCGAAACTAGAGTCTGACACAACATAAAACGTAACACTTGCGCATTAACACCTCTTATCCCCCATATAACAACGCTTTTCTTCCTCAATACTGTCTACATCCTATTTCCATCTGCTAAGTACAATGTCTCTCTATGACACCTAGTGCTCTGTCTACCCTCGGTATAAGTTCTTCAAGGGTGACATCAACAATCGGCTCTCTTCCCATTGCAAAATCAGTACCATCAGGTTTGAGTAACATTGGCACCTGACAGACTGAAAAAAGCTTTTCGGATTTGTTGCCTGTGTCATAACCCACCAATTACATGTGTCTTCCATAAAAAAAAAACAAAGTGTTAAAGAAGGCATGGCCTATCCCCGGTTCTCCTGTGTAATACAAGTCTCAGCATGCCGGCCCATTCCTGAAGTTCCGCATTGTGAGGGATCCATATTGGTCGTCTATCACAAACCTCTGCAAAGCCTAATGCATGCAAAAGTAATATAGTGACTCTAGATCATACTGATCTTCTCTCCAAATAATCTCGTCTATCCAGACATAAACTATCTTCTAGGACAGAGAAAACTAGCAAGTGAGAGACCAAAAAAAGAATCTGACCTACGGCACAATATAAAAATACTTCTGTCCATAGGGGGCAGTATAATACACAATAATTTCGCAGGGATATTGTGCAAGTTGCCAGGACAACAGTTCATCATCAGTTGTCAATGCCCCTCCTCAACGCAAGTAAAGGGGTTGTCTACTACGACAACGGATGACCTATCCACCGGATAGGTCAGCAGTACATGATCTGTGGGGGTCCGACACACGGACCACGCACTGTTAAGCAGCTCCAGCTGCCTCCGAGCACCGGACGTACACGTCGGAAGCAGATGGCGCCAGCCATTGAATTGCGGCCGAGCTGCAGTACTGCAAGCTCTACTCCTATACTATGTATGGAGCCAACTTTTTCCGGCTCCGGACATCGCATAATGGGCCATAACATCCAGTGCCCGGAGACAGCCGGAGCGGCTTAAGGCTGGGTTCACACACCCTATTTACGGACGTAATTCGGGCGTTTTAACCTCGAATTACGTCCGAAAATACGGCTTAAAAGCGTCGGCAAACATCTGCCCATTCATTTGAATGGGGTTTACGATGTGCTGTGCCGACGGTAATTTTTTTACGCGCCGCTGTCAAAAAAAGACGCCCGCGTCAAAGTAGTGCATGTCACTTCTTGGGACGTAATTGGAGCCGTTTTCCATTGACTCCATAGAAAACCAGCTCTAATTAAGTCTGTAGTGGACGCAGCGAAAAACGCCTGCACTTGCCATTACGTCTGAAATTCAGGAGCTGTTTTCTCCTGAAAACAGCTCCGTAATTTTCAGGCATATCGGACGTGTACGTGTGACCATACCCTAACAGTGCGGGGTCCAGGTGTCGGGCCCACACCGATAATATACTGATGACCTATCCGGTGGATAGGTCATCAGTTGTTCAATAGAGGACAACCCCTTTAAACAGGAGGCAACAACGGGCAGGGTATGAAGATTATGAAATCTGAGCTTTATCCTGGGGTATGACTGGAATTGAATTTGAGATATTAATTTCTCTTTTTCTATTATTTATTAATTAATTTAATGTCTTTACCGGTTGACTGAACTTTAGATTTCCACCAGTAGTCAATTTCTGACCCGGCGGATCTGTACGATGTCATAACGAATGCCCTTTGTAATCCCTCTAGACCCGACAATGTTTCGATCCCGGAACTTGTGGGCCACAGGAGTAATATCCAAAATGTTATGGTTAAGGCTTCATCCAGACACAATGAGGTCATCACGATTTATGTCTAATAAAAACCCAAAAATCAAATGGTCTTTCAAGTAGGGTGTATGAGGTGTAAGCCTCGCTGCAGGAAGGGTGACCTTTTTTCTTTTTTTTGCAGAAAGACTCCTAGGCATGAGCGAAGATATTGTGCAAGATTGCAATATACAGTGAAGGTAGATTTATTACTCCCAGTCCAGTAAAAAAAGGATGCAGTAATTAGTTTCGGATGCCAGAGATGAACCTTTGTACTGCCAGAGAGGCCTGTTCTGCATTTGTTGCAGGCCCCAATGTTCTGTACCTTAAGTTTTAAAGCATTCTTCAAGGAAACCTTACAAAACAGTTTAGGACCTGTTCACATCAGGTTTTGAGCCTTCCGTCAAGAGGTATCAGGAGGACACCCGACGTATACCTACGACGGAAGGCTGCAGAGTATCCCACTCATTGCACTTTTGAACTCCGATCTGTACCACAGAACACCAGTTTTCAGGCAAGGAGAGAGTTCGCCTGTTGAAGCTGTCCATATATGATCAGTGATGTCACTGGAGCTTCCAGACGCATACGTTTAACGGATGCCTGTGATGTATAGTGGCATCCGTCACCCATAGGCTATTATGGCATCAGTTAAACATCTACTTTTCTTACAGTGTACATTGGATGGAATAGCGTATTCTACTACGCTATTCCATGCCTTATTTTTTGTGGTATACTGACTTATACCTGGCCAGACGAATACTATTTTGGCCTTGTCTGGCAATAGAAGCCTATGGACACATTTAGCATGTACATCAGAAGCTCTCTTGGTATACTCGCTAAACAGACATTACAAAAGTGACGTGAACAAGACCTTACCTTCCAAATCTGTGAAAATAAGAGGCTCCTCATGTGCAAATATAGCAACTCTGATGTGGAGAGGTGTCACATTTACAAAACCTCCCAAGTGCCACGGATGTAGCGGGATGGTCGCGGAATCTGAGAGGTGTCCCACTGTTCGCGGCTGCTAGAGGCATGTCCCATTTTCAACGGTCTCTGCATTCTCAGGACGCAGATAGAGTTGAATCCAATGGTGGTGCAGGGAGTCATCAGCTGAATGCTACACCATTCACTATGTAACTCCAGAGGTAAGTGGCATTGCACAAACAGATCTACTCTGCCCGTTGTGGGAATGGAACTAGGTGAGTATTTATTTTATTATACACTATGAACGCCTTACACTGGGTATGGGGGCAGCTATAGGGGAAATTATACCATCTTGCGAGGCATATATACCCCTATAATTCTGTGTAGGGTTATATATGTGTGGGAGGGCACTAATAGGGCATAATACTGTGTGGGGTGCACTATGGGTAAATTATACTGTGTGGGGGCAATATGCGTGCATTATACTGTGTGGGGGCTGTATGGTGCATACTATTGTGTGGGAAGGCCTCATGTGATCATAATACTGTGGGGGGCAATATACTATAAGTTAAAGAACTATTTGGGCATAATACTGTGTGAGGGCACTTTGGGGGCCTTATACTGTGTGGGGAGGCACTATGGGGGCTTTATACTGTGTGGTGGCACTATCGGGGCACAATACCATGTGGGAAGACACCACAGAGGCATAATACTGTGGGGGGGGGGCGGTACTATGGGGGCATTATACTGTGGTGAGGCACTATGGGCATATTATTCTGTGTGGGATAAACTGGGTGTGTATGGGCATTCATGTGACCTTCAGATCTGTTCCTAGAAAGTAAATCTGAAAGTCTGAATATTGAAACTTGAAATGCTTCGGAAGATCATCTAATGAACCCTAATCACTACAGGTGGAGTTCCCTTTAAACTTTTTCAAACTGGCAGCTTTCACAGATGGATATCGATCAACACCACCAGATAGACGAGGAGTGGTAAACCTTTTTATCAGATATTACCCAAATTCAGGATAATTTTTCTGGCAAATTATTTTAACTGCTAAGCTCCCTATAATGCTGAGACTACTTACATTGAGGTGAAGTGCCAATGCCATAAATTCTGTGAACACAAAAATGATAACATGAAGCACCTGACTCATGACCCCGTAACAATGACAGCAACAGGACCCCCATAACAGTGATAGCCACATGACCCCACATGAGAGTGACAGCCGCAGGACCCTATTAACACCAACAGCCACAGGACCCTATTAACACCAACAGCTACAGGACCCTATTAACAGCGACAGGACCCCATTAACAGCGACAGCCCAGAATCCCATTACCAGCAAACTGCCACAGAACCCCATTAACAGCGACAGCCACAGGACCCCATTAAGAGCGACAGCCACAGAACCCCATTACCTGCGACAGCCACAGAACCCCATTACCAGCGACAGCCACAGAACCCCATTACTAGCGACAGCCACAGAACCCCATTACCAGCGACAGCCACAGAACCCCATTACCAGCGACAGCCACAGAACCCCATTAATACCCCATTAACAGCAATAGCACCCAACAGTCACAGCACCCCATTAACAGTCACAGCACCCCAATTACAGCCACAGGACCCCATTAACAGCCACAGGACCCCATTAACAGCCACAGGACCCCATTAACAGCCACAGGACCCCATTAACAGCGACAGCCACAGGACCCCATTAACAGCCACAGGACCCCATCATCAGCGACAGCCACAGGACCCCATTAACAACGACAGCCACAGGACCCCATTAACAACGGCAGCCACAGGACCCCATTAACAACGACAGCCACAGGACCCCATTAACAACGACAGCCACAGGAACCCATTAACAGCGACAGCCACAAGACCCCATTAACAGCGACAGCCACAGGACCCCATTAACAGCGACAGCCACAGGACCCCATTAACAGTGACAGCCACAGGACCCCATTAACAGCGACAGCCACAGGACCCCATTAACAGCGACAGCCACAGGACCCCATTAACAGCGACAGCCACAGGACCCCATTAACAGCGACAGCCACAGGACCCCATTAACAGCAACAGCCACAGGACCCCATTAACAGCGACAGCCACAGGACCCTATTAACAGCGACAGGACCCCATTAACAGCGACAGCCTAGAATCCCATTACCAGCAAACTGCCACAGAACCCCATTAACAGCGACAGCCACAGGACCCCATTAAGAGCGACAGCCACAGAACCCCATTACCTGCGACAGCCACAGAACCCCATTACCAGCGACAGCCACAGAACCCCATTACCAGCGACAGCCACAGAACCCCATTACTAGCGACAGCCACAGAACCCCATTACCAGCGACAGCCACAGAACCCCATTACCAGCGACAGCCACAGAACCCCATTAATACCCCATTAACAGCAATAGCACCCAACAGTCACAGCACCCCATTAACAGTCACAGCACCCCAATTACAGCCACAGGACCCCATTAACAGCCACAGGACCCCATTAACAGCCACAGGACCCCATTAACAGCCACAGGACCCCATTAACAGCGACAGCCACAGGACCCCATTAACAGCCACAGGACCCCATCATCAGCGACAGCCACAGGACCCCATTAACAACGACAGCCACAGGACCCCATTAACAACGGCAGCCACAGGACCCCATTAACAACGACAGCCACAGGACCCCATTAACAGCCACAGGACCCCATTAACAGCGACGGCCACAGGACCCCATTAACAACGACAACCACAGGACTCCATTAACAACGACAACCACAGGACCCCATTATTAGCGACAGCCACAGGACCCCATTAACAGCAAAAGCCACAGGACCCCATTAACAGCGACAGCCACAGGACCCCATTAACAGCGACAGCCACGGAACCCATTAACAGCGACAGCCACAGGACCCCATTAACAGCGACAGCCACAGGACCCTATTAACAGCGACAGCCACAGGACACCTTAACAGCGACAGCCACAGGACCCCATTAACAGCGACAGCCACAGGACCCTATTAACAGCGACAGCCACAGGACCCCATTAACAGCGACAGCCACAGGACACCTTAACAGCGACAGCCACAGGACACCTTAACAGTGACAGTCACAGGACCCCCATAACTGTGACAGTCACAGGACCCCCATAACTGTGACAGTCACAGGACCCCCATAACTGTGACAGTCACAGGACCCCCATAACTGTGACAGTCACAGGACCCCCTTAACTGTGACAGTGAAGAAATACCTTGAGGGTTGTTGTCCCTGGGAGGAATAATGGCCGACGTGGAAGGAAAAGAGCAGTCAGTGTAGTTGCTCCTAGAAAGTAAATCTGAAAGTCTGAATATTGAAACTTGAAATGCTTCGGAAGATCATCTAATGAACCCTAATCACTACAGGTGGAGTTCCCTTTAAACTTTTTCAAACTGGCAGCTTTCACAGATGGATATCGATCAACACCACCAGATAGACGAGGAGTGGTAAACCTTTTTATCAGATATTACCCAAATTCAGGATAATTTTTCTGGCAAATTATTTTAACTGCTAAGCTCCTTATAATGCTGAGACTACTTACATTGAGGTGAAGTGGCAATGCCATCAATTCTGTGAACACAAAAATTACAGTATGAAGCACCTGACTCATGACCCCGTAACAATGACAGCAACAGGACCCCCATAACAGTGATAGCCACATGACCCCACATGAGAGTGACAGCCGCAGGACCCTATTAACACCAACAGCCACAGGACCCTATTAACACCAACAGCCACAGGACCCTATTAACAGCGACAGGACCCCATTAACAGCGACAGCCCAGAATCCCACTACCAGCAAACTGCCACAGAACCCCATTAACAGCGACAGCCACAGGACCCCATTAAGAGCGACAGCCACAGAACCCCATTACCTGCGACAGCCACAGAACCCCATTACCAGCGACAGCCACAGAACCCCATTACCAGCGACAGCCACAGAACCCCATTACTAGCGACAGCCACAGAACCCCATTACCAGCGACAGCCACAGAACCCCATTACCAGCGACAGCCACAGAACCCCATTAATACCCCATTAACAGCAATAGCACCCAACAGTCACAGCACCCCATTAACAGTCACAGCACCCCAATTACAGCCACAGGACCCCATTAACAGCCACAGGACCCCATTAACAGCCACAGGACCCCATTAACAGCCACAGGACCCCATTAACAGCGACAGCCACAGGACCCCATTAACAGCCACAGGACCCCATCATCAGCGACAGCCACAGGACCCCATTAACAACGACAGCCACAGGACCCCATTAACAACGGCAGCCACAGGACCCCATTAACAACGACAGCCACAGGACCCCATTAACAACGACAGCCACAGGAACCCATTAACAGCGACAGCCACAAGACCCCATTAACAGCGACAGCCACAGGACCCCATTAACAGCGACAGCCACAGGACCCCATTAACAGCGACAGCCACAGGACCCCATTAACAGCGACAGCCACAGGACCCCATTAACAGCGACAGCCACAGGACGCCATTAACAGCGACAGCCACAGGACCCCATTAACAGCGACAGCCACAGGACCCCATTAACAGCAACAGCCACAGGACCCCATTAACAGCGACAGCCACAGGACCCTATTAACAGCGACAGGACCCCATTAACAGCGACAGCCCAGAATCCCATTACCAGCAAACTGCCACAGAACCCCATTAACAGCGACAGCCACAGGACCCCATTAAGAGCGACAGCCACAGAACCCCATTACCTGCGACAGCCACAGAACCCCATTACCAGCGACAGCCACAGAACCCCATTACCAGCGACAGCCACAGAACCCCATTACTAGCGACAGCCACAGAACCCCATTACCAGCGACAGCCACAGAACCCCATTACCAGCGACAGCCACAGAACCCCATTAATACCCCATTAACAGCAATAGCACCCAACAGTCACAGCACCCCATTAACAGTCACAGCACCCCAATTACAGCCACAGGACCCCATTAACAGCCACAGGACCCCATTAACAGCCACAGGACCCCATTAACAGCCACAGGACCCCATTAACAGCGACAGCCACAGGACCCCATTAACAGCCACAGGACCCCATCATCAGCGACAGCCACAGGACCCCATTAACAACGACAGCCACAGGACCCCATTAACAACGGCAGCCACAGGACCCCATTAACAACGACAGCCACAGGACCCCATTAACGACAGCCACAGGAACCCATTAACAGCGACAGCCACAGGACCCCATTAACAGCGACAGCCACAGGACCCCATTAACAGCGACAGCCACAGGACCCCATTAACAGCGACAGCCACAGGACCCCATTAACAGCGACAGCCACAGGACCCCATTAACAGCGACAGCCACAGGACCCCATTAACAGCGACAGCCACAGGACCCCATTAACAGCGACAGCCACAGGACCCCATTAACAGCAACAGCCACAGGACCCCATTAACAGCGACAGCCACAGGACCCCATTACCAGCAAACTGCCACAGAACCCCATTAAGAGCGACAGCCACAGGACCCGATTAAGAGCGACAGCCACAGAACCCCATTAATACCCCATTAACAGCCACAGCACCCCATTAACAGCCACAGCACCCCATTAACAGCCACCGGACCCCATTAACAGCCACCGGACCCCATTAACAGCCACCGGACCCCATTAACAGTGACGGCCACAGGACCCCATTAACAACAACAACCACAGGACTCCATTAACAACGACAACCACAGGACCCCATTATTAGCGACAGCCACAGGACCCCATTAACAGCAAAAGCCACAGGACCCCATTAACAGCGACAGCCACAGGACCCCATTAACAGCGACAGCCACAGGACCCCATTAACAGCGACAGCCACAGCAACCCATTAACAGCGACAGCCACAGCAACCCATTAACAGCGACAGCCACAGGAACCCATTAACAGCGACAGCCACAGGACCCCATTAACAGCGGCAGCCACAGGACACCTTAACAGCTACAGCCACAGGACACCTTAACTGTGACAGTCACAGGACCCCCATAACTGTGACAGTCACAGGACCCCCATAACTGTGACAGTCACAGGACCCCCATAACTGTGACAGTCACAGGACCCCCATAACAGCCACCGGACCCCATTAACAGCCACAGGACCCCATTAACAGCGACGGCCACAGGACCCCATTAACAACGACAACCACAGGACCCCATTAACAACGACAACCACAGGACTCCATTAACAACGACAACCACAGGACCCCATTATTAGCGACAGCCACAGGACCCCATTAACAGCAAAAGCCACAGGACCCCATTAACAGCGACAGCCACAGGACCCCATTAACAGCGACAGCCACGGAACCCATTAACAGCGACAGCCACAGGACCCCATTAACAGCGACAGCCACAGGACCCTATTAACAGCGACAGCCACAGGACACCTTAACAGCGACAGCCACAGGACCCCATTAACAGCGACAGCCACAGGACCCTATTAACAGCGACAGCCACAGGACACCTTAACAGCGACAGCCACAGGACACCTTAACAGTGACAGTCACAGGACC
Source organism: Rhinoderma darwinii (assembly GCF_050947455.1). Lineage (NCBI taxonomy): Eukaryota > Metazoa > Chordata > Amphibia > Anura > Rhinodermatidae > Rhinoderma > Rhinoderma darwinii. Next base: position 63,851,894 of record NC_134699.1, read on the forward strand.
CCCATAACTGTGACAGTCACAGGACCCCCATAACTGTGACAGTCACAGGACCCCCATAACTGTGACAGTCACAGGACCCCCTTAACTGTGACAGTGAAAAAATACCTTGAGGGTTGTTGTCCCTGGGAGGAATAATGGCCGACGTGGAAGGAAAAGAGCAGTCAGTGTAGTTGCTCCTAGAAAGTAAATCTGAAAGTCTGAATATTGAAACTTGAAATGCTTCGGAAGATCATCTAATGAACCCTAATCACTACAGGTGGAGTTCCCTTTAAACTTTTTCAAACTGGCAGCTTTCACAGATGGATATCGATCAACACCACCAGATAGACGAGGAGTGGTAAACCTTTTTATCAGATATTACCCAAATTCAGGATAATTTTTCTGGCAAATTATTTTAACTGCTAAGCTCCCTATAATGCTGAGACTACTTACATTGAGGTGAAGTGGCAATGCCATCAATTCTGTGAACACAAAAATTACAGTATGAAGCACCTGACTCATGACCCCGTAACAATGACAGCAACAGGACCCCCATAACAGTGACAGCCACATGACCCCAAATGAGAGTGACAGCCGCAGGACCCTATTCACACCAACAGCCAGAGTACCCCATAAATAGCGACAGGAACCCATTAACAGCGACAGCCACAGAATCCCATTACCAGCAAACTGCCACAGAAGCACATTAACAGCGACAGCCACAGGACCCCATTAACAGCGACAGCCACAGGACCCCATTAATACCCCATTAACAGCCACAGCACCCAACAGTCACAGCACCCCATTAACAGTCACGGGACCCCATTAACAGCCACAGGACCCCATTAACAGCGACAGGAACAGGACCCCATTAACAGCGACAGCCACAGGACCCCATTAACAACCACAGGACCCCATTAACAGCCGCAGGACCCCATTAACAGCGACAGGAACAGGACCCCATTAACAGCGACAGGAACAGGACCCCATTAACAGCGACAGCCGCAGGACCCCATTAACAGCGACAGCCGCAGGACCCCATTAACAGCGACAGCCGCAGGACCCCATTAACAGCGACAGCCGCAGGACCCCATTAACAGCGACAGCCGCAGGACCCCATTAACAGTGACAGCCACAGGACACCATTAACAGCGACAGCCACGGGACACCATTAACAGCAACAGCGACACCATTAGCAGCGACAGCGCAGGACCCCATTAACAGCGACAGCCACGGGACCCCATTAACAGCGACAGCCACGGGACACCTTAACAGCGACAGCCACAGAACCCCATTAATACCCCATTAACAGCGACAGCACCCCATTAACAGCGACAGCACCCCATTAACAGCGACAGCACCCCATTAACAGCCACAGAACCCCATTAAAGGCGACAGCCACAGGACACCTTAACGGCGACAGCCACAGGACACCTTAACGGCGACAGCCACAGGACACCTTAACGGCGACCGACAGCCACAGGACACCTTAACAGTGACAGTCACAGGACGCCATTAACAGCGACAGCCACAGGACGCCATTAACAGCGACAGCCACAGAACCCCATTAACAGCCACAGCACCCCATTAACAGCCACAGCACCCCATTAACAGCCACAGCACCCCATTACCAGCCACAGAACCCCATTACCAGCGACAGCCACAGAACCCAATTACCAGCGACAGCCACAGAACCCCATTACCAGCGACCGCCACAGAACCCCATTAATAGCCCCTTAAAACAGCGACAGCATCCAATTAACAGCCACAGCACCCCATTAACAGCGACAGCACCCCATTAACAGCGATAGCCGCATGACCCCATTAAGAGCGACAGCCACAGGACCCCATTAACAGCGACAGCCACAGGACCCCATTAACAGCGACAGCCACAGGAACCCATTAACAGCGACCGCCACAGGACCCCATTAACAGCGACAGCCACAGGACCCCATTAACAGCGACAGCCACAGGACCCCATTAATCGCGACAGCCACAGGACCCCATTAATCGCGACAGCCACAGGACCCCATTAACCACGACAGCCACAGGACCCCATTAACCGCGACATCCACAGGACACCAATAACCGCGACAGCCACAGGACACCAATAACAGCGACAGCCACAGGACACCATTAACAGCGACAGCCACAGGACCCCATTACCCGCGACAGCCACAGGACCCCATTAACCGCGACATCCACAGGACACCAATAACCGCGACATCCACAGGACACCAATAACTGCGACAGCCACAGGACACCAATAACCGCGACAGCCACAGAATCCCAATAACCCCGACAGCCACAGAACCCCATTAATAGCCCCTTAAAACAGCGACAGCACCCAATTAACAGCCACAGCACCCCATTAAAAGCGACAAAACACCATTAACAGCGACAAAACCCCATTAACAGCGACAGCCACAGGACACCTTAACAGCGACAGCCACAGAACCCCATTAAAGGCGACAGCCACAGGACACCTTAACGGCGACAGCCACAGGACACCTTAACGGCGACAGCCACAGGACACCTTAACGGCGACCGACAGCCACAGGACACCTTAACAGTGACAGTCACAGGACGCCATTAACAGCGACAGCCACAGGACGCCATTAACAGCGACAGCCACAGAACCCCATTAACAGCCACAGCACCCCATTAACAGCCACAGCACCCCATTAACAGCCACAGCACCCCATTACCAGCCACAGAACCCCATTACCAGCGACAGCCACAGAACCCAATTACCAGCGACAGCCACAGAACCCCATTACCAGCGACCGCCACAGAACCCCATTAATAGCCCCTTAAAACAGCGACAGCACCCAATTAACAGCCACAGCACCCCATTAACAGCGACAGCACCCCATTAACAGCGATAGCCGCATGACCCCATTAACAGCGACAGCCACAGGACCCCATTAACAGCGACAGCCACAGGACCCCATTAACAGCGACAGCCACAGGAACCCATTAACAGCGACCGCCACAGGACCCCATTAACAGCGACAGCCACAGGACCCCATTAACAGCGACAGCCACAGGACCCCATTAACAGCGACAGCCACAGGACCCCATTAACCACGACAGCCACAGGACCCCATTAACCGCGACATCCACAGGACACCAATAACCGCGACAGCCACAGGACACCAATAACAGCGACAGCCACAGGACACCATTAACAGCGACAGCCACAGGACCCCATTACCCGCGACAGCCACAGGACCCCATTAACCGCGACATCCACAGGACACCAATAACCGCGACATCCACAGGACACCAATAACCGCGACAGCCACAGGACACCAATAACCGCGACAGCCACAGAATCCCAATAACCCCGACAGCCACAGAACCCCATTAATAGCCCCTTAAAACAGCGACAGCACCCAATTAACAGCCACAGCACCCCATTAAAAGCGACAAAACACCATTAACAGCGACAAAACCCCATTAACAGCGACAGCCACAGGACACCTTAACAGCGACAGCCACAGAACCCCATTACCAGTGACAGCCAGAGAACCCCATTAATACCCCATTAACAGCCACAACACCCCATTAACAGCCACAGCACCCCATTAACAGCCACAGCACCCCATTAATAGCCACAGCACCCCATTACCAGCCACAGAACCCCATTACCAGCGACAGCCACAGAACCCCATTACCAGCAACAGCCACAGAACACCATTACCAGCGACAGCCTCAGAACCCCATTAATAGCCCCTTAAAACAGCAACAGCACCCAATTAACAGCCACAGCACCCCATTAACAGCAACATCACCCCATTAACAGCGATAGCTGCAGGACCCCATTAACAGCGACAGCCACAGCACCCCATTAACAGCGACAGCCACAGGACCCCATTAACCGCGACAGCCATAGGACCCCATTAACCGCGACAGCCACAGGACCCCATTAACAGCGACATCCACAGGACACCAATAACCGCGACATCCACAGGACACCAATAACCATGACAGCCACAGGACACTAATAACCATGACAGCCACAGGACACCAATAACCGCGACAGCCACAGGACCCCAATAACCGCGACAGCCACAGAACCCCATTAATAGCCCCTTAAAACAGCGACAGCACCCAATTAACAGACACAGCACCCCATTAACAGCGACAGCACCCCATTAACAGCCACAGGACCCCATTAACAGCGATAGCCGCAGGACCCCATTAACAGCGACAACCACAGGACCCCATTAAAAGCGACAGGACCCCATTAACCGCGACAGCCACAGGACCCCATTAACCGCGACAGCCACAGGACCCCATTAACCGCGACAGCCACAGAACACCAATAACCACGACAGCCACAGGACACCAATAACCGCGACAGCCACAGGACCCCAATAACCGCGACAGCCACAGGACCCCAATAACCGCGACAGCCACAGGACCCCATTAAAAGCGACAACCACAGAACCCACTTAATAGCGACAGCCACAGGACCCACTTAACAGCGACGTGGAAGGAAAAGAGCAGTCAGTGTAGTCGCGCTATTCATGTGACTTAGTGGTACAAGCTCCTCTAATCACTATGCTACTGAAAGTGACACTCATGAAAAAAGAGCCGCATCTCCTGACGAAAATAGCAAGCGATAATGTGAGATGCAAGGTCAGACAGGGCAGGAGCAGTTTTGGGCCTCATACAATTCGCCTTGGCACCCATACTGCCTTGTCTTATGCTGCATTTCCCACCATTGTTTTTAAATTTCAGTGGGAATTGTAGTTCGTTCTTCAAATGTGCGCCACTCAGCCACGGGTGCTATGGGTATGCCACCCATCCAATAGAAAGAAATTATTACCAAATTATTAAAGGGAACTGATCAGTAAGTTTAGAGCCACTAAACTAACATCAAGGGGTAAGTCTGAGCGACGACCCCCGGCCATAGACGTTACAATGGATAGATCGATCGACAGACATGAGATCGATCGACAGACATGAGATTGATCGACAGACATGAGATCGATGTATTGTCCGTGGTCGCTGACTACAAACTCCTTCCATTCAGTCGACGCCCTTCTCTCCAGAGATGTCTGCACATGTGGCCATCATGTTCCACAGTGATTACCAGGGTGCGCTCGCGAGCTCAGTCCAAACTTAAGGAGCCAATGCGCACACAGGTGTGAGACTGAGCGGATTGCTCCCAGAGCACCCTGGACTATAAGAAGGGCCCAGCCCCTTCCTGCCTTGCCTGAGCTTTCTTGACGTTTGTCTATGCAAATGGTCTCCTAAGTGATTTCCAGTTCCCAGTGTTTCCCGTTCCTGCTACCTGTAGCCTGTATCCCGTGCTATCCTGGACAAGTGCCGTATTGAGTTGGAGTCGTTCTGCGCTAAGTACCACGCCTGTGCTGCTTCACCACGCCTGCCTGCTGTCTAAGTCCCAGCTGAGCCGGTCTTGCCACTGTCTGAGCTACCACAGGTACACTAATACGAACTATAGACTGTGACCTATGTCCTGTTTGCCAGCTGCCATATCATCAAGGCGGTATGGCCCAGTGGGTCCACGTACCCAACGTGGCAATCGATACAGATAGATCGATCGTTATGAGATCGATAGATATGAGATAGATAGATAGATAGATAGATAGATAGATAGATAGATAGATAGATAGATAGATAGGAGATCGATAGCTCGATAGATATGCGATCGATCGATAGATACGAGATAGATAGAGATAGATAGATAGATAGAATACTTAAGAACTCTGAAATCTAGACATAGGTGAATAACAATACTGACACATTTCAGTGGCAACAAGCACGATCGTCAATGCGTCTTTGGATGTGACTAGAGTATAAGGCATAAGGCATATTGTAACTCAATGAACAGTACAAGATAAGGAAAGATTTATATCTAGACCTAAACAGTAAAACTAAACCTGGAAAATGGGATGACACTTTGTACTATGCAGTGTAACCCTAACCTTGCAAAACACATATTGTGCTTGTGACTTAGCACTACTCAGAACAGGAAATATCCAGATTCAAGTGCTCTCAAAGTTATACATCATCAGAGCATTTATATTCCTCGTCTTTTTCTTTGAGTGGATTGGTCAAGATATCCTAAAATTAGGTGCTAATGCCTGCAAGCTTCTGGCTATGCACAAAACTGGGATTATGTGATGTGTTCTGCACAAGCCTCATACCCCAGTGTCCTAGTGCTGCCAAAGCCAGAAAAAGCTTAATATTATGAAGTCACTTTTTAGGAAAAATATTGTATCATTAAATGAAAAGTAAAATTGTTGCCACTCACAATGACTCAACCTTATAAGTTCTGCAGATTTTACCAGGCGTACATCATTATTTTTACACTAATGTAAAGTATATTACAATAAAAACATTAGATGCTTGGTTTAACAGCACCTTAACGTGACAATCATCTATCCCATCCTTGTCAATAGGGGGCAGTACTGTAGTAGTTATATTCTCGTACATAGGGGGCAGTATTATAGTAGTTATATTCTTGTATATGGGAGCAGTATTATAGTAGTTATATTCTTGTATATAGGAGCAGTATTATAGTAGTTATATTCTTGTATATAGGGGCAGTATTATAGTAGTTATATTCTTGTATATAGGGGGCAGTATTATAGTAGTTATATTCTTGTATATAGGGGGTAGTATTATAGTAGTTATATGCTTGTATATAGGGGGTAGTATTATAGTAGTTATATTCTTGTATATAAGAGCAGTATTATAGTAGTTATATTCTTGTATATAGGGAGCAGTATTATAGTAGTTATATTGTATATAGGGAGTAGTATTATAGTAGTTATATTCTTGTATATAGGGGGCAGTATTATAGTAGCTATATTCTTGTATATAGGAGCAGTATTATAGTAGTTATATTCTTGTATATAGGGGCAGTATTATAGTAGTTATATTCTTGCATATAGGAGCAGTATTATAGTAGTTATATTCCTGTATATAGGAGGCAGTATTATAGTAGTTATATTCTTGTATATAGGGGGCAGTATTATAGTAGTTATATTCTTGTATATAGGGGCAGTATTATAGTAGTTATATTCTTGTATATAGGGGGCAGTATTATAGTAGTTATATTCTTGTATATAGGGGGCAGTATTATAGTAGTTATATTCTTGTATATAGGGGGCAGTATTATAGTAGTTATATTCTTGTATATAGGAGCAGTATTATAGTAGTTATATTCTTGTATATAGGGGGCAGTATTATAGTAGTTATATTCTTGTATATAGGGGGCAGTATTATAGTAGTTATATTCTTGTATATAGGGGGCAGTATTATAGTAGTTATATTCTTGTATATAGGGGCAGTATTATAGTAGTTAGATTCTTGTATATAGGGGGCAGTATTATAGTAGTTCGATTCTTGTATATAGGGGAGCAGTATTATAGTAGTTATAATCTTGTATATAGGAATATTATAGTAGTTATATTCTTGTATATAGGGGGCAGTATTATAGTAGTTATATTCTTGTATATATGGGGCAGTATTATAGTAGTAATAATCTTGTATATAGGAGCAGTATTATAGTGGTTATATTCTTGTATATAGGGGAAGTATTATAGTAGTTATATTCTTGTATATAGGAGCAGTATTATAGTAGTATTCTTGTATATAGGGTCAGTATTATAGTAGTTATATTCTTGTATATAGGTGAAGTATTATAGTAGTTATATTCTTATATATATGGGGCAGTATTATAGTAGTTATATTCTTGTATATAGGAGGCAGTATTATAGCAGTTATATTCTTGTATATAGGGGGCAGTATTATAGTAGTTATATTCTTATATATATGGGGCAGTATTATAGTAGTAATAATCTTGTATATAGGAGCAGTATTATAGTAGTTATATTCTTGTATATAGGAGCAGTATTATAGCAGTTATATTCTTATATATAGGGGGCAGTATTATAGTAGTTATATTCTTGTATATATGGGGCAGTATTATAGTAGTAATAATCTTGTGTATAGGAGCAGTATTATAGTAGTTATATTCTTGTATAGAGGAGCAGTATTATAGCAGTTATATGCTTGTATATAGGAGCAGTATTATAGTAGTTATATTCTTGTATATAGGAGGCAGTATTATAGAAGTTATATTCTTGTGTTAGGGATCTGCCAGGTACTACGTCTAGGTATACTCCTGGGATTAATCAATCCACACCTGAGGCCAGACCTGTTCGACTGACACCATCTCCCACCAACCAGGGTGGCAGGCTCAGGAGTGGGAGAGCCTATCGCGGCCTGGTCAGTCGGAGTTAGCTCCGCCCCCTGTCCTTTATTACCTGCCGTGTTCTCTTCCTCAGTGCTTGTAATTCTTCTGGATTCCTGGCCTCACTGCTGCTTGCTCCAGCCTGCTTCTGCCGTGCTTCTGCCTTGCTGCAGTTCCGCTTAACCTGCTTTGCTTTGCCCCTGGCTTGCTTCCTTCTCCGTGCTCACTTTGGTATACTCCACTTCATCCTGGTCCTGACTACTCATTCACGGCTCCGTTTCCTCGCGGCGTTCCGTGGCTACTGCCCCTTCCCTTGCGTGTTCCCTGTTTGTTCTCCCGTGCACTTAGACAGCGTAGGGACCGCCGCCCAGTTGTACCCCGTCGCCTAGGGCGGGTCGTTGCAAGTAGGCAGGGACAGGGCGGTGGGTAGATTAGGGCTCACTTTCCCTTCACCTCCTTCCTGCCATTACATAATTACAAGCCCCTACCTAGTCTACCATTTCTCCTACGCTGACGCTATCATGGACCCCCTTGAGACCCTGACCGAGCAGATGCAGGGCCTCTCCCTACAGGTCCAGGCCCTGGCCCAGAGGGTCAACCAGGGTGACGCTGCCTTAGTAGTACCCCTCACCTCACCTCTAGAACCCGACCTCAAGTTACCTGACCGGTTCTCAGGGGACAGTAAGACGTTTCTCTCCTTCCGGGAGAGTTGCAGACTGTATTTCCGCCTAAAACCCCACTCCTCAGGTTCCGAGAACCAGCGGGTGGGTATCATTATATCCCGACTCCAGGAAGGGCCCCAAGAGTGGGCCTTCTCCTTGGCTCCTGACGCCCCTGAACTTTCCTCTGTTGATCGTTTTTTCTCTGCCCTCGGACTCATTTACGACGAGACTGACAGGACTGCCTTAGCCGAGAGTCAGCTGGTGACCTTACGTCAGGGTAGGAGACCGGTTGAGGAATACTGTTCTGATTTTAGAAAGTGGTGCGTAGCTTCTCGGTGGAACGATCCGGCCCTAAGGTGCCAGTTTAGGTTAGGATTATCTGACGCCCTGAAGGATCTGCTGGTTAGCTACCCCTCTTCTGACTCCCTTGACCAGGTTATGGCCCTAGCAGTACGACTTGACCGACGTCTCAGGGAACGTCAGCTTGAACGCTTCAATGTGCTCCCCTCTGACTTTTCTGCGATCCCCCCCTAGGTCCCGTCTCCTCGCCCCTCCACGGAGGACTCAGAGGTGCCTATGCAACTCGGGGCCTCCATGTCCCCTCGACAACGTAGGGAGTTTCGCAGAATGAATGGTCTCTGCTTCTACTGTGGGGACAACAAGCATCTACTGAACACCTGTCCCAGGCGCAAGAATAAGAAGCCGGAAAACTTCCGCGCCTAAGTGATCATCGGGGGAGGTCACTTGGGCGCACAGGTATTTCCCGTTAATGTGAAACGCAATAAAATTTTGCTTCCCTTTCAGGTCTTGTTTGCTGGCCGGTCTGCCACGGGCAGCGCTTTCGTGGATTCTGGCTCATCTGCTAATATCATGTCTGTGGAATTTGCTATGTCTCTAAAGATGCCTTTTATTGATTTACCTTATCCTATCCCTGTAGTAGGTATCGACTCAACTCCCCTTGCTAATGGTTATTTTACTCAGCATACTCCTGTTTTTGAACTCCTGGTTGGCTCCATGCATTTGGAGCAGTGCTCTGTACTGGTGATGCAGGGATTATCGTCCGATCTGGTATTAGGTCTTCCCTGGTTGCAGTTGCATAATCCCACGTTTGATTGGAATACTGGGGATCTCACCAAATGGGGTAGTGAATGTCTTATGTCATGTCTTTCTGTTAACTCTATTTCTCCCCGGGAGGAGGTAAACACGCTTCCTGAGTTTGTTCAGGACTTCGCCGATGTGTTTTCTAAGGAGGCCTCCGAGGTGTTGCCCCCCCCCATAGAGATTACGATTGCGCCATCGATTTGGTGCCTGGTGCCAAGCTTCCTAAGGGTAGGATATTTAATCTTTCATGTCCTGAACGTGAAGCTATGTGGGTGTATATCCAAGAATGCCTGGCCAAGGGTTTCATTCGCCCCTCGACTTCTCCTGTAGGTGCTGGCTTCTTCTTCGTGGGGAAGAAGGATGGTGGTCTTAGGCCGTGCATTGATTATCGTAACCTGAATAAGGTCACCGTAAGGAACCAGTACCCACTTCCTTTGATTCCGGATCTTTTTAATCAGGTTCAGGGAGCCCAATGGTTTTCTAAGTTCGATCTACGGGGTGCATATAACCTTATCCGCATCAAAGAGGGGCATGAGTGGAAAACTGCGTTCAACACACCCGAGGGTCATTTCGAATACCTGGTCATGCCCTTTGGGTTGTGTAATGCCCCTGCTGTCTTCCAGAATTTTATTAATGAAATCCTGAGAGATTACCTGGGTAATTTTCTTGTTGTGTACCTTGATGACATACTGGTGTTTTCCAAGGACTGGTCCTCCCACGTGGAGCATGTCAGGAAGGTGCTCCAGGTCCTTCGGGAAAATAATCTGTTTGCTAAAACTGAAAAATGTGTCTTTGGGGTACAGGAGATACCATTTTTAGGGCAAATCCTCACTCCTCATGAATTCCGCATGGACCCTGCCAAGGTTCAGGCTGTGGCGGAATGGGTCCAACCTGCCTCCCTTAAGGCGTTACAGTGTTTTTTAGGGTTTGCCAACTATTACAGGAGATTTATTGCCAACTTCTCGGTCGTCGCTAAGTCTCTTACGGACCTTACTCGCAAGGGTGCTGATGTCCTCCATTGGCCCCTTGAGGCCGTCCAGGCCTTTGAGACCCTCAAGAAGTGCTTTATCTCGGCCCCCGTGCTGATTCAGCCCAACCAAGAGGAGCCATTTATTGTGGAGGTTGACGCATCCGAGGTGGGAGTGGGGGCCGTCTTGTCCCAGGGTACCAGCTCCCTCACCCATCTCCGCCCCTGTGCTTACTTCTCTAGGAAGTTTTCGCCCACGGAGAGTAACTATGATATTGGCAACCGCGAACTTCTAGCCATTAAATGGGCTTTTGAAGAGTGGCGGCACTTCCTGGAGGGGGCCAGACACCAGGTAACGGTCCTTACGGATCACAAGAATCTGGTTTTCCTAGAATCGGCCCGGAGGCTTAATCCTAGACAAGCTCGGTGGGCACTATTCTTTACCAGATTTAATTTCTTGGTTACCTATAGGGCTGGGTCCAAGAATATTAAGGCTGATGCTCTGTCACGTAGTTTCATGGCCAATCCTCCTTCCGAGAAGGATCCTGCTTGTATTTTACCCCCTGGTATAATCGTTTCTGCCACGGATTCTGATTTAGCTTCTGATATCGCGGCAGATCAGGGTGCAGCTCCCGGGAACGTCCCTGGGGACAAACTGTTTGTTCCCCTGCAATACTGGCTAAGGGTACTCAGGGAAAACCATGACTCCGCTCTATCTGGTCATCCTGGCATCTTGGGCACCAAACACCTCATTACCAGAAACTATTGGTGGCCTGGGTTGCCTAAAGACGTTAGGGCTTACGTCGCCGCTTGTGAGGTTTGCGCTAGGTCCAAAACCCCTAGGTCCCGACCTGCGGGCCTACTACGTTCCTTGCCCATTCCCCAGAGACCTTGGACCCATATCTCCATGGATTTTATCACCGATTTGCCTCCATCTCAGGGCAAGTCGGTGGTGTGGGTGGTAGTAGACCGCTTCAGCAAGATGTGCCACTTTGTGCCCCTTAAGAAGCTACCTAACACCAAGACGTTAGCTTCTTTGTTTGTGAAACACATCATGCGTCTCCATGGGGCCCCAGTCAATATCGTTTCTGACAGAGGGGTACAATTTGTTTCCTTATTTTGGAGAGCTTTTTGTAAAAAGTTGGAGATTGATCTGTCCTTCTCCTCCGCCTTCCATCCCGAAACGAATGGCCAAACGGAAAGGACTAACCAATACCTGGAACAATATTTAAGGTGTTTCATCTCTGACTGTCAATTCGATTGGGTCTCATTCCTTCCCCTTTCTGAATTTTCCCTGAATAACCGGGTCAGTAACTCGTCAGGGGTCTCCCCGTTTTTCTGTAATTTCGGGTTTAACCCAAGGTTCTCCTCCGTTTCCCCTGGTTGTTCCAATAATCCTGAGGTAGAGGCTGTTCATCGGGAACTGTGCACGGTCTGGGCCCAGGTTCAGAAGAACCTAGAGGCGTCCCAGAGCGCACAAAAGATTCAGGCGGATAGTAGATGTTCTGCTAACCCCCGGTTTGTCGTCGGGGATTTGGTCTGGTTGTCGTCCAGGAACTTACGCCTTAAGGTCCCGTCCAGGAAGTTTGCTCCCCGATTTATTGGACCTAATAAGATCATTGAAGTCCTCAACCCTGTATCCTTCCGTCTGGAGCTGCCCCCATCCTTTCGCATACATGACGTCTTCCATGCCTCCCTCCTTAAACGCTGCTCCCCGTCCTGGTCCCCCTCGAGGAAAGCTCCTGTTCCCGTTCTCACCCCTGAGGGGGTGGAATTCAAGGTGGCCAAGATTATGGACAGTAGGATGGTCCAGGGCTCCCTCCAGTACCTGGTCCATTGGAGAGGATACGGGCCGGAGGAGAGGACTTGGGTACCTGCCCGTGATGTTCACGCTGGGATATTGATCAGGAGGTTCCACCTTCTCTTCCCTACTAAACCGGGTCCTCTTAGTAAGGGCCCGGTGGCCCCTCATAAAAGGGGGAGTACTGTTAGGGATCTGCCAGGTACTACGTCTAGGTATACTCCTGGGATTAATCAATCCACACCTGAGGCCAGACCTGTTCGACTGACACCATCTCCCACCAACCAGGGTGGCAGGCTCAGGAGTGGGAGAGCCTATCGCGGCCTGGTCAGTCGGAGTTAGCTCCGCCCCCTGTCCTTTATTACCTGCCGTATTCTCTTCCTCAGTGCTTGTAATTCTTCTGGATTCCAGGCCTCACTGCTGCTTGCTCCAGCCTGCTTCTGCCGTGCTTCTGCCTTGCTGCAGTTCCGCTTAACCTGCTTTGCTTTGCCCCTGGCTTGCGTCCTTCTCCGTGCTCACTTTGGTATACTCCACTTCATCCTGGTCCTGACTACTCATTCACCGCTCCGTTTCCTCGCGGCGTTCCGTGGCTACTGCCCCTTCCCTTGCGTGTTCCCTGTTTGTTCTCCCGTGCACTTAGACAGCGTAGGGACCGCCGCCCAGTTGTACCCCGTCGCCTAGGGCGGGTCGTTGCAAGTAGGCAGGGACAGGGCGGTGGGTAGATTAGGGTTCACTTTCCCTTCACCTCCTTCCTGCCATTACATCTTGTATATAGGAGCAGTATTATAGTAGTTATATTCTTGTATATAGGAGCAGTATTATAGTAGTTGTAGTCTTGTACATAGGAGCAGTATTATAGTAGTAATATTCTTGTATATATGGGACAGTATTATAGTAGTTATATTCTTTTATATAGGGGCAGTATTATAGTAGTTATATTCTTGTATATAGGAGCAGTATTATAGTAGTTATATTCTTGTATATAGGGGCAGTAGTATAGTAGTTGTAGTCTTGTACATAGGAGCAGTATTATAGTAGTAATATTCTTGTATATATGGGCCAGTATTATAGTAGTTATATTCTTTTATATAGGGGCAGTATTATAGTAGTTATATTCTTGTATATAGGAGCAGTATTATAGCGGTTATATTCTTGTATATAGGGGGCAGTATTATAGTAGTTATATTCTTGTATATAGGAGCAGTATTATAGTAGTTATATTCTTGTATATAGGAGCAGTATTATAGTAGTCATATTATTGTACACTAGATACACTATATATATATTTATATATATATATATATACACACACACACACACACTACTTAGGCTTTTTTCACACTTCTGTCATGGATTTCACTTTACATTAAAGCACAGCCGGATCCGTGGCACGCTGGATACAACCAGCAGCTGATGGACCCCATTGGCTTACAATGTAGTCTGTCAGGTTCAGCTGACGTGTCTGTCGTTTTGAGGGGGAAAAAAGGGTCCGTAGGCGGATGTGAACACAGGCTTATCAATTTATTCCTTATTCTCTAACGTAAGAGCAGAACTGGTGAGAGGAGGGGGCAGTGCGGTACTGAGAAAACCATGTCCTTATTGTGGCTCTAGAGTCTGCACCACTGTTCATCCAATAGAAATGTCCCACTTTGACTTGTCGTATACGCTTTATACAGATAGTCGCTTAACGTCAGAGCGCACTGCCAGATGTTTCTATTGGACAAGCAACAGATCTGATTACACTGTGCAATGCTGGATTCTATTGGACGATGCCGGCAGCTAAACCTGTAATATCTATGGGGGAGGGGCAGAATACATTTCACTGGTGTTTCCTGGGAGAACATTTTAGAATGTTGGCAGATTCTGTTTCTCTGCACTTCTTGTGATGTCACCTGGAGACTCGGAGCGTAATGTTATAATGAAGGGCGTGGCCTGTAATCTGGAGGTGCTTCGGTTGCACATAATGGCCATCATGTTGTGACATCATAAAGTTTATAAATTGGGGTCACACATTGACCGAGGTGTCAGTTTTTCTCTTGCTGGCTCTCATCATGGACGCGTCTCGGAAGAGGAGGAGGTTGAGGATGATGCGGATGTTTCCAAGGATGAGGACGATAGAGAAGATGGAGGTTGGCGGACGCCAGTTTCCAGATGATGTTGAGATGGAGGACGTGGAGAATGACGATGAGGCAATGGAAGTTGGCGGACGCCAGTTTCCAGATGATGTTGAGATGGAGGACGCGGAGAATGACGATGAAAAGATGGAGATTGGCGGATGCCAATTTCCAGATGATGTGGAGATTAAGGACCTTTTGGGGGATACAGTTAACATCAGGGCCCCGAACCCCCGAAAGAGAAAGTGGCCATTTTAGTTCCATCTGCCACTTGGGGACCAATTACCATCAGGGCCCCTGACCCCCGGGAGAGAAAGCGGCCATCTAAATTTCATCTGCCGCTCTAGGCCCATTTACCATCAGGGCCCCAAACCCCCGGAGAGAAAGCGGCCATGTTAATTCCATCTACCGCTCGGGGCCCATTTACCATCTTTAGGTGAGGTAAGTGCCATCCACTGATGATCTTCTCACCTCACATCTCTTCTACAGCCACCTGAACACTGAATTTCTAATTTTTTTGCAGTTGTCACCCCAACATCGTGGCCTTTACCACCTAAACCATCTGAAATTCCCATTCAGACTCCTCCAGTGCGGAGAATCAGTGATGAGCAGAACAGGAGCGAGATCCGGTAAGTCTGACGTCTTCAGCTTCTCCTTGTGGTGAATGTTTTGTCAATTCTTTTTTTCTTATTTGGATTTTTTTCTTTTCTAGGATCCGACTACAAAAAATGTAAAAAATATCCCGGTCCCTTCTCATCCAGGACTGAGCTGTGTAAGGGTAGACTAGCTGCCATATCCACGTGTGAAGAAGGACCCTCCCCCTCTTCAGCTCACCAATCATCGCATGTTAAAGGGCCGGAGCCACAGAAAACTGCACAGCAATTCTACCAGATTCTAGAATAAACAAATTATTTTTTTTATAACTTTTTAGCGTATTTTAAAAAAAGTTAAATTGGGCAATGATCTAGAAAATCTGTGTAATACAGGGTCCCTAAAGGTGCATTCACACTTGGTAGTTTTTATGTGTTTTCAGATGTAATTTATAGAAACATGGCAGCAAAAAACAAAATAAAAATTGCAGCAATTTATGCTTCATTATGGAAAAAAATAAACAAAAATACAGTTTTATGAAACCACTGCTTAGAAGCAGAATAAAAACTTTAAAAACCCAGCAAGAGTGACTATACACTCAAGGGTTTTTTGACACCATCAATATTTAATTAGTGGGGGTCCATATTCAGGGATCCCTGTAATTAGCTGAATAAATGGGGGCGTTGCGTGCCCATTATTGTTTAGAGGAGTACAGCGCCCAACATATGCAAGTAGCCGTGACTGGTGCTGCAGCTCAGCCTCATTCACTGAAAGGACATGGCCACTACTTATATGTACAGCGATGTACCTCTGTAAATAATAAAGGGAACATGGCACTCACAGTAGTACTGGACCCTTTATTCTGCTGATCGGCGGGTTTTTTGTGGTGATATCTTAGTATAATTATATTCAAATTTTCTACATAGAGGCAGTATTATAGTAGTTATATAATTGTATATAGGAGGCAGTATTATAGTAGTTATATTCTTGTATATAGGAGCAGTATTATAGTAGTTATATTCTTGTATATAGGGGCAGTATTATAGTAGTTATATTCTTGTATATAGGGGCAGTATTATAGTAGTTATATTCTTGTATATAGGGGGCAGTATTATAGTAGTTATATTCTTGTATATAGGGGGCAGTATTATAGTAGTTATATTCTTGTATATAGGGGCAGTATTATAGTAGTTATATTCTTGTATATAGGGGGCAGTATTATAGTAGTTATATTCTTGTATATAGGGGCAGTATTATAGTAGTTATATTCTTGTATATAGGGGCAGTATTATAGTAGTTATATTCTTGTATGTAGGGGCAGTATTATAGTAGTTATATTCTTGTATATAGGGGGCAGTATTATAGTAGTTATATTATTGTATATAGGGGGCAATATTATACTAGTTATATTTTTGTATATAGGAGCAGTATTATAGTAGTTATATTCTTGTATATAGGGGGCAGTATTATAGTAGTTATATTCTTGTATATAGGAGGCAGTATTATAGTAGTTATATTCTTGTATATAGGAGGCAGTATTATAGTAGTTATATTCTTGTATATAGGGGCAGTATTATAGTAGTTATATTCTTGTATATAGTAGTAGTAGTATTATAGTAGTTATATTCTTGTATACAGGGGGCAGTATTATAGTAGTTATATTCTTGTATATAGGGTGCAGTATTATAGTAGTTATATTCTTGTATATAGGAGACAGTGTTATAGAAGTTATATTCTTGTATATAGGGGGCAGTATTATAGTAGTTATAGTCTTGCGTATAGGCGGCAGTATTATAGTAGTTATATTCTTGTACATAGGAGGCAGTATTATAGTAGTTATATTCTTGTATATAGGCGGCAGTATTATAGTAGTTATATTCTTGTGTATAGGCGGCAGTATTATAGTAGTTATATTCTTGTATATAGGGGGCAGTATTATAGTAGTTATATTCTTGTATATAGGAGGCAGTATTATAGTAGTTATATTCTTGTATATAGGAGGCAGTATTATAGTAGTTATATTCTTGTATATAGGAGGCAGTATTATAGTAGTTATATTCTTGTATATAGGGGCAGTAT
The DNA here is from genome assembly GCF_050947455.1 of Rhinoderma darwinii. Taxonomy (NCBI): domain Eukaryota; kingdom Metazoa; phylum Chordata; class Amphibia; order Anura; family Rhinodermatidae; genus Rhinoderma; species Rhinoderma darwinii. Next base: position 63,869,424 of record NC_134699.1, read on the forward strand.
TATAGTAGTTATATTCTTGTATATAGGGGCAGTATTATAGTAGTTATATTCTTGTATATAGGGGGCAGTATTATAGTAGTTATATTCTTGTATATAGGAGGCAGTATTATAGTAGTTATATTCTTATATATAGGAGCAGTATTATAGTAGTTATATTCTTGTATATAGGGGCAGTATTATAGTAGTTATATTCTTGTATATAGGAGGCAGTATTATAGTAGTTATATTCTTGTATATAGGAGGCAGTATTATAGTAGTTATATTCTTGTATATAGGAGCAGTATTATAGTAGTTATATTCTTGTATATAGGAGGCAGTATTATAGTAGTTATATTCTTATATATAGGAGCAGTATTATAGTAGTTATATTCTTGTATATAGGCGGCAGTATTATAGTAGTTATATTCTTGTGTATAGGCGGCAGTATTATAGTAGTTATATTCTTGTATATAGGGGGCAGTATTATAGTAGTTATATTCTTGTATATAGGAGGCAGTATTATAGTAGTTATATTCTTGTATATAGGAGGCAGTATTATAGTAGTTATATTCTTGTATATAGGAGGCAGTATTATAGTAGTTATATTCTTGTATATAGGGGCAGTATTATAGTAGTTATATTCTTGTATATAGGGGCAGTATTATAGTAGTTATATTCTTGTATATAGGGGGCAGTATTATAGTAGTTATATTCTTGTATATAGGAGGCAGTATTATAGTAGTTATATTCTTATATATAGGAGCAGTATTATAGTAGTTATATTCTTGTATATAGGGGCAGTATTATAGTAGTTATATTCTTGTATATAGGAGGCAGTATTATAGTAGTTATATTCTTGTATATAGGAGGCAGTATTATAGTAGTTATATTCTTGTATATAGGAGCAGTATTATAGTAGTTATATTCTTGTATATAGGGGCAGTATTATAGTAGTTATATTCTTGTATATAGGGGCAGTATTATAGTAGTTATATTCTTGTATATAGGGGCAGTATTATAGTAGTTATATTCTTGTATATAGGAGGCAGTATTATAGTAGTTATATTCTTGTATATAGGAGCAGTATTATAGTAGTTATATTCTTGTATATAGGGGGCAGTATTATAGTAGTTATATTCTTGTATATAGGGGGCAGTATTATAGTAGTTATATTCTTGTATATAGGGGCAGTATTATAGTAGTTATATTCTTGTATATAGGAGGCAGTATTATAGTAGTTATATTCTTGTATATAGGGGGCAGTATTATAGTAGTTATATTCTTGTATATAGGAGGCAGTATTATACTAGTTATATTCTTATATATAGGAGCAGTATTATAGTAGTTATATTCTTGTATATAGGGGAAGTATTATAGTAGTTATATTCTTGTATATAGGAGGCAGTATTATAGTAGTTATATTCTTGTATATAGGAGGCAGTATTATAGTAGTTATATTCTTGTATATAGGAGCAGTATTATAGTAGTTATATTCTTGTATATAGGGGCAGTATTATAGTAGTTATATTCTTGTATATAGTAGTAGTATTATAGTAGTTATATTCTTGTATATAGGGGGCAGTATTATAGTAGTTATATTCTTGTATATAGGGGGCAGTATTATAGTAGTTATATTCTTGTATACAGGGGGCAGTATTATAGTAGTTATATTCTTGTATATAGGAGGCAGTGTTATAGAAGTTATATTCTTGTATATAGGGGGCAGTATTATAGTAGTTATAGTCTTGCGTATAGGCGGCAGTATTATAGTAGTTATATTCTTGTACATAGGAGGCAGTATTATAGTAGTTATATTCTTGTATATAGAGGCAGTATTATAGTAGTTATATTCTTGTATATAGGGGGCAGTATTATAGTAGTTATATTCTTGTATATAGGCGGCAGTATTATAGTCGTTATATTCTTGTATATAGGGGGCAGTATTATAGAAGTTATATTCTTGTATATAGGAGCAGTATTATAGTAGTTATATTTTTGTATATAGGGGGGCAGTATTATAGTAGTTATATTCTTGTATATAGGGGGCAGTATTATAGTAGTTATATTCTTGTATATAGGGGCAGTATTATAGCAGTTATATTCTTGTATATAGGAACAGTATTATAGTAGTTATATTCTTGTATATAGGAGGAGTATTATAGTAGTTATATTCTTGTATATAGGAGTATTATAGTAGTTATATTCTTGTATATAGGAGGAGTATTATAGTAGTTATATTCTTGTATATAGGGGGCAGTATTATAGTAGTAATATTCTTGTATATAGGGGGCAGTATTATAGTAGTTATATTCTTGTATATAGGGAGCAGTATTATAGTAGTTATATTCCTGTATATAGGAGCAGTATTATAGTAGTTATATTCCTGTATATAGGAGCAGTATTATAGTAGTTATATTCTTGTATATAGGAGGCAGTATTATAGTAGTTATATTCCTGTATATAGGGGGCAGTATTATAGTAGTTATATTCTTGTATATAGGAGCAGTATTATAGTAGTTATATTCTTGTTTATAGGGGCACTACTATAGTAGGTATATTCTTGTATATAGGGAGCAGTAACACAGTAGTTATATTCTTGTATATAGGGGCAGTATTATAGTAGTTATATTCTTGTATATAGGAGGCAGTATTATAGTAGTTATATTCTTGTATATAGGAGGCAGTATTATAGTAGTTATATTCTTGTATATAGGGGGAAGTATTATAGTAGTTATATTCTTGTATATAGGAGGCAGTATATAGTAGTTATATTCTTGTATATAGGGGGCAGCATTATAATAGTTATATTCTTGTAGATAGGGGGAAGTATTATAGTAGTTATATTCTTGTATATAGGAGCAGTATTATATTAGTTATATTCTTGTATATAGGAGCAGTATTATAGTAGTTATATTCTTGTATATAGGAGCAGTATTATAGTAGTTATATTCTTGTATATAGGGGGCAGCATTATAATAGTTATATTCTTGTAGATAGGGGGAAGTATTATAGTAGTTACATATTTCTCTACACATGGGCACAGGCATACAATGAGAAAAGAAGACAGATTATGCATAGGAAAGCAAAATATGAAATCGATGCTCCATTTAAACATTTGACTGCAACAAATATTTCACAAAGAAAGCTATTACAATATTTCATTTTATATCAGGAAAAAACATAGAAATAGAGACATTTATGGTCCATCACCATATCCTTGACAAGACGCAACAAATATCCTAATAAGTTCCTCACTGTTGGCATTTTACATTGTGAATCCATATCCTTTAAGTTTCAGAAAATTAGTAACTTCGAGTGACTTTCTCAAAACATTCTTGAGAAAGCAGATAAGTCAACAGTCAAAGAAAGACTTCTTCATTGATTACCCAATGTGTGAGGGTAACAAAGACACAAGTGTTCGGCTAAGTCGTCCATGAAAACCTCTGAGGCGTCTTAACTGGGGAATTAAGGAAAAAAAAAATATAGGGGATTGAAGTTCCCGTGATCAAACCAGTCTTAAGGGGAACTTCCTGACCTCTTTGGTTATGCTTCCCTGGTTGGCTTGTCTCCCGTTAGCCATCTATTTTTGGCCAGTTCCCAGTGGTTCCCTCAGAAACATATTGTCAGCCTTTTGAATGCTAATATCCTAATGTCTCCAAGCCAGGGGCCACCCAGAGAGGGCAGTAACAATGCCATTGTGGGACGCTTGGTTTGTCTTGGCATTTGAAAGCCACCACCATCGTTCTGTGACCTTGATCTCCAACCGGGATAAGTGACCTTGATCTCTCTCGAATCAAAGGAAACGTAACAAATTGGTGCCTTAATCCACTTAGCCTTCTGTCACCCTGTCCACTCTAGGGTTGTAAGGAGCTGGACTCTCTCTCTTGAAATGGAGGGTCTTCCGCGCTAATCCTTCAGTGACCAGCAGGAACACGTATTACTTGGCTTTGAGATTCCTCAACGCTTGCCCCTGGTGCGCCCAGCGTACAAAAGAACTCACCCATGTGAAACAAAGTGTGTAAAATCAGGGTGAGAACGGTTAAACGGAAAAAAAGTTAGTTGGTCCATGTGAAATCCATAAAATTCCTTTAAAATAAATATACCTGACTGTTTTTGGAAAGAAAAACTAAAAATTGTACGTCGGATTTGAGAAGTAACGTAACAGAGATGTCTACAGTGACTTTACAGGAAGATGGGGAACAGTCCAAAACATGTTTGGGTGGTCCGAGTGTATCTGATCTCCCGTGAAATTACATTTAAACATGATTGTAGGGATAAACGGCAAGTCTATCGACGGGGCTTGGTGGTTCTGCTCGTGAGAATTCCTTGGAAATGACTCAATGTCATTCAGTGTCCGTTTGGAAAACTGCGTTTAAGACTTGATGCCCTGGGAATGGGCAAGTCATGTCTGTAGGTAAACAAGTTATTGTGATCATGTACAAACGGAGAAGGATTTGTGCTATCAAAATGGAAAGGTGACCCATAAGCGTCAAGATTCTGCCAACGGAGAGTTCACATTTCTACAGTCTTCAGAGCTGAAATCTCCCAGCATTCCTTGCTGGTTCAATCTCTGGAGAACGTTTACTGGTGATTTCCATTCTAGGATGTGCCGTGTTAGAAAATAATCTTCAATGATCTGAATGATTTTCCTACGTAAACTCATTCGTATCATAGTGCTGCCCAACATGGGAAATTTTTAGCCGATGGGGTGAGGAGTGCGGGAGCTCTGTTATGACGTGACACCCTGGAACCTGAAGTCAGGCTTTGTATAATGACAATGTGTTCCACCACTTTTCTTGCTATGAATGGTCTCTAGGTATAGTAACTGAGTACTTTATCAAAATTGCCCAACCGATATCCCTCCTGCAAGCCTGGAAAGTGGTATCGTTCTATAATCTGGAAGTAATCAGATTTTTCTTTGGAATGGGACCTGCTTGTGATTTTCCAAACTCTTTCATATAGACGCTCAACTTATGAATTTGTTATAATGAAATACAGTATAGTCAAGCTTCACGTGTATATACAGGCACCTAATATCTTTGCCTATGCTTTTCTTACTTTCATGTTCATAGACTTATATTAAGTAAAGACTTTAAAGGAGTTTTCCAGACACTAAAAATTGATGGCCTAACCTCCGTATAGGCCATCAATAGCTGATGGGTCGTGGCCCGAGTTTTGGGACCCCCACTAATCAGCTGTTTTAAAGGGGGTGCGAGCGCTGCTTCCCCTTCATGTCTTCTTGCTCACTGTGAGCCGTCGACACGCATTCAGCGGTGATTCACAGGGATTGCAGCCTTATCTAGCATTCACTTCAATGGGAGAAAAGGCTGCAATGCCTGTGAATTGCCACTAAATGCGGGTTGACGATTCACAGTGAGAAAGAAGAAATGAAGGGGAAGCAGCGTTTGTACGAGCGCTGGCGGCCTCTTCAAAACAGCTGATCGGCAGGGGTCCCAAAAGTCGAACCCTGACCCATCAGCTATTGATGGATAGGCCATGTTTTTTTTTTTTAGTGGCTGGAAACCCCCTTTAAAAACGTTTTAGTAGTCGCGTGATGTCTATAGGCATGAAAAGACCAAAGCATTAAAGGGTTAAACATCGAACCCACATTATACAGTCCTCAGGGCCGACGTTCAGAGTGCTTTATACTGGGTCCAGCACCCTCTATGTTATGAGGGGAAATTTGTTTATCAGCTGCTACCGATCTATTCACAATGCTGAAAGCACAACTTTTCAAAGAGGTTCTGCAGCTGTTAGGGTAATATACAGTGTGGTTCTCCAGATGATGCAGAACTTCATAATACGCACCTCAGCCACTGAAGAACCTATTACTATAAATGAGCCAGGAAGGGTTAAAAAGATAAATTTTTGTACAATTGTGTCTTCATATTGAAACTATGAGAAAAATGGTCCTCTAAGAATTCAAAGCAGAATGGTGGGGGATGGGTGGTAAACTATGGAGTGAGGTAGAGGAGGAGGAGGAGGGGGTCCCGCTGATTCCTGGCAGGTTTTCAAACACCTGGCAACCTGATTCTAGAAAAAACAAAGCATAAATTCACACACCCCCTGTAAAATACACCCTGGCCGCTGAGTTATACCATATACTGTAATGCACCATCTCAATCTTATTTGCGGCCATGATTTCATATGACCTTTTGACATTTTTCGGGGGATGTTATAAATCAGATATTTTCGGATATGTTCTAAACAAAGTGCAACCTCGTAAAATATTAGGCATTCACCTGAACGAATGGTATCAGTCATATGACTGAATTGGTACACCTGCAGCTAGCATAAGGTTGCCAATATGTGCCAAGGTCCTGTCACTTTACGTAGTGGTTGTGTGGTTGACTTGGTCCTCTAATTGGACAAGATCTGACCGTATAGCACTTCAGGTTCCATATAGTTATAAATTGAAAGATGACCGCATATACAGCTACGTAGGATCTGTCTACCATCACACTGACCATTGCTTTTATTAGTTTTGAGAGAATCAAAAAGAACACAAATACTGTAATATTCTGCAAAATTCCCATTACGATCTGTTTTAGAACATATCCTAGTGGTCGGAGCCCCTTTTTTCTGATACACAGCTCCAAATCCCCTGCTTGCCTTCACTCAGCCATAAAGTGATACAATTCTGCCTGCAGCTGCCACTAGGGGGAGCTCACTGAATACAATTTTACACAGCTCCCTATAAACTCAATAAGGCCTCGAGCACACATCTGTTGCCATTTATACGGCCGCAAATCACGGATCCGCCACAATGGCTTCCGTGTGTGGTCCGTAGTGTTAACGGGACCAATGAATAGAAGGGCCGAGACTGATGCGCAAAAACGGACAGGAACAGGACCTGTCCTTTTTTTTGTGGAACGGTCACATGGTTCCGCAAAAAAAAAAAAAAAAAGGGATGTGTGCATGGCCCCATAAAAATGAATGGGTCAGTGTGTTATCCGTTAAAAAAAACAAACAGATCGCACACTGAAGCATTTCACTGAAGTGTGCTTGGGGCCCAATACATCAGTCTTCAATTTTGGACATAAAAACCAAATGGTGTTCATATTTGGAAGTAAATTATACTTTTTTTTTTCTTCTTTTACAAATTTTGATATACCGTACTTAATATGACATTAATAGTGACTACAAAAAGAATGGCTGACACACACCAACCACAGGGAGACGACGGACATGCTGGGACGACTTACCGCATGATCCCGATTTCTTGTCCACCAGCTTCACGTGTCTCGTCTGATTGCGGACTTTTGTGTCTGTGTTTTCTACAAGGTTTGTCAGGTCGTCGATAATTTCTAAAAAAAAAAGAGAGTAACACAGGCCTTAAATATAACTTCATGTAAACAGTGTTTATAATTCCCGGCTGCTTCATTTGTTTGCCGTGCTGATACCGGATGTGATCTACTCAGCTAAAATGGGTTGTCAAGTTCAGTAAAGTCATTGTCATACATCCTATTAGGGATTTTTGAGGTAATAGAGGGGGGTCCCATGTTCGGGATCCTCATCTCTTGGTCAGAGTGGAGAGCGGTTACATAAAGCGTCTCTCGATCTGGCGGACCTGTCCTGTCCTGCATTGCACTGACAACACATTAATATCAATGGACACTGTGTAATACTTAATTTCCCCTGCGGTGGCGCTGCAGGGAAACTGAACACTTACTGCCAGGGTTCCCCACAGATCAGAGCTGATCACTGGGGGTTCCAGCAGGAAGACACTTTATGATCAACTTATTGTCAAGGGAACTTCTAACAAGTAGGGATAGTCCAAAGCAGAGAACCCCCATGAACACTACAATTTTGCTATGACGACAACCACTGGCTTTTTCATTAATAAGGGGTTGTCACAGCCCCACCCCCCATTACCAGAATCATTACATTACAATATGATCTGGATTCAAAACTTCTCCTGTAAAATATATAAATAGCAGAAGTATATCCCCCAACCAACACATTTCTCTATCTGCTGCTCAGTTTTCAAGGTGCCTTGACAAAGGATCTGTCGACTACGGTATTCATTCCGTCAAAATGACGGAGCCCTTTCACAACTGAGACAAACGGAAACCATTGGGACCAGATTCGTCACCATTGAAATCAATGGTGATGGAAACCAAAACCTATGGTTTCCATTTGTTTCAGTCATTCTGACGGGAAGTTCCGGCGGAACAACATAATAGAGCCCTAATGGATATGTGAACGAAGCCTTAGAGGGGAACATGACCACCAGTTTGCAAACAATTTATATGCAACCATAGCACCCCCTCCCCATATAAATATAATACAATATGTTTTCAGCACTAGGGGTTCTGCATGACGTTTGTATGTCCACCTCAAGCTCTTATCATTTTTCTTCGGTTTCTCTCATTTCCTCCTGAACTCCCGATCTATACTGAAAGGTGAATTACCTTGATATCGGGAAATTAGACTTGGAGATAGACTGAAGTGAGAGCTTTTAATATGCGTACAGGGCTGTGGAATATGTCGGTGCTATATAAGCCACTTCAAATAAATTCTAAGTAATATAAAAGGATTCCGATTGGCGTCAGCATAACCTGGGCCTGTGAGCTTCAATACCCTCACGGACGTACTTAGAGCCGCCATGTTAATTTGGTCGTACCAGACAATAAATGCACTAAAAAAACACGAAATTCTCATCGGCATGAAGAGCAATCTCCAAATATTAAACCCAACGGAAATTTTGGAGGCCAAATAAGGAGAGGTTAACATTCAGCTCTGAAATGTATTGCTTTCAATAATAAGGGGATTAGTTCAATGCAATCCAAATAAATCACACCAGAAATTCTGTATATTCTGAAGAGAAACGAGACTTGGGAAAGCGGAGGGGGCGGCCGTGTAGTGTTATTAACCTTTTGTGGTGCCAGACGGGCCCACAATGCACTGCACAACAATAGCGCGTCCAAGTGGATTAAGTGGCCGCTGCGACGTTCCATTACACAAATACAGGATCCCCCCCCCCCCATTATATTGTATTCATCTTGTATCCCTAGACCTAAGCCACAAGAGTGGACGAAGGGTATTTTTTATCATCGCCCAAGTATGAGCGCAGCGATCCAGCCCGCCCAAGTTGCACGTCTCGGTTTCTGCGTCAGGCTTTGAGTGTTTTCCTATTTACGTCTTTGGATGTGCAAAAGTCGCTTCAGGCTGAAAATTTCTCATCACCCAAGTATTCCACTGTGCACAATACTAACCATACCGGAGGCCTGGAGTTTCCGCATCAATGGGAAAGCGCATACGACGCATTTTTTTTCTGCATCGTGTAAAAAAAAAAGCAGCATCAGGTCAATTTGTGGCGCGTAAAACATGCCGAAAACGCTCCTAATTCCCATAGTCTATAGGAATCCTAAATACGCACCAAAACGCGTAGAAAAAACACCTGTATTTTGAAAAACGCTTTACAAAAACGCTAGCTTTTTTTGGAGCGTCGTGTGATCAAACAGAACGGCTTGTCTGAAGGACTAAGATTGAATAATCCAGAACAACGGTTTGTCTCACCTAAAATCTGAATTCCTTAGAGCTGAATTACTGATCCATCTCAAACCCAAGAAAGTCCATGAACCAGTCCATAGAATATATCCTATGGCAAAACAGAAAACGCAGCACAGTTCACACCCAAACAGGGTCCACGAATCGGACGCGCGTGTCCAAATCATTGTAGTAAAGTGGTTCCCCACAAAAACACGCCTAATTTGTCAGAAAAAGGCAGTGTTCAATTCCTCCCAAGCCGCACTGCCTCTTCTCTACCATCAATCAGGCAAAACCTGAGTAATCTAAGGCCCTGTTCACACAGAGTTTTTTTGCAGCGTTTTTCACCCGTGGTCATTGTGCGCCGCGGATAAAAACTCAGCGAAAAATAGGGCATGTCGCTTCTATTTCCTGCGAGACGGTTTTTACGCTCGCGGGAAAAAAAACGCCTCCGCCTCCCATTGAAATCAATGGGAGGCATTTTTGGCCATTTTTTGGAAGTGAAACATTTCAACCAGTCTGGTTGAGAACACGTTATTAGGGCCACCTTATAAAAGCATCCTATAGAAGTACAGAATTAAAGGGGTTTTCCATTATTTTTTTTGTAAATAAATCTTAATCACTGTATAAATAAAAAATTCTAATAGACTTTGTGTTTTAATTACTCACAATTTTAAAGATATTATTTTGCGGTCAGTAAATGAGAACACTTATTTAGTCAGGGACTAAAAACCCACTCACAGCTAGTTCTCTGCTGAGGGTTTGCTACAATTGTATCCAATGTAGCAGATGCTCTGTGAGCTAAAATGTATCAGCCTGCATACCAGCCCAGGGTTGCCAACCTCCACTTCAGTCATTTCTGGACTACTTAGCTAAAAATCATTGACAGACCAACATTTTTATGGACACAACACAAAATAAAAAATTAACGATAAGGAGATTGTGCCCCCCTCTAGATAGTGCCCCCATACAGTCCCCTGTATATAGTGTCCCCATACAGTCCCCTGTAGATAGTGCCCCCTCAGAGAATCCCCTGTAGATAGTGCCCCCTCAGAGAGTCCCCTGTAGATAGTGCCCCCCCAGGGAGTCCCCTGTAGATAGTGCCCCCCCCAGGGAGTCCCCTGTAGATAGTGCCCCCCCAGGGAGTCCCCTGTAGATAGTGCCCCCCCCCAGGGAGTCCCCTGTAGATAGTGCCCCCCCAGGGAGTCCCCTGTAGATAGTGCCCCCCCAGGGAGTCCCCTGTAGATATTGCCCCCCCCCCCAGAGAGTCCCCTGTAGATAGTGCTCCCCTCCCCCAGAGAGTTCCCTGTAGATAGTGCCCCCCAAGAGAGTTCCCTGTAGATAGTGCCCCCCAAGAGAGTTCCCTGTAGATAGTGCCCCCCAAGAGAGTTCCCTGTAGATAGTACCCCCCCAGAGAGTTCCCTGTAGATAGTGCCCCCGAGTCCCCTGTAGATAGTGCCCCCCAGAGAGTCCCCTGTAGATAGTGCCCACCCAGAGAGTTCCCTCTAGATGGTGCCCACCCCAGAAAGTTCCCTGTAGATGGTGCCCCCTAGAGAGTTCCCTGTAGATAGTGCCCCCCCAGAGAGTTCCCTCTAGATGGTGCCCACCCCAGAGAGTTCCCTGTAGATAGTGCCTCCCCAGAGAGTCCCCTGTAGATAGTACCCCCCGAGTCCCCTGTAGATAGTGCCCCCCCAGAGAGTCCCCTGTAGATAGTGCCCCCCCAGAGAATCCCCTGTAGATAGTGCCCACCCAGAGAGTTCCCTCTAGATGGTGCCCACCCCAGAAAGTTCCCTGTAGATGGTGCCTCCCCCCAGAAAGTTCCCTGTAGATGGTGCCTCCCCCCAGAGAGTTCCCTGTATATAGTGCCCCCACAGAGAGTTCCCTGTATATAGTGCCCCCACAGAGAGTTCTCTGTAGATAGTGCCCCGCCAGAGAGTTCCCTCTAGATGGTGCCCATCCCAGAGAGTTCCCTGTAGATAGCGCCCCTACAGAGAGTCCCCTGTAGATAGCACCCCCCCATAGAGTCCCCTGTAGATAGTACCCCCCCATAGAGTCCCCTGTAGATAGTGCCCCCACAGAGAGTCCCCTTTAGATAGTGCCCACCCAGAGAGTTCCCTCTAGATGGTGCCCACCCCAGAAAGTTCCCTGTAGATGGTGCCCCCCCAGAGAGTTCCCTGTAGATAGTGCCCCCCCAGAGAGTTCCCTGTAGATAGTGCCCCCACAGAGAGTTCCCTGTAGATAGTGCCCCCACAGAGAGTTCCCTGTAGATAGTGCCCCCACAGAGTCCCCTGTAGATAGTGCCCCCAATACTGTCCACTAAAAATAAACAACAACAAAAAACGCACACATTACATGCTCACCTGTCCCCATTCCCGCACCAACCTCCAATGATGCAGGCCTGGTCAGAGACAAAGCCTCACTCAGCGGGACGACGAAGTCAGCGCAATGACGTCATCAAGCTGATTGCATCGTTGCTAAAGCGCAGAATGGCGAGGCACAGGACCGATCGTTCCAGTGCACAGTCAGGCAGTGCTAGACTAATTCTTTATATACGCGTCCGAAGGTCCCACTTCACCACGGTCCCCCGAACCAGCTGTAATTTTAACAACCAGTTCGGGTTGACTTTCTATGGACGGCAGGAAAAAAAAACCTCTGTTTTTGCAGACTGTCCGTAAATTTACGAACGGTTTAACTCACAGAACATTGTGTAGACTGGATACAATTGTATCTACTTCTCAGCTGAGAGCGAAGTACAGGGTTTGCAGCCTTTAACCGTTAAATACAGTGTTCTCATTCACTGACAGCAGGCAGAGATCTTGAAAATTGTATTAAACATGGAGTATATTGTAGAACTTTTCAGAGTTGTAATGTCATTTTTTTTCCTTCACTTAACATTTTTTTGTACTAATCGCCAATCATGATCCTAACTAAAATATTTCTGGAAGTGACGAGGGCTCTGGGTTTCAACCGTTGGCACTACCATCATACACACTGTGTAAGAAGACCACCATAGAATTTATGGAGTACTAATTTCCACAAACTATGCCCCCACCACACACAACCTCCCTAATCTGAATACAGATGAATTAAGAAACAGGATCTTTTTCCGTGTTAATGCCGGATGATTGGCAAATCCCAGGGATTGGAGGGATCTGTATTTACTGATGGACGGGAACATGTGAATGTGACGTGATTGACTGGCAGGTCTCGGGTAAATTCTATTCCATTTTCCACCGCCGTGCCAGCTATTCCCATTCCAGTACATGGATGTTTTATGAATGTTGTTCTCAGTGCTCGGATTACACACGTTCCCTATTCTTATTGCCACAATCCGCTGGAACGTGTTACATATGTCTGTCACGGCAGCTGTGCTTTTCTTAGAAAAAAAAAAAAAAAAAAAGAGAATTAAATAAAAAATATTTGACGGGTTCAGTGTAAAACCCCCAGGGCAGGTTGTTGTTTCTTCAGCAGATTTTCTCAATCTCGATCCGATCAGACAAATGATGCAAATGGCCACTTGTTCTGGCCGAATCGTTCTAAACATGTGACACTGGATTTTACAAAAAGAAAACAATAAAACATGAAAGCTACAGATGTAGCAAAGATTAAAGGAGTTATCCAGTCGCTAAAAATTGATGGCCTATCCTGAGGATAAGCCATCAATATCTGATCGTTCGGGGTCCCCCGCAGATAAGCTGTTTTGAAGAGGGTGCAGTGCATATGGAGCTTCCGGACACACAAGCCGGACACAGACCCCAGAAGTCCCATGCTTCGCATGGAGCACCTCAGGGGACTTTTGATTTCCCATTCTCCTTACTGCTGGGGGTCCCAGCGGTCGTACCCCCAGAGATCACACAAGTATCCTCTGTGGATAGGAGACACATGTGTTTTGTGGGACAACCCCTTTAACTAGGCTAAAGGCCATTTTTTTGTGGGGGTTTGGGGCTGTATGGCCCTATCTACGGGAGGGGGCTGTATGGCCCTATCTACGGGAGGGGGCTGTATGGCCCTATCTACAGGAGGGGGCTGTATGGCCCTATCTACAGGAGGGGGCTGTATGGCCCTATCTACAGGAGGGGGCTGTATGGCCCTATCTACAGGAGGGGGCTGTATGGCCCTATCTACAGGAGGGGGCTGTATGGCCCTATCTACAGGAGGGGGCCGTATGGCCCTATCTACAGGAGGGGGCCGTATGGCCCTATCTACAGGAGGGGGCCGTATGGCCCTATCTACAGGAGGGGGCCGTATGGCCCTATCTACAGGAGGGGGCCGTATGGCCCTATCTACAGGAGGGGGCCGTATGGCCCTATCTACAGGAGGGGGCCGTATGGCCCTATCTACAGGAGGGGGCCGTATGGCACTATCTACAGGAGGGGGCCGTATGCCACTATCTACAGGAGGGGGCCGTATGGCACTATCTACAGGAGGGGGCCGTATGCCACTATCTACAGGAGGGGGCCGTATGGCCCTATCTACAGGAGGGGGCCGAATGGCCCTATCTACAGGAGGGGGCCGTATGGCGCTATCTACAGGAGGGGGCTATATGGCCCTATCTACAGGAGGGGCTGTATGGAACTATCTACAGGAGGGGACTGTATGGCCCTATCTACAGGAGGGGGCTGTATGGCCCTATCTACAGGAGGGGGCTGTATGGCCCTATCTACAGGAGGGGGCTGTATGGCCCTATCTACAGGAGGGGGCTGTATGGCCCTATCTACAGGAGGGGGCTGTATGGCCCTATCTACAGGAGGGGGCTGTATGGCCCTATCTACAGGAGGGGGCTGTATGGCCCTATCTACAGGAGGGGGCTGTATGGCCCTATCTACAGGGGGGGCTGTATGGCCCTATCTACAGGGGGGGGGCTGTATGGCGCTATCTACAGGAGGGGACTGTATGGCCCTATCTACAGGAGTGGGCTGTATGGCGCTATCTACAGGGGGGGCTGTATGGCCCTATCTACAGGGGGGGGCTGTATGGCCCTATCTACAGGGGGGGGCTGTATGGCCCTATCTACAGGAGTGGGCTGTATGGCGCTATCTACAGGAGGGGACTGTATGGCGCTATCTACAGGAGGGGACTGTATGGCGCTATCTACAGGAGGGGGCTGTATGGCCCTATCTACAGGAGGGGGCTGTATGGCCCTATCTACAGGGGGGGCTGTATGGCCCTATCTACAGGGGGGGGCTGTATGGCGCTATCTACAGGAGGGGACTGTATGGCCCTATCTACAGGAGTGGGCTGTATGGCGCTATCTACAGGGGGGGGCTGTATGGCCCTATCTACAGGGGGGGGCTGTATGGCCCTATCTACAGGGGGGGGCTGTATGGCCCTATCTACAGGAGTGGGCTGTATGGCGCTATCTACAGGAGGGGACTGTATGGCGCTATCTACAGGAGGGGACTGTATGGCGCTATCTACAGGAGGGGGCTGTATGGCGCTATCTACAGGGGGGGGCTGTATGGCCCTATCTACAGGGGGGGGCTGTATGGAACTATCTGCAAGGGGGAGGTGGGGTGCGCTATCTACAAGTGGGTGTAACACTATCTACAGGGGGGGTTGTATAGCACAATCTACATGGGGGCATTATCTACAAGGGGGCGCTGTGTGGCATAATCTACAGGGGGGGCTGTATGGCACTATTTACAGGGGGGCATTATCTACAAGGGGGGCTGTGTGTGGCACCCAGTGGGGGGCCCAGTCAAAAGTTTACTATGGGGCCCAGTCTTTCCTAGTTACGCCCCTGGCCTGGAGGGCGGGTAGACAGGTTGGTTTGACCTATAATGTGATTGGCCCCATAAACTGTCTGAAAACCGAACCTCTAAAAAATATTCCTGACAACCCAGTGACTTGTATAAGAAAATAAAAGCGGTAATGAGCGACATGCTCATATAATATGGCGGGAGAAGGCTCCGCAGCACATGGCTTCCAATACTAATACGCCGTATGCTAAGTGTATTGTATGGATCGAGGCCAAGACCACCATATTAACACTCCCAGGGCACGGCACAACACCACTCCGAATACTGGCTCATTATCCCGGTGCCAACATATGCAATAAATTAGACACACAATGTTATATACATATTATTTTAACTGTTTTCCTTTCAGGACTGGGAATTCATTATTATTCATGAGCAAGTTCAGGATACATCAAGTGAAAATATTTAGTTGTACGACTCCAGCTCAGTAATTATTCAACCTTGTGAAAGTGTTCAGCGCTCGTCCCGGTTGCTTTGCGTCGCGTGCCAAAATGGCTTCAGCTGGGAGACTATGAAGTATATATGCGGCGCTGATAACTCTATCATTTGTTACAATGTTTTTACTAGACGTTTTATAGCCCTGAGCTGTAAGAGGAGAATTCATTAAAAAATAACAAAAACCTACACACAAGTGCTCACAGGGCAGTGGCGGCCATATGTGGGTGACCCAAACCTTCCCATAGCAGTTCATTATTAAGTAGCGACGTCAAGCGACGGGCAGGAGGCACAAAAGACCTTTATGTGGCAAGATTTCTATTTTAAGGAATGTAAGAAATAATATCATTCACTTAAATATTCTCGAGCTGGTCATGGAGGGAGGTCTCCTTAGGCCTCATTCACACATTGCAGATTTGATCAGTATTGGACGGAAAGAAGAGAAGAAAGTATCAAACTTTCCATTAGATTTCCCCCAATTTAGGGCCCATTCACAGGAGCGTGAATCTCGTCCGTGTGCTGTGCATGGCAATCACGCACAGCACACGGACCCATTGATTTCAATGGGGCTGTTCACACATGCAGGAGTTTTCACGCACCTAGTCGCCCACTGAAGTCAAAACCACGCACCGCTTCAATTACATTTAAAAAAATGCATCCGTGTGCTGTGCGTGGCATTCACGACTCCATTGACTTCAGTGGGCGCGTAGGATCGTGAAAACGCACAAATACATGCAGTGAGTCGCACGCGGCGGACTGTCGCTGCGTGAAAACTCCTGCATGCGTGAACGGCCCCATTGAAATCAATGGATCCTTGTGCTGTTATTGATTTCCATGCACAACGCACAGACGAGATTTATGTTCGTGTGATTGGGCCCCTACAGGGTTGTCTGTATCCTTTTCAACACTAGGAAAATCTCCGGTAAGTCACAGTGCACACCACTAAATCAGGTTACGTCAACTGTATTAGGAGTAACATCAGTGTATATACTTAAAAGGGGAATTTCACCTTAAAGGGGTTCTCCCATCAGGACAATGCCCTGTTATTAGCCCCTATATTGGCACCCCCACCTATTAGGTAGAGCAGAGAGTCCTTGCAAAGATGGGCTCCGTCTCTACAGGACTCTCTGGGGACATGTATTTCATGGACGACCATTCATTTAAACGGACGCTGAGTATGGGGTTGTCCACTATTAGAAAAAAATGGCTGCTTTCTTCTTACAACAGCGCCAATTAATAAAGTTCTAGTTGGTGAAGGAAAAACCGAACCAGCTTGGTGTCGTGGTCTAAGCCGACAAGCAGGTTACCCCCCAAGTTCACTAAGAATTTTTACAGTTACATAGTTACATACATAGTTACATAGTTAGTACGGCTGAAAAAAGACACATGTCCATCAAGTTCAACCAAGGGAAGGGAAAAGGGAAGGAAAAATTTCTACACATAGGAGCTAATATTTTTTTGTTCTAGGAAATTATCTAACCCTTTTTTGCAGCATCTCCTGTCCCTGCTGTGACCAGCTCCTGCGGTAGGCTATTCCATAGATTCACAGTTCTCACTGTAAAGAAGCCTTGTCGCCTCTGCAGCTTGAACCTTTTTTTCTCCAGACGGAGGGAGTGCCCCCTTGTTTTTTGAGCGGGTTTTACAAGGAACAGGATTTCACCATATTTTTTGTATGTGCCATTAATATATTTATATAAGTTAATCATGTCCCCCCTTAGTCGTCTTTTTTCAAGGCTAAATAGGTTTAATTCTTTTAATCTTTCCTCATAACTTAAATTCTCCATGCCCCTAATTAGCTTCGTTGCTCTTCTTTGTATTTTTTCCAACTCCAGGGCATCCTTTCTATGAACTGGAGCCCAGAACTGAACTGCATATTCTAGATGAGGCCTCACTAATGCTCTGTAAAGTGGTAATATTACATCCCTGTCCCGCGAGTCCATGCCTCTTTTAATACACGACAATATCCTGCTGGCCTTTGAAGCAGCTGATTGACATTGCATGCTGTTATTGAGTTTATGATTTACAAGTACACCCAGATCCTTCTCACCAAGTGACTCCCCCAGTGTAGCTCCCCCTAGGACATATGATGCATGCAGGTTGTTGGTACCCAGATGCATAACTTTACATTTATCTACATTAAACTTCATCTGCCAAGTGGATGCCCAAACACTTAGTTTGTTTAAATCAGCCTGCAATTCATGAACATCTTCCATAGTCTGAACTATATTGCATAGCTTGTTGTCATCTGCAAAAATAGAAATAGTGCTATTAATCCCATCCTCTATATCATTAATAAATAAGTTGAATAATAGTGGTCCCAGCACTGAACCCTGGGGTACACAGTGCCTCTTGCTTGGCGTCTGCAGGACCACATAACCCGAGCCCCAGCTGCTTCAGAACCTGTTTGATAAGGGGAAGCTTTACATCATTGCCACCAATGACAAACGTGAAGAGGTGTACGGGTTTCTGCACTACAGACTTGATTGAAAGCTGCCATTATGTGCTATCTTAAAGGGAACCTGTCACCAGCATTTCACCTATTGAACCAGCAATACCAGGCAGTAGTGGGTGAAAAATCATTTCTATATAACCTAAAATTATCTTCTTAGTCGGCTCTGTAGCTTTAGTGTTCAGTTTTTTAGTGTTCCCGCACCGCATGCTAATGAGCATAAGAGAGTCAAATCTTCATTCCTCAAGTCTTTCCGAGTTACTCTGCCTCCTTACTTTTGATTGACAGCTCCTCGTCTTTCCCAGCACACAAAATCCCGCACTTGCGCATTGATGTCCTTTTTCTGGTATGTGCGTATAAAGGGACACCGGATTATTACGATAAAAGGCACAAAATGTTTACAGACTGTTATTTACAGTTGGAGCAGGAGTTTAGGAGAGGAGATAACGGCAATGAACTTTTTATAGCAGCGGCCAGTGGGGGATAAGTAAAGTTCAATAGGAGAGAATGCTGGTGACGGGTTCCTTTTAAACGTTCAATTTGATAAGGATACAGATTAGAGAGAACAGCGCCACTCAGTGGCCAAATAAGAGATCAATACGGATTGTGTACCAGGTTGGTATTACACAACAGCCAGAAAAGAAATTAATAATTGGTAATGTATGCTAGAACTGCACCACAGCTGCTACTGTAAGCGGAAAGGATACAATTCATAATGGTCATGGCAGCACAGAGTATTTCAGGAGAGAAGTGTGCGGGTCTTGTAGTGACCTGTCCACTCTTGTAATGATGTTAGTCAGGACAGGATTGAATCTGAATGGAAGTGATGAGGAGAATAGAGAAGTATGAGGAACGAGAAACTGCATAGTATTTTTTTTTAATGGGCATGCTGATCTTGTGGGTGGTCACAGACAGCGTAGTGCCCTCCCGCAGCACAGAGTATGTCAGGAGAATAGTGGAGGACAGGGCTGCAGTGTCATGATTTCAGTAGAATAGAGACAAGAGTTTCACAAAGGAACATGGTCCCTCACAGCAGCACAGAGTATTTTAAGGGAGGAGTGTACTGATCTTGTGAGAGTCAGTGACTTATCCATCCGGCCATGAATCTACGACAGCAAACTTTTTCCACTCTGGCTGTTGTGAAACTACAATTCCCAGTATGCCTCTGGCTGGAATAATAAGGCCTTTGGCTGTCAGTGCATGCTGGGAGTTGTAGTTTCACAACAGCTGGAGTGCTGAAGGTTGCTGACCCCCTGATCTACAAGTTCCAGCATGCCTTGCCAGACAGATGTGCCTATTTCTAATACGGAGCTGGCTATAGGTGGGCAGTGCATGCTGGGACTTGCAGTTCCGCAGCAACTTTAAAGCTACAGGTTGAAAATCTTTCCCAATTTATGTAATTCTGAAAATAAATATTATAAGAGCTTCACGGACCACAACTTCAACAAACCAGCACTTGTGTTTTTTTCTTTCTAACCAGCTTAAAACCACATAGAAAAATAGGACTTATTTTTCGCTCTTTTGTGCCAATGCTTTTTTTTTTTTTTAGTGACGCTGACGACTCCTGACAAAACGTTGAAATATAAATGACGAACCGGACCCCACCGCCGCTACTCCGACATCCAGCCAAGGCGGGCGTTCAGCACTGTAATCCATGTCATCAGCTCTTTCCGGCCGTGGCTTGTTGGGGGTTAAATTTTGTCCACGTTTAATTGAATGATTTCTTATGGGAATAGTTCAAGGAGGATTTAAGGGCGTCCAAGAGCTATTACCAATTGGCATATACCACGGCCTTGATGTGCCAACTTAAATACTACTCCTTAATGTTACTGGAACGTGTTTTCTTCCAGATGTGGTCAACGGTCCCAGTTACACGGCGCAGGCGAGGGCTATATTTACAAGGAGAACTATTTGGACTATCCTCTTGCAGTTATCTGGCGGTGGATTACAGGTCTTGTAATTAAAAGCATGTGCTGTACAGAGGAGATAAGAAGCTGCAGGAATAGCTCGTACTACATTGTACACGGTCAGACGCCACTTCTGCCATCTCACGTGGGTATTTATGCACAGAGCAGCGTGACAAGGTAGAAGACAGCACGGCCGGATACTTGTACCCTTCCCCGGAGGGCGAGCACAGGTGTCCCATTCATTCTGCTTTTACACAATGGCAAAAGAAACGCTAATCTGTTGGTAGGGCAGGTGCTGTGGAACTGCAAGTCTCAGGAGAATGGCACTATTGCTGCAGCATTTATTCTATGGAAAGTGAATTGAGCAGACAAAAATGTTACAAATTTCCTTTTTTCCAATGATTTTCTGCAGAACTTTCAGATTTTGGTGGGGCGTAAAGTTCTGTATATCCGGATTCATGGAGACACTTACACAGGCAGAGCCTATAATGAAGGATAATACGCGGAATGAGAATGTACTTGTAAATTTGTGGTTTTCTGCTGGACGTACCCGGGAACACAGATGGAAGTTTGCTTTGACTCCGAGTTTGTTGGTGTGTCAGATTCGCCTCGATGGAGTTGTTGCGTTTGACCGTTAACCAAGGAAGTTACACAATCCAAGGTTTGGCACGAGAAGAAAGGGAAGAAAAGCACAAGGAGGAGGGGGGAGGAGGACTGCTCGTCCATGCTACGCTGTGTCATATACCTCCTCCCTAACGCTGACATGACTCCGGCTAAACACAACAATATACCTTGCCGCAAGCAAACCGCGAGTCACGTCCAGCGCAAAGGCTTCTGGGTACGAGCGGTGCAGGTGCAGAATACATGCACTACTTATCCCATCTCAGAGAACGAGCAGAGGTGGCTCATGTGAATCTTCATGGCAGCCCAATCTTTGTAGCAATGTACAGTTTGATGACAGACGGGAGACGTGTAGCCCACCCAGACTGCAAAAAGACACACAACCTAATATTGGAGTGCCAAAGGTTGCCGACCCCTGGAGTTGTAGGCAACGATTGTCCCGACAGGTGTTGGATTATTGATGAGCCCCCTATGATCTATCGGAGGTGTTGGACCTCTTAGTGAAGTTCTAGTTTGGATAAAATATTATATTAGGGAATTGCATTATGAGAGATTTCCCTTTATTAGGTTAGTAATAACATTTCTCCTTCTACAAACAGAGAGAAACTGATAAGAATCCGCAGCCCTTTAGTCAGAAATGGGGCACATGAACAAAGTAGATTTAGGGCACAGTATCGGATTGTAACGTAATGATATTGCACCATGTGGGCTATTCTACCGTCCTCCGGCATCTTTCCTTACCACGTTACAGACCATTCTCTACTATGGTATGAATGTTCCTGTATTATATAGGTATTTGGGCGCAACTCTATATATTAGGTTGTGACACGACCAGCGATAACGAAGGATCCGGGACTTTCCTTACCTGTGTCCTCTCTGGACTTTTTGAGATGACTAAATAGAGCTCTTTTTTTTATACCATATTTTGCGGATGTGCTGAGGAAAAACTACTTTTCTTTTAAATCGTGGACTTTGGTCCTTCCAAGAGGCTGAAACATTAGCCCTAGATCTCAGTGACATGGTGTTGGCTATTATGGGGCCCATCAGAAGAAGGAGCCACATCTGACTTTGCCATGTCCTGTGTTGACCTGCACGAGGCTCTCCCTGGGCACGATCAGTTCACACAGTTTTTTGGTAAAGATTTTGACCTGGATACGGCGTTGGAATCAGCGCCAAGAAAGCCCCAAATTCCCCTTATTGATTTTAATGAGAGGCAGAGGTGTTTTTGGCGGGCAGCGGGGAAAAAAAAGCGGCATGCTCCTTTTATTTTGTTAGCAGTTTCCGCCTCTGACCTCCCATTGAAATCAATAGGAGGCAAAAAAAATGTGCGGAACTGAGGCAATTTTTTTGGCCAGACAAAAACCGCTGTGTGAACTACCCCTAAGGACACTATTTAAGGGGCTGTCTGATCAGAACATCCTCCTTTGCTAAAACAGCTCATCCATCTAAAAGCTGATGGCGGGAGCCAGGATAAGAGATACGCCGTTATCACCAGGGGTGAACATGTAATAAATGGGCGCAATAACTGCTCTTTGCTCTCGCTAATAAAGGGGGTGCTCAGAGGGGGGACCCGTCTATCATGTTATTATACCAGCCTTTTCTTGCTTACAAGGGATGCCGGGAAGCGATGTCATGGATCAGCACTAGCAGGGGGCCCCGTGACCCCCTCCCTCACGCATGCCACTGGTCTTACTATTTCACTGCTCACCACATTAACATACAAATTTGGGGTTCTGGTAGAAAAACCCAATTGTAACACTGTAGAAATGCTCTTTATTACATGAAAACCACCATCGGCAAACACGATACTTGCTGGAACCAAACGTTACATAAATAAACCACCGCGGCCAAATGCAAATTGCTTTTTATGACTTTTTCCTTGAAGTTCGGGTGTTTTTTGCAACCAGGATTTTTTTAGTCCCTTAACCTAAATATACGTGAACGTTGCAGTATCTGACAGCTAGGAAGATGGGGAAGGGGTAATATTACTCAGGTTATTAGATTGTGTCCTGCTTAGTCTTAGGCTACATTGAGACGAGCGTCGGCAACCTCGGACGTGAAAAACTAAAGTTTCTCACGTCTGAGGTATACCCGTAATATACGTCCATAGCTCAGAAGTCCAATATGAATACGTTCGCAGCATTTACGGACAATTGCCGCTGGTTAGGAGTCGAGGTATGAGGCGGCCCGATGGGACAACCCGATAGGTCAGCAGGTATGTAAACAAGTCCTGCGTCCCCCCCACAGCTGCTAGACTAATATAAAGGACGGAGTTTCCCCACCGTCTACATTACCTGCGCTAGACGTGATCACTTACTTCAGTCTTATTTACAGAAAAGTGCAGGAAACTTTCATTTCTTTCTTGGATATGAATAAATTCGCTTCGACATCTCAGGAAAGGGTCACGAGACTAAATGGGCAAATGCTGCAAATAATACCACAGAGTGCCACTGTTTGAAGCAAAGGCTCGGTTTCCCAGAATCCCTTGTGCCTCGGCTTGGCAGGCAGGACGGCCTCACTTTCTGAGAAGGGGTCACAGCTCGTTTCTCTAATCAGATGACAACACCCTATAAGAATCCCATGCGGGCGTTTAGAAACACTTACACATTGAATGAAAATATTTGTAGACCAGGAATACAGGTGCCTAACGAAGGCAATTAAAAGAAAAAAAGAGCCTTCACTTACAATAACACCATCTGTTCTGCTGGGGAGCCGCTGCCTACCCACAATGCCGTGCTGCATGGAATAACATCTGTATATAGAGGTATAAAGTTTAATGACAAACATGTTGTATTATAGAATAGATAATGATGAACCCAACCGTGGTGCTTAGTCACAAAAGTAGAGGGGGGGGGGGCGTCCAATCTGGGAAACTATACGCCCATCAGCCCTAACATTAGGGCTGTGTTCACATGTCACAGTCAATTTGCTAATTCTTGGCTGCGATTTTTGCAAAACTTTGTCGTTTTACCGCTATTTTGTGAAGATTGCTAAAGAAAATTAGCAAATTGACCGCAATACCACTGAAGCGAATAACATTGATGAGCTGGTTACAATGGCGCCTGACATTAGGGGGAGGGGGGGGAATTATTAGAGCAGTCAGTTCTTGAAGAAGAAATATTGAGAAGTGTAAGGATCTGAGCGACTGTGACAAGAGCCAAATAGTAATGTCTAGACGACTGGGTCAGAAAATCTCCAAAATGGCCGATCTTGTGGGGTGTTCCCGGTGTGTAGTGGTTAGTACCGACCAAAAGTGATCCAAGGAAGGACAGCCGGCGACAGGGTCATGGGCACCCAAGGCGCATTGATGTGTGTGGGGAGGGAAGGCTGGCGCGTCCGGTCCAACCCCACAGAAGAGCTACTGTAGCAAACATTGCTGACTATGATAAAAAGGTGTCAGAACACGCAGAGCATCGCAGCTGGCTGTATATAGGGCAGCGTAGCCCTAGACCGGTCGGAGTGCCCATGCTGACCCCTGTCCACTGCCGAAAGTGCCAACAATGGGCACGTGGACATGAGAACTGGAGCAATGGAAGAAGGTGGGCTGGTCTGATAAATCACGTTTTCTGTGGACGGCCGGGTGTGTTGCTCATCTAGGGAAGAGACGTCACCAGGATGCATTATGGGAAGACGACGACCCGGCGGAGGCAGTGTGATGCTGTGGGCAATGTTCTGCTGGGAATCCTTGGGTCTTGGCATTCATGTAGGTGTTAGGCCCAGTTCACATCACAGTTTTTGTTAGTTGTGTGCGTATATGTCGGGCAAGCTCCTGACGTATACACTAAACGTATCGATGGGGCTTTATTACCAAACAGAAGCCAAAAGAGTGTCCTCCATCTGGCCACACTACATCTGTATAAATCAGAAAAAACAAAAACGGTACGGAATAGAGTCCTGATAAATGCCTATGGCGTTCGTCACAGGCATACGTTAAACGGATAGGTCATGAGCGTTTTAAGACGTATTCTGTTACATGAATGCCATTATAGACTACGGGTGACAGAAGACAGTGTTAGGGGCATCCGTCTCCACCTAGGTTTAACATATAAGCTGGGGCCTTTTCCCAGCGTATATATCAAGAAAAGGCCAAAAAAAACATAGCCTAACATAGGTACCACCTACCTAAACATTGCTGCAGACAAATCCCCCCCTTCATGGCAGTGGTATTAGATAGTGGCAGTGCCCTCTTTCACCAGGATAATGCCACCGCCACACTGCAAACATTGCTCAGGAATGGTCTGAGGAACACGACAAAGAGCGTTGACTTGTCTCCAAATCCCCCAAATCACAATCCGATTGATTATCTGCGAGATGTGCTGAAGAACAAGTCTGATCTACGGAGGCCGCACCTCACAACTAAAGGATCTGCTGCCAACGTCTTGTACCAGAGACCACAGGAACCTTCAGAGATCGTATGAGGGCCATGCCTCGACAGGTCAGAGCTGTACGGGTGGCACGAGGGCAGCTACACAATATTAGGCAGGTGGTGTTAATGTTATGGTTGATGGGTGTACATGTCCATGAGAATCGCACTAAATGCATCCATTACATTGCCCATAGGGTTTGTCAACCAGCTTTCCATAGACCCCGAATGGCGCACAATCTTGAACTGTGGAAATTTATTTATCATGCCATTAAAATCCGCGTCCTTCCACAAATCCATGTCCTGTAACACTTTCCTATGTAGATGGGGATTTTTGTTCTGGTTAATGAACAGAATGACTGAATCCAAAGACTGACATAGGTAGAGCTGAAGAACAAAGAGAGCGGAGGGTAACGTAACGTACATATTTATATACCCTTCTGCAGAAAAAGTTAGGTGACAACCACTATGGGCACTCTAATGGCAGCGATTACTATTACCTCTGCGTGTTCATGGATTATTTGTGCTGGAATCTTTTACGATAAGGTACTAAGGGGTCAGCGCTGCAAGGCAGTGCATTGTGGGAACCCACAAAAAAAAGTTATATATTATTTTGCAGACACTGACTGGCACTTTGGAACCGTGTTGAATAGATAGGAAGGGCCAATACAGGTTGACAAGCTCCCTTTAATTGGGCAGAAGATTTTGGCTGGGTTCATACATTGCGGTAAATGCATTTGTACCGCAACGTGTTATAAACATACCCCCGATGTTACATGTTGACCCTTGTCCTGCAATGAACTCAGCAGATAATATACTACAATCCATGTGAGCAATTATGTTATGGCATCCAATACTAATGATCACTCGCCGTCCGTCGTATTTGGTAGCCAGTAAAGTACCGTTAGATCTTGGTTACATTGGTTCAGGTAGGAACGATTGTTTCATGTCCTGGAAGAATACAATAACCATACGGCGAAGCGCCCAACGCGAACCGCTCCTTTCCGTCAGAAGCAAATAATGAAAACAAGTCGTTAAAGTCCATTAGTAAAAAAACAAGCCATAAAACAAATCCTGGCCGGCGAGGGGAGGATTCTGCAGGCAGAAAACCCCCCACAAAAGCCTCGTAGACGCGTGCCAAGAGATTAGTGTTACAGATCGTATGAAAAAGAAGTCACCGGGGTAGGGTTTTATGGGAGATTTTTATAGCTCCATTTCCAGCGGAGACCTAAAGCCAGACAAGAGGCAGATAAGAGTCTAAATCTTTCTTTCCTTCTTTTAACGAGAGTAAGCAGCGCTTGGCTTTTTAATGGCAGATCGGGCCGGTTACATTATTAGGAGACGTTTACAAGGAGAGCGGAGATTAATCTCTTTTGAGAATCAGTTTGGCCGCTGCATATCGGATTTACAAGGTTATTAAGGATTGTTGAGCAGTAAAACGAGGTGTATTTAACACAAGACTTGAAAAGGGCCGAGGTAAAGCCATTCGTTTTCATTAGCCGTTACCTGAAAGGTCAAGTGTTACTGCAACGAAGGCCAGACCCACACGTAGTCCTCAGGTTTGTAAAACATCCTATCAAATTATAGTAATAGGCGCCATGTCCAGTCATGCGGTAAGGGTTAATCACCCAATAAAATCAAAGGACCGAGGAGAAACGTTAGTTATAAACTATCAGAGAACGTGGGTCGGGTTCCAGTAAGGAAGAGAATGTACTGAAATGAGAAGAAATCACCAGCTATCATTTTAGTAAATAGAAGGGAGAACATCAGTGATAATCCAGTGCTCACAGGGACCATAAGTGATAATCCAGTGTTTACAGAGATCATCAATACTATTCCAGTGCTCACAGGGACCATAAATGATAGTCCAGTGTTTACAGAGACCATCAATACTATTCCAGGGCTCACAGGGACTATCAGTGATAATCCAGTGCTCACAGGGACCATACGTGATAATCCAGTGCTCACAGGGACCATACGTGATAATCCAGTGCTCACAGAGATCATTAATAACAATCCACTGCTCACAGAGATGATCAGTTTTAATTCAGTGTTGGAAAAGACTAATAGTCGTAATCCAGTGCTGGCACAAACCATCAGAAATAATCTAGTGCTAGGACAGACAATCAATCATAATCCAGTGCGGTCTGAGGCCAACAACTATAATCTAGTGCTGGAAGAAACGAGTTAAAATCTGGTGTTACCAGAGACCAATCAATCAAATCCAGTACTATGAGAGACCATAAACCATAATCCAGTGCTGGGAGACAAAATATATAATCCAGTTCTTGTAGAAACCATCAGTAATGATCCAGATCAATGAGAGACAATCAGGCATATCCAGTGCTGACATAGAGACCATCAATTATAATATAAAACTGGGAGAGCCCATCAGTCATAATCCAGGGCAAGGTTAGACCATCAGTCATAATCCAGGGCAAGGATGGACCATCAGTCATAATCCAGGGAAAGGATAGACCATCAGTCATAATCCAGGGAAAGGATAGACCATCAGGCATAATCCAGGGAAAGGATAGACCATCAGTCATAATCTAGGGCAGGGATAGACCATCAGTCATAATCCAGGGCAAGGATGGACCATTAGTCATAATCCAGGGAAAGGATAGACCATCAGTCATAATCCAGGGAAAGGATAGACCATCAGTCATAATCCAGGGCAGGGATAGACCATCAGTCATAACCTAGGGCAGGGATAGACCATCAGTCATAATCCAGGGCAGGGATAGACCATCAGTCATAATCTAGGGAAGGGATAGACCATCAGTCATAATCCAGGGCAGGGATAGACCATCAGTCATAATCTAGGGAAGGGATAGACCATCAGTCATAATCCAGGGCAGGGATAGACCATCAGTCATAATCCAGGGCAGGGATAGACCATCAATCATAATCCAGGGCAGGGATAGACCATCAATCATAATCCAGGGCAGGGATAGACCATCAATCATAATCCAGGGCAAGGATGGACCATTAATCATAATCCAGGCAATAGTGTAACCATAATGTATAAAGTCATCAATAATAATCAAGTACATCTACTTCTCCACAAGTTCATTCAAGTGATTGATAAAATCCCCTAATCCAGCCTCTAATCATGAGATCCAGTCATGAAAAAAATCCTAGATATCAAAAGTTAGGGTATGTTCACACAAGGTCATTACGTCCATAATTGACGGACGTATTTCGGCCGCAAGTCCCGGACCGAACACAGTGCAGGGAGCCGGGCTCCTAGCATCATAGTTATGTACGACGCTAGGAGTCCCTGCCTCGCTGTGGAACTAATGTCCCGTACTGAAAACATGATTACAGTACGGGACAGTTGTCCTGCAGAGAGGCAGGGACTCCTAGCGTCGTACATAACTATGATGCTAGGAGCCCGGCTCCCTGCACTGTGTTCGGTCCGGTACTTGCGGCCGAAATACGTCCGTCCATTACGGTCGTAATGACCTCATGTGAACATACCCTTATAATCCTGAG
The DNA here is from genome assembly GCF_050947455.1 of Rhinoderma darwinii. NCBI lineage: Eukaryota > Metazoa > Chordata > Amphibia > Anura > Rhinodermatidae > Rhinoderma > Rhinoderma darwinii. The sequence goes on from NC_134699.1 coordinate 63,897,927, forward strand.
CATAGAAAGATCACTGATTAAAATCTGGAGCTCCGTAAGGACAAAACGCATGTGGTAAGACATTTAATAGAGATAAAATTGTAAATATTAATACCAGTCTTTAGATCAGGGATCTGTACAATGTCCTATCAAAACTGAACTAGCAGGAACGACGGTGCCAATTAAACGGCCTGCGACAAACTCCCAATTAGCAATCCAGACAAAGAGAATATAAACCAAACTATTAAACCTTTGGGTTTCAAACTCGTGCCACCATTGACATGTGGATTTGCTCTTTTGGTGTTTCGGATAATAAACATTGGAGGAGATTTATCAAAACTGGTTCATATCACCCAATTACATTGCTTCTATCATTAAAAAATTTTTTTTCTGAAAAATGAAATCAGGAGTCTGATTGGTTGACATGGACACCTGCCTACTTTCCTTTGCAGCAGTTTTGATTAATCTCCTTCACTGAATATTAATCACAGTCCTGCAGGAAAGATAACGCTGCACCCCAAGAGTCACCACTGCAACCCATCAGCTTTGTTCAAAGGCTGTGTGGGCATACAGAGGGAAACGGTATGTTAAAAGGGCATTTTAAGCCCCTGACTGGCACTTTAGGAGTGAGTTTATCGGGTATTAATAGGCCATCTACAAGAGGGGTATTATCCAGATGACAAATTCACTTTAATTGGGCAAAAACTTCTCCTTAGCAGAATAAGGCCCCATGCACTAATTACGGACCCATTTATTTCCATTGCCCACGGACACCTTCCCGTAAATTTGCGGCATGGTGTCTGGGCCGTAGAAAGCCTCCGCAAAAGATAGGACATGTCCTACCTTTTGTTTTTTATGGACCGAGCCACCATACTTTATATGGGAGCACGGGCCGAAAATGCGGGGGGCTGATTACGGGCACGGCCGTGTGCATGGGGCCTAAGGTCATCAATCCTGCAAATGTATTAAATGGACATGTTAACACTTGTATGGCCGGAAACCCCAAAAATAAAGCACATACAGGCAATGAAAAGGTCAATGTAAGAGGTTAAAACTGGCAACTTAAACAATAACAACGTACTTAAATAGGCTCTTCCAAGTCGCTGGCCGGGAAGGGAAGGAAAAAAAAGTACAAAAAAACACCCTACTAGCAAATTCAAGCCAATGGAAAGCACGCAGGACGCTCTTCTACTCATCTCGTCTTTTCAACCCAAAAGTAATGAAATTTATAGGACTGACTCAGTCACCTCCCAGTGAACCCTTGAAGTCGTACTTTCCGCCTCTCCAGGATTCAGAACTGCATCAATCTTTCTGACCATCTCCCAAATATTGATATTTGCCATTTCTAAGCGGCCGACCGAGAGACATGGCACGATAAGGATCCAAAACCAAATTCTGCCGTAAACTTTAAAGGAAATCTGTACTTTTGGCATAAATGTTTAAATGTAACACTTATGTTCCGCATAAATCGTTGAGCATCTGTACAAATGATGTGTTTTACCTATTTGGTACTGATTTTGATTATATTCAACTTAATTCTCCAGTCACATCCAGAGCTGCACTCAAAATTCTGTTACATTCCCCAGACTTGACTACTCAAGTAAGACCCTTTGGATTTCCACAACAATGTGAACATTCGGTAGCATCACCTGCCAGCCATGGCACTAGGTAACGGCTGCGATCTTTGCCAACTTGGCCATTATGTTGTGATCACTGGCAGCCGGAACCAAAAGTGATAAAGACGCATCCGTCAGACTCCCTGGGTATGTTCACACTTATGCACAGGACAGTATAAATGACACCGGTACTATATGGCAATCCATATGGATGTTCAAACTGCAAGCAGAAACAGAGACCTCAATAAATAACATGACCATCGTATCACATGTAACCGGTATGAATTGATAGTTTGCTTGTGTGAATTAGCCCCTAACGGACGTTTTGCCACACCGTTTCCACTGCAGCTAGTTTTGCATGTTCCTAGAAACACTTCTATGGAGAACCGTATTGGGAGATCCACATTTAAAGTCCCCACCCATGCAACTAAAATAAATATTGAAGCAACTTTGCAAATAGTCTCGATTAAAAAAATCTCTTACCGTTATGAGTCTTCAGCTCCTATGCAGAACTGCGTGTCTCCATGGTTACAGACTACATACAAACCCTGTGTTATCTGATCCTGCAGTCAAACGTCTTTTTATCTGTCCCCGACTTCTTCCTGACATGCATTCGGTATGACTGCGAGATCTGACACAATGTTTGTAGTCTGTAACCATGGAGGCAACATAGCTCTGCATAGGAGCTGTAGACACAAAACAGTAGATTTGTTTTAAAAATCAAGACTATTTATCAAGACTATTCAAGCAATAAAAACGATTTGGGTGCAAAGGTGTAAATATCTTGTAAGGGTTTTGCTGCACCATTTAGGCCCTGTTCACACTGAGTTTTTGTGCCTCAAAATTCGCAAAAACCGCCACAAAACCTACATGTGCATACACACTTTTTTTGCCACTATCTAGGGGCTACATTTTGCATGTTCCTAGGACTACCTCTACAGAGAACTTTATTGTGAGATCCGCACGTAAAAGGCGCGATTATTAAATTGAATAATCTGATAGCAGGGCAAACGCTTGGTGGAATGTATAAGCCTGCAGTCCTACGTAGGCTTTTATTTAAAGTGTAGCTACCGTTTGAAAAACTGCTGACATGTCAGACGTTTGTATTGGTGGGGTCCGAGCACTGAGACCCCCACCAATCTCTGGAACGATGCAGCTGAAGTGTTCGTGTCTGTTCGGCTTTTTCCGGAAAGCCGATGTATTGGAGTACGGGCTCATAGACTTTCTATTGAGTCCGTATATTTATTTCCGGAAAAAGCCGAACAGACACGAAGCGGCTGAGCGATCACACGAGAGCTTTAGCTGCTTCGTTCTAGCGATTGGTGGGGGTCTCAGTGCTCGGACCCCCACCAATCCAATCTTCTGACATGTTTCTGAAGTTTGTCAAACGTTTAGCTACACTTTAAGTGGAAAACCCAGTTCATCAAAAACAGGCTGCCTGGGCCTCAAAACTCCATCGACACATCTGTCCTGTCCAGCTTCAACACTTCTGCAATACATTGTAAAGCGGTAAAGGAAGAAAAAAAAACATGAAGATATTTATGTTCCTAATTTGGAGCAAATGATCACAAGTCTTCCGTGTGGAAAAATCTGTCAATTCCTGTATCATAACACTACACAATGTTACAGGAAAAACAGAGTGTAATTCCTCCCGAAAAATCTATTTGTCTTGTCAATGGTCTGTGGTTACCAATATATATTTGTGCTCATTGCTATTTAATTTCCACCGTATGAAGATCCGGGATTGACCTCCCACAACTCTCCGATTCTCAAATTTTCCCCTCAACCGAAGAAAAAAAATATATATAAAAAAAGATGGAGAGAAATGAAGGAGTTGGACGTTAAGCTCTTGTTTGCGACACCTAACAACGATATAGAAATGTAACGGATGCTTTGCCTACACTTTCCATCGAGAGCTTTTTTTCTAGCGCGGGTGTGAAAGAAAACAATGCGCCGTGTCGTAGGATTGGCTTAAACCGCTTCCAAAGCCAAGAGCGACAGAAGGGGTTAATAGTCAATAGTCCGTCAATAAGAAGTTCTATTCACTTTAAGATCTATACCAGTGAAAGGTGGGTGACAACCAATATGGCTCCCACACGAATAGTTCCCCAGCTTTCCGAGATTCCAGAATGGCAAATCTGCATACGTATGCAGTGTTATGTGAGCCAAGTATGTGTCACTGCATTACAGGGCAAATTTGACATTCAGGGGTGTAGTCAAAAATAGGGGACTACCACTATACATGCCATAATCATGGTCACATGAGTTGTCACCCAGCTATTAATTTTAAGGGGAATGTCCTGGAAACTGTCAGCAGTGATATCACACAGACACGAGGTACTTTGCGCCTTGTACCGGTGATAGTTATAACATATTGAAGGGTGGCTGCCTCCAATACAAATCTATTTTAAAGGGGTTCTCCACTTTGGACAATTCCTACTTGTGAGAAAGGTCTCTTGACGAATAGCTTATCACAAATTGTCCCCGTTAGGACCCCCAGCGATCAGCTGTAATCGTGGGAAACCTGGCAGTAAGTGTTACATTTCCCTGCAGCGCCACCACAGGGGAAATGAAGCATTACACAGTGTCCATTCATATCAATAGGTTGTCTTTGTAATGCAGGACCGGTCCTCCAGAGTGGGAGACGCTCAATGTAACCTCTCTGACCAAGAGATAAGGATCTTGAACAGAGGCTCCCCCGTATTAAAACTTCCCTAATAGATCACACAGGGCGGATACGCTGCGTAAAAGCAGGCAGCGTATCCGCCCTGTGCGCCGCAGAGAATTCCGGGGAAAAACAGCACCAAACTGTGGTGTCGTTTTTCACCTGGAAGTTCCGCTGCGAAAAACTGCAGCACTTAGCCGACCCGCCGCAAAAAAACGCAACAACTGCTATCTGTTGTGGGTTTTACCTCCTCATTGAATTCAATGGGAAAAACCAGCAACAAATAATCAGCGTTTACGCAAATACAATTGACACGCTGCGCAATAAAACCCTGCACCGCAGGTCAATTTCTGAGCATTTTTTCCGCTCAGTATTTACGCAGCGTGTGGAGGGGATTTGTTTTATCTCATCCACTTTGCTGCAGATTTTCTGCAACGAATCCCGTATGAAAAACGGCAGTATTTATGCAACATGTGAACTGACCCATAGGGCGTATAACAATGAGTTTTCTAAACTGGACCACCCATTAATGAAACTATATCAAATGAACAGTTATTATATACTGTAGATAAATAGGGTCCCTTTAACAACTTGATCCTATGGCAGCGTTAGAAAGTGAATAGTATCAGATGCATTCATAACTATGTATGCGTAAAAGTATGTTCACACTGGGCGGATTAGCTGTGGATTTTCGGCAATGGATTTCATTGTTCAAAATTCACAGCGTCTTACAGGAGCAGCAAAGTGGATGTGATTTGAACAATTTATGTTGTGGAATTGTTGCACTTTTGTTGCGGTTTTACCCCAATGAAATCAATGGGGTGGTAAAAGCCGCAGCAAAGAGCAAATGCTACGATTCTTGCGATAAACAAGCTGCGATTCTGCCACAAAAATGGCAAATTTAAAAAAAAAAAATAGAAAAAATTCACAGGCCATATCACAGGAGGCCGGGCTACACAGAGATCAGAGCGACGGCATCTCTATGTCAACGCCACTGAAAGTAAGTATCGACTTGTTTTCTTTTCTGCTCTTCTTTACAAAGTGGCAATTCCGGGCGAAAATCTGCCCCGCAATTTGGTGCGCTCTTTCGGTCAGAATTCCCTGTGGTTTCTAGGTCGGATACGCTTTGTACTTTTACGCAGCGTATCCGACCTGTATGAGCATGATCAGGTTTAGGTGGGGGCGGGGATATTCATTGATTAATACAGCACTTACTTTAATCAATTTTCTCCACTAAACATGCGCCATTGTTAGGTTGCTGTCATACAGTACTTTGCATCATTATTTGTGAGCCAAAACACGTAAGAGGTGCAAATCGTTCAATAAAAATGTTCTCTGTTTATGTTCCACTTCTGGTTTTGGCTTCCAAATACTGACGCAAAATACTGACGGAAATACTGCCGTGTGAAAGAGGCCTTAGGCTATTTTTAGGGGGGGAAAAAAAAACCAAAAACTTTTTCCTAATCTCAATACAACCCCTTTTAATCCTTCTGCAGGACGGTCATGAGTTCGCTTTAATAGTCTCCGTGTGACAGTCCTTCAATCACAGCCCACAATGCCATCTCTGTGCCATATTCCTGCCACCCGCCAACAAACGCTGCTCTTTCCCTCCAAGGTGACGGAGAGTTAAACAGACCCCCAGACATGATTTAGGGCTACTACAAAGATCCAGTCCTGGATGGAATCTCTCGTCTTAGTCACCGAGCCTTTGATGCGAGCTGGTCGGAAAAGGGCACAGGTTCTGGCAGACGCAAACTCCTGGCATGTTATGGAGTTCAGAAAATGGAAAACCCTCCCACACAAGCTGCCATGAACACAGACACTGGCTTCCACTTCAAGTGTCATCCAAGAGGAAGCGTTGACCTTCGCAGCTGAGCATCTGGGAGTTTAAGTGGGAGGTAAATGTTTGTGGAAAGCTCTACAGAGTGGAGGGAAAGGGCGACCTACTGGCAAGCACGGCCCCTAAAATGCAAAACAACGGACATGTTCCATAATTTTCGGAACATTTCTACGGCACAGACACTTATCCGTAGCGATACAGAAAGGTGTCTATGGCCAATAGAACTGAATGGGTTCGTAATTGCGGCCAATTTTCACGGTCGTATGAATGGGGCCTCTGGCTTTAAGAGATGGACAAAAGCGGTCTCAGTACTACCAAGCTTCATTGCCTCATCTTCACCTTCATCACAATGTTCTGCCGAGGAAGACTGGTTGATATGGAACGCCATGCTTGACAACCTTATTTTAAAGGCTGCGCCGCTGTTCAGGTTTGTGTCCGTTGTATTTGAAATAGCAAAGAAAAGATGTGGCGCCTCCTAGTGCAAGACTGCCAGATTTGATATTTATGATAGCTTCTCAACTTAGGCATCAAAAATAGAAAATGAAGCAATATTCCAAATAGTCACAAATAAAAATCAAACATTTTGTGTATGCAGCTTCCAAGCAGACCTGCGTGTCTCCATGGTTACAGACTTTCTGCAGACCTTGTGTGTAGTCTCATCCTGCAGTCATCGGTTAACCTAATCTATCTGTTCCCTCTTCTACAGTCTGTAGGTTAGCAAGAAGGTAAAGAGATGGGGAGGGGTAACTGCAGAATTAGACTACACAAGGCTAGACTGTGCTTCAAAAGAGTTTTCAAGATCTATGCTTGCTCTCAGGGCCGGGGTCAGCACCCGAAGAACCCGGGCAAGTGGCGGGATCCATCACCCTTGGGGGGGCCCACTCAGCCGCCGGGTGATGTCGACGTCACGGCACCACTGTCCATATATGGACAGTGATGTCGGGAGGAGAGGAGTCCCAGGAAGAGCGCTACAATCGGCTCTGCACCAGGACTCCGTCTCTAAGAAAGCCACTGACATCACTGTCCATATATGGACAGTGATGTTAAGAGGAGAGAAGTCCCAGGCAGAGAGCTAGCGGCTCTGCTCCAGGACTTAGTCTCTGGGGAAGCCCCTGAGATCAATTTCTATATATGGACAGTGATGTCAGAGGGAGAGAGGTGCTGTGTGGCACTACCTACAGAGGGCACTAAATTTATGGGGGTACAAACTGGGGGCCTAACTTCTATAGGGGGTATACACAGGGCCTAACGTCTATATGGGGGCACGAAGTGACGTTTTCTGCCATTCTACTGCCGCCGTAAGTTCCCTCGCATAGAGGCCTACTAAGTCTGTGTCGCCCAAGGGCCCACATAAACCAGGAGCCGGCCCAGCTTGCACTTATACAATGTATACCATTCACCAATGTATATAGGAGCAGTATTATAGCAGTTATATTCTTGTATATAGGGGCAGTATTATAGTAGTTATATTCTTGTATATAGGTGGCAGTATTATAGTAGTTATATTCTTGTATATAGGGGGAGTATTATAGTAGTTATATTCTTGTATATAGGAGCAGTATTATAGTAGTTATATTCTTGTATATAGGGGGCAGTATTTTTGTAGTTATATTCTTGTATATAGAAGCAGTATTATAGTAGTTATATTCTTGTATATAGGAGCAGTATTATAGTAGTTATATTGTATATAGGAGGCAGTATTATAGTAGTTTCTATTCTTGTATATAGGGAGCAGTATTATAGTAGTTCTATTCTTGTATATAGAGGGCAGAATTATAGTAGTTATATTCTTGTATGTAGGGGCAGTATTATAGTAGTTATATTCTTGTATATAGGGGCAGTATTATAGTAGTTATATTCTTGTACATAGAGGGCAGTATTATAGTAGTTATATTCTTGTATATAGGAGGAGTATTATAGTAGTTATATTGTATATAGGAGGCAGTATTATAGTAGTTTCTATTCTTGTATATAGGGAGCAATACTATAGTAGTTATATTCTTGTATATAGGGGGCAGTATTATAGTGGTTATATTCTTGTATATAGGGGGCAGTATTATAGTAGTTATATTCTTGTATATAGTGGGCAGTATTATAGTAGTTATACTCTTGTATATAGGAACAGTATTATAGTAGTTATATTCTTATATATAGGAGCAGTATTATAGTAGTTATATTCTTGTACATTGGAGCAGTATTATAGTAGTTATATTCTTGTATATAGGGGGCAGTATTATAGTAGTTATATTCTTGTATATAGGGAGCAGTATTATAGTAGTTATATTCTTGTACATAGGGGGCAGTATTATAGTAGTTATATTCTTGTATATAGGAGCAGTATTATAGTAGTTATATTCTTGTATATAGGGGCAGTATTATAGTAGTTATATTCTTGTATATAGGGGCAGTATTATAGTAGTTATATTCTTGTACATAGGGGGCAGTATTATAGTAGTTATATTCTTGTACATAGGGGGCAGTATTATAATAGTTATATTCTTGTATATAGGGTACAGTATTATAGAAGTTATATTCTTGTATATAGGGGCAGTATTATAGCAATTATATTCTTGTATATAGGGGCAGAATTATAGTAGTTATATTCTTGTATATAGAAGCAGTATTATAGTAGTTATATTCTTGTATATAGGAGCAGTATTATAGTAGTTATATTGTATATAGGAAGCAGTATTATAGTAGTTTCTATTCTTGTATATAGGGAGCAGTATTATCGTAGTTCTATTCTTGTATATAGAGGGCAGAATTATAGTAGTTATATTCTTGTATGTAGGGGCAGTATTATAGTAGTTATATTCTTGTATATAGGGGCAGTATTATAGTAGTTATATTCTTGTATATAGGAGGAGTATTATAGTAGTTTCTATTCTATTCTATAGTATTCTATTCACAGTAGTACTGGACCCTTCATTCTGCTGATCGGCGGGTTCTTTGTGGTGATATCTCAGTATAATTATATTCAAATTTTCTACATAGAGGCAGTATTAAAGTAGTTATATAATCGTACATAGGGGGCAGTATTATAGTAGTTATATTCTTGTATATAGGAACAGTATTATAGTAGTTATATTCTTATATATAGGAGCAGTATTATAGTAGTTATATTCTTGTACATTGGAGCAGTATTATAGTAGTTATATTCTTGTATATAGGGGGCAGTATTATAGTAGTTATATTCTTGTACATAGGGGGCAGTATTATAGTAGTTATATTCTTGTATATAGGAGCAGTATTATAGTAGTTATATTCTTGTATATAGGGGCAGTATTATAGTAGTTATATTCTTGTATATAGGGGCAGTATTATAGTAGTTATATTCTTGTACATAGGGGGCAGTATTATAGTAGTTATATTCTTGTACATAGGGGCAGTATTATAATAGTTATATTCTTGTATATAGGGGCAGAATTATAGTAGTTATATTCTTGTATATAGGGGGCAGTATTATAGTAGTTATATTCTTGTATATAGAAGCAGTATTATAGTAGTTATATTCTTGTATATAGGAGCAGTATTATAGTAGTTATATTGTATATAGGAAGCAGTATTATAGTAGTTTCTATTCTTGTATATAGGGAGCAGTATTATAGTAGTTATATTCTTGTCTATAAGAGGACAGTGTTTAGAAGTTGCAAAAAGCTCTTTAGAACAGGTTTTGCCTGGGGTGTGAATTGCAAAATTCGTAAAGCAACTAAAATGCCAAGTTCTGGATGAAATGCTTTTTTCCAAATCTATTTGTTTGACATTTTCCGAGTATGCCATACCCTATATATAGCAAAAGTATGTTTCCCTTGTAAACTTGCAATTTCCCAGCTACATACCTAGGTTATGACAGAATTGCTATAGTATTCCTATAATATGCATTGGCGTGGCAACCAGCAGCTGATATCAATCTCCTTTGCTTGACACTATTTTGTCAGTGATTTGCAAAATCAAGCTAAGAGATAATATACACGTGTAGTCTGTGCATTCACATTCTCCTATGTGTGTAAAGCGATTTCCCCCTCTTTGCTTTTTTTTTGTTCTGCAGATTCTTTAAATCAGAAACATCTTGAGCAGTTGTCAGGGCCGACATTTTTCACCTATGAATGTTCCATAGCAAATGTCTTGCTTTCAAAGCGCGGAGAAGGGAGAGCACATGTTATTCATTGGAAAATAATGAGCACAGTGCCTGCTAGTCATAAAACTGTCACCCGGCCGCTCTGATCTCTGTGTTAATGCCGAATAAAAACCTTCTGGGATGGGACGGCTAGGCGAGCTGACAGATTTTCACATTTGTGAAGCCGGTGGGGGTGATAGAATAGAACGCCGCGGATCGAGCAGTGTAAGAATAAATAAATATATATATTATATATATACACTACCGTTCAAAATTTTGGGGTCACCCAGACAATTTTGTGTTTTCCATGAAAGCTCACACTTATATTTATCAAATGAGTTGCAAAATGACTAGAAAATATAGACAAGACATTGACAAGGTTAGAAATAATGATTTTTATGTGAAATAATAATTTTCTCCTTCAAGCTTTGCTTTGGTCTTGGAATGCTCCATTTGCAGCAATTACAGCATTGCAGACCGTTGGCATTCTAGCTGTTAATTTGCTGAGGTAATCGGGAGAAATTTCACCCCATGCTTCCAGAAGCCCCTCCCACAAGTTGGATTGGCTTGATGGGCACTTCTTGCGTACCATACGGTCAAGCTGCTCCCACAACAGCTCTATGGGGTTGAGATCTGGTGACTGCGCTGGCCACTCCATTACAGATAGAATACCAGCTGCCTGCTTCTTCCCTAAATAGTTCTTGCATAATTTGGAGGTGTGCTTTGGTTCATTGTCCTGTTGTAGGATGAAATTGGCTCCAATCAAGCGCTGTCCACAGGGTATGGCATGGCGTTGCAAAATGGAGTGATAGCCTTCCTTATTCCAAATCCCTTTTACCTTGTACAAATCTCCCACTTTACCAGCACCAAAGCAACCCCAGACCATCACATTACCTCCACCATGCTTGACAGATGGCGTCAGGCACTCTTCCAGCATCTTTTCAGTTGTTCTGCGTCTCACAAATGTTCTTCCGTGTGATCCAAACACCTCAAACTTCGATTCGTCTGTCCATAACACTTTTTTCCAATCTTCCTCTGTCCAATGTCTGTGTGCTTTTGCCCATATTAATCTTTTCCTTTCATTAGCCAGTCTCAGATATGTCTTTTTCTTTGCCACTCTGCCCTGAAGGCCAGCATCCCGGAGTCGCCTCTTCACTGTAGACGTTGACACTGGCGTTTTGTGGGTACTATTTAATGAAGCTGCCAGTTGAGGACCTGTGAGGTGTCTATTTCTCAAACTAGAGACTCTAATGTACTTGTCTTGTTGCTCAGTTGTGCAGCGGGGCCTCCCACTTCTCTTTCTACTCTGGTTAGAGCCTGTTTGTGCTGTCCTCTGAAGGGAGTAGTACACACCGTTGTAGGAAATCTTCAGTTTCTTGGCAATTATGGATAAACTTCATTTCTAAGAACAAGAATAGACTGTCGAGTTTCACATGAAAACTCTCTTTTTCTAGCCATTTTGAGAGTTTAATCGAACCCACAAATGTAATGCTCCAGATTCTCAACTAGCTCAAAGGAAGGTCAGTTTTATAGCTCCTCTAAACAGCAAAACTGTTTACAGCGGTGCTAACATAATTGCACAAGGGTTTTCAAGTGTTTTCTAATCATCCATTAGCCTTCTAACACAGTTAGCAAACACAATGTACCATTAGAGCACTGGAGTGATGGTTGCTGGAAATGGGCCTCTATACACCTATGTAGATATTGCATTAAAAACCAGGCGTTTGCAGCTAGAATAGTCATTTAGCACATTAACAATGTATAGAGTGTATTTCTGATTAATTTAATGTTATCTTAATTGAAAAAAAACTGTGCTTTTCTTTCAAAAATAAGGAAATTTCTAAGTGACCCTAAACTTTTGAACGGTAGTATATATATATATATATATATATATATATATATATATATATATATACACACATACCTTTCCGGCCCATTTTATTATGAACAAGAAGATTAGGTGCCACAACTCTAGAGCTTCCCATTCAAATTATTAATCAGGGGATATCAGCCACATTCATGAATACTTTTTTTCCCACTGGCCCCGAAAGTGTAATGGTGACCGAAAGAAGGATATGAGACATGTAGAGATCTAAAAAAGCCACTGTTGGGAAATCGTGAGATAACAGACATGGCTGCCGGTCCCCAGCACCAGATTGTGGACTTCTGAATAGGGAATTATAACTACAGTCAAATTCCGTTAATCTGGCAGTCTGACACAGGACAGTAGGATAATCTAGAATCCCACTAGTTCAAGTCAAATGAACCCTCTAAGAGGCATCACATCCCACCTCCTGGCCACAAAAAACTTCAATTTATGGACGCTCAACCCTCTTTCAAAATACGGTCAGCTCTTGCAAAATCCTGCAAGGTTAATCACGTCAGACTCCAAGCTCCAATTGTTTAGTTTTAAAAACATCTGGCAGGCAGTAGGTGCCTAGCAGAAGGGGACGGGGTTTTTCAGGAAAGGTAAGAAAGCATGTTTGACTGCCAATTAATTCCAGGAGAATAAGCTCAGCAGATCTGTCCAGAAGTGTGTGTTCATACAGTGGCGGCGTGGGTTGAATGGGGGGAAGGAACGCGTGTGTGTGTTCGGGAATGCTAACCCTATAATTCTTACCACCATGTGGAAGCGGCGAGGCCGGCGGCAGTGAGGTAATGCAGACCACTGACGGAGATCTGTAAATATCACAAAATGTCTGATTGCCAAAATTAGGAGCGTGCCACCCACCCACCGTTAAGGATACTCCAGCAGAACTGGGCCTGTTCCAGCATAAGAGGCATTAGTTAGGCAAGTGTGTGCGACTCCCTGCCATGCCGAGTGCCCTTTTGAACTGCAACTACTGAAATATATACTGTATATATTTACAGCACGATTGCTTTAATCTAGAATTAACAGTACACGGCGGTAGCCAGATTATTTGATATTCCAGAGGATTGGACGTTCATAGAAAAACGACATGACGACATTTCCCTTTAGGGATGAAAAAGACCAGAATGACTATGCCTACCTCTATCTCAGGCTCCTGCTCCTGGTTCTGGTTTTGCTGGACCATTAGAATTTCTGATTATTGGATGTTGGATATTGGACCATGGTTGCCCATTGAATACAATAAGTGGCATGTGATAGTAGGGAAGATGTATCAGTGCCAGCAGCTTTCTCCAATGATCATGGCTGATCATTGGATGTTAAGACAGCTTGATCCTCTGCAATCAGCTGATCAATAGGTGGGCTCCATTTTGAAAGGGGATTGTCCTCGCTGGACGACCAATAAATCATCCTATGAAAAAAGTTTCTTAACATTAACTGGTTCCCGACCGCTGGCTGTGTTTTTACGGCCAGCGGTCAGGGTCCTTAAAACCCGAGCCATAGACTTTTTACGGCTCGGGTTTTAACTTGCTGCCCGCGCGATCTGGCAGCTGAATGTCTGGTCTCTGGCTGTCGGTGACTGCCGGGGACCCTGAGGAGAAGACAGAAGCAGCTTTCGCTGCTTCTGTCTTCTCCGATGTCTTTTACACAGCGCTCGATGAACGCTGTGTATAGGAATAGAGGCAGCGGCCGCGCCGCTGTCTCTATTGGTCCCGGTGTTCATGTGACTGGTCACATGATCGCCAGGTGCTGTTACTGACAGACTGCTGCTGGGTCTTACTAGACCCAGCACAGCCCTATTAGTGACAATCGTCACTATGAGAGGGCTGATTTCCCCTGTAACTGCTGTGCAGCCCCAGTTACGGTGTAAAAACATGGTGTAAAAGAAAGAAAAAAATATATATAAAGTTCCCCAAAGGTCTTTTTTGACCTTTGGGGGACAGACCATAGTAATAAAAAATAGTAAAGTAAAGTGCAAAAAAAAATTAATAAGAAATACACATAAAATACCCACCCCAAAAAAAAAAAAAACGTCCCCCCCCCGCCGCCAATCATTGTTGTAACGCTAGCCCGGACCCAATTACCCTAATATAGACATGTATTATATTAAAATTTACGGTAGACAATGACGATCACAAATAAAAGGTCTATTTTAGGGTAAAACTATGTTATTACCAAAAACAAATAGCTGAAACGTAAAAAAGCTTATTTTTTTACTATTATTTTCAAACTTTATGAATAAAAATTCTAAAATAGCAAAAATTGTGTGCATAAAAATGATAAAAAAAGAAACCTGCATTGTCTACGGAAAAAACATCGCAAAAATCACGTCGTTAGCTCAACAAATAAAAAAGTTATAGCCATTTAACTAACACGTGCTAAAAATGGCTAAACGGTGTCTGGTCCTGAAGGCGCAAAACAGCCCGGTCCTGAACTGGTTAAAAGACATTGGTGGCATATTGCTAGGACATGCAACCAATGTCCGATCCGTAGGGGTCCAACCTCTGCCGATAGCGCGAAAAAGTTCATTTCGTTCTGCTTTCTCCAGGTGCTGTGCTGAGATGACAGAAGACGTTGTGGCAACATTTTTAAGATTGCAAGCTCTTGTGCATTTGTGAAGTTTTTCTTGGGATATATATATATATATATATATATATATATATTAGATGCACTGTAATAATCAAAATTTTAGGTATTGAACAATATATAAATTAATTATAGGGTCAGAGGCGATGCTGACCTGACCACTTCTGTGAACAATTCTAGGGACAGGATTTTAAGTAGCACACGTGAAAAGAGTTAGGGAGAGTTTTGAGTTGGACTCCCTAGGGATAATATGCAAATAAGCCATGAGACTGGACTTCTGGGTAATGCAATTTACATATCAGGATTCCTAGCTTAGGTAAGCAGGAATGCTCAGGAACTGCGAGGGGTCTCCTGCAGACTGCCAGGACTATTTTAGCACAGAAAGGATGATGGATTATGTGGTGTCAGGTATGATGAATCCCCTGTAATGAGTTCCTGCTGTGGGTTCAGGACGGTCCATCAGTGTCTTACTATAAAAGGGGAAGATGGAGAGCTGGGGAGCAGATGATGCATGTCAGTCCACCCCCCTATACTATTATTAACATAAATCACTGTGCAAATAAAGAGTTAAATGTCACCTTTGGGAGCCACATACATAGGGAGCGATATACACACCCAACCCCGAAAGTCATAGTCAAAGGGACTGAAGAAGCTAAGGAATATGGCGCTGTTTGCAGATCCTTGCATTGAAGACTTCTTTAATGCGGACAGGTTCTCTTGAAAAAAGCATCAGGCTTGAATGGCAAGGCCTATAATCTCATGCATTTTCCCAATTTCTAAGGGGTTTTACACTGGCTAATTTCTGGGCAGACAAGGGTTCATAGAGCGCTCGTTCCCCATAATTGTCCGGTGTAAACAGGGCAGCGATCAGCATATGAACCAGCAAACGCTCGATCATCTGCTGATCGTATAGTTTTAAAAAAACTGAAATATTATTGTTGTCGGCAGCACATCTTGGTGTGTAAACTGGGAGACGCGCTGCTGACATGATAATACTGTATGGGGACGAGAGATCGGAGTAACGACCGCTCGTCCCCATCCATAGCTCCGTGGGACAGATGCAAACGAGCGCCGATCAACTATGTCTCATTGATCGGCACTCGATAGGGCCTTTATAGGGCCCTCCCTACTTGAGGTAAACAAGAATGTTCCTATTCCCTGGCAGAAAGCAGTGATCTTGCAAAATAGCAAATAATTGAAACACGAAGTATATTAGGAAGTTGTCAAAAACGTATAACACAAAGCTTTATTTACAAAACCCATTTAAGATCTAGTGATATCACAGCACTGAATGGAAATATTGTGGGAGACATGTAAAAAAAAGAAAATGGCCATTGTGTTTTTCTTCGGATAGCTGTCACATCTCCACAATTCCCACGGATGCCAGACCTTACAAAGGGTTAATCAAATATGGATCTGGCTCATAACAAGGTGGATGAGAGGTGGTGACCGTACGCTCTACAGACACGTGTTTATTTTTGCTTTTCTAGTTCTCATTTTTTGTTTTGGTTCGGTGATGGAGACCACATGGCACAGTTTACTAACTTTGAAAAAAACCTCAATAAACAACGTTCGCTCCTTTCAAGCTGTTCCACGCTGGCGCGCACATTAATTCATATTTTCATAACGCAGATATTTCTGGAGGGGAAGTGTAAAATACAGTTTTACATAAGATCATATTCGCTATGTGGTAAGCTGAGAAAGAAGCAATTGCCATTTTCATTAAATGAATGATGTCCAGCCGGCCCCAAATCATACTTTAAATCCTTTGTACACCATTTAAAGGGGTTTTCCAGGACTAGAATTTTAATTTCCTAGCCTTAGAGTAGGTCATCAATATCAGATCAGTGATGTCAGACTCTCGCAAACTCTGCAGCCGACTAAAAGGCCCCGGACGTGTCCACTTAATGGTTTACCAGACAAAGCGCCATACATTTGGTAGCGGCTGTGCCGGGTTTTGCAGCTCAGTCTTATACACTTGAATGGGACTGAGCTGCAGTACAAATGTATGACGCTGTGCCTGGTAAACAATGAAGGTGATAAGGCGCTGCAGCACCCTGGTACCGTCAGTCAGCTGTTCACTCACCAATGTTATAGCCACAGAAATCCAATTTATCAGTTACTCATAGACTCCTTGTACATAAAAAGATGAATCACTGTACATTCATGACATTACTTATCCTGTACTGATCCTGAGTTATATCCTGTATTATACTCCAGAGCTGCACTCACTATTCTGCTGGGGGAGTCACTGTGTATATATATTACATTACTTCTCATGTACTGATCCTGAGTTATATCCTGTATTATACTCCAGAGCTGCACTCACTATTCTGCTGGTGGAGTCACTGTGTACATACATTACATTACTTCTCATGTACTGATCCTGAGTTATATCCTGTATTATACTCCAGAGCTGTACTCACTATTCTGCTGGTGGAGTCACTGTCTACATACATTACATTACTTATCCTGTACTGATCCTGAGTTATATCCTGTATTATACTCCAGAGCTGCACTCACTATTCTGCTGGTGGGGTCACTGTGTACATACATTACTTATCCTGTACTGATCCGGAGTTATATCCTGTATTATACTCCAGAGCTGCACTCACTATTCTGCTGGTGGAGTCACTGTGTACATACATTACATTACTTCTCATGTACTGATCCAGAGTTATATCCTGTATTATACTCCAGAGATGCACTCACTATTCTGCTGGTGGAGTCACTGTGTACATACATTACTTATCCTGTACTGATCCTGAGTTATATCCTGTATTATACTCCAGAGCTGCACTCACTATTCTGCTGGTGGAGTCACTGTGTACATACATTACATTACTTCTCATGTACTGATCCTGAGTTATATCCTGTATTATACTCCAGAGATGCACTCACTATTCTGCTGGTGGAGTCACTGTGTACATACATTACTTATCCTGTACTGATCCTGAGTTACATCCTGTATTATACTCCAGAGCTGAACTCGCTATTCTGCTGGTGCAGTCACTGTGTACAAACATTACTTATCCTGTACTGATCCTGAGTTATATCCTGTATTATACTCCAGAGCTGCACTCACTATTCTGCTGGTGGAGTCACTGTGTACATACATTACTTATCCTGTACTGATCCTGAGTTATATCCTGTATTATACTCCAGAGCTGCACTCACTATTCTGCTGGTGGAGTCACTGTGTACATACATTACATTACTTCTCATGTACTGATCCTGAGTTATATCCTGTATTATACTCCAGAGCTGCACTCACTATTCTGCTGGTGGAGTCACTGTGTACATACATTACATGACTTATCCTGTACTGATCCTGAGTTACATCCTGTATTATACTCCAGAGCTGCACTCACTATTCTGCTGGTGGAGTCACTGTGTACATACATTACTTATCCTGTACTGATCCTGAGTTATATCCTGTATTATACTCCAGAGCTGCACTCACTATTCTGCTGGTGGGGTCACTGTGTACATACATTACATTACTTATCCTGTACTGATCCGGAGTTATATCCTGTATTATACTCCAGAGATGCACTCACTATTCTGCTGGTGGAGTCACTGTGTACATACATTACTTATCCTGTACTGATCCTGAGTTATATCCTGTATTATACTCCAGAGCTGCACTCACTATTCTGCTGGTGGAGTCACTGTGTACATACATTACATTACTTCTCATGTACTGATCCAGAGTTATATCCTGTATTATACTCCAGAGCTGCACTCACTATTCTGCTGGTGGAGTCACTGTGTACGTACAGTACATGTATATTTATCTACCAAAATGTATTCAAAGCCTCTAATAAATAATCAAGACATAAATATATCAAAAAAGACCAAAAAATTTCCAAACAAAAATGACACAAAAGTATTTCTCAATATCAAAAAATACTAATATTTATTGTCCCGTTACGGGAAGAACCCTCTTCTCCCACAATTACATACAATGGTTAAAAAACATATAATAAAAAACAACCTCGGACAAGAGACTCCACCATGATATAATCAGGTTTTTAGTTAATTGAAAAAGACCAATAACAAAGTTAATTGTTTACACCAGAGACCAAGTATCTAGAATATGGTCTCTCGGGGTGCACCATAGGATTATTGCATAATAATAATAATAGCATAATAGAAATAAATATCTACCAGCATGCCCACCATAGGTAAACCACTTAAATATTGATATTTATTTCTATTGTGCTATTATTATTATTATGCAATAATCCTATGGTGCACCCCGAGAGACCATATTCTAGATACTTGGTCTCTGGTGTAAACAATTAACTTTGTTATTGGTCTTTTTCAATTAACTAAAAACCTGATTATATCCTGGTGGAGTCTCTTGTCCGAGGTTGTTTTTTATTATATGTTTTTTAACCATTGTATGTAATTGTGGGAGAAGAGGGTTCTTCCCGTAACGGGACAATAAATATTTGTATTTTTTGATAGAGAAATACTTTTGTTTCATTTATGTTTGGACATTTTTTGGTCTTTTTTGTACATACAGTACATGTCCTGTACGGAGTTACAACCTATATTGAGCTGCACTCAAAAATCTGCAGCTGGAAGCTCCGAGCACTGCCTGCTTGATCAATGTCTGCACGGCCTTGAACTAGTGATTTGCATTCTGGTAAGTGTCAACTTCATACCAAGCTCTGTATAGATATCTGATGTAGGAAAAACCAACTGCCCCCCCCCCCCTGTATTACAAAAGAGAGGTACAAGATAAGTAATGCAGTGTCTATGGGGCGCAAAGAAAAGATTTAACTACAACTGTATGAAAGTGACATCACAGCAATTTGAGTCATGTGACTTAACCTTTCATCATAACTGTGAAATAGGAAAGGTTGCCGAGGTAAGATATCAAATCCAAGAGATGGAAGACGTCACAAACATAAAACAATACACACCTACACTTTCTTTTATAGAAGAAAACTTCCCGGTAATTACAATGGCAGGAAACCAGGATCAAAACGCCCCATAAAATACTCTACAAACAAGGAAAAAATGAGTATATCATGAATAAAATAATTACCAAAGAAAGTTATTGCTTATTTCCATAATTCTACACCTCAGGGTAATTTCACTGAACAGACAAAACAGGATAACATCTGCGGAATGGAAAAAAAATGGGATTTGTCAACTTCAAAAAGTCAGGTCTGCCTGCACGCTGATTTATACCAGTTCATAAGCAGATACAAAAGGGGCTGAAACGATGTATATATGGCATGATCGGCCGATTACGTCTGGCTGTTTGCCACTTTCAACAAGCGCATTTTGTTTATTTACAATTTACGGTTGATCTACCACATGCAGGGGCAAACTGATTTTTTAACGAAGGGTTTCCAAGCACGCTGGTGCCCACGGTGGAAATCGCGAAATGGCCCATCCCTCAGTATACCGAATGTTCAGAAACCTATGGATAATTGGTAACCCTGCTTAACGCCTAATATTCCTGGGGCATGGAGCAGGGGTTTTCGGTTTGCCTGCAGCTACCACTAGGGGGAGCTCAATGCAGAGGGATGTATACAGCTCTACCTCTATAAGTTCATATGAAGTGAGCTCCCCCTAACGGCGGAAGTAAGAATTTTGCTATTTTAATCAACTTCTCATGGAAGGCTCTAGGGCAGGGGTCAGCAACCTTTGGCACTCCAGCTGTTGTAAAGTTACAATTCCCAGCATGCCCTGACAGTCTTTGGAAGGATTAATAATGCCTTTAGCTGTCAGGGCATGCTGGGAGTTGTAGTTCCACAACAGCTGGAGTGCCGAATGTTGTTGACCCCTGCTCTAGGGTGTTTCCATGTATCATAAAACACACCTAATATGGTGCATTATAAGAAGGAGGTGGCATGAAATGGCATTTATGAAGAGAGCATTTGAGTGGCTGATTATAAGTACCTCCTAAGTTCGCCCCTGACATAGAGGCCGGTCTTAATCTAATATGTATAGCCAGCTTAAGTGTCAGTCTTTACGATAGTTCCAGCATTCTCTTCACAAACAAAAAGTTCCAAAAAGTTGTTAGAAATTGAGTTGCCGTGCCTGAAATTCTGTGAGGACAGATGAAAAGTTGTATTTAAGAGGTAGGATGAATACATTTTTAAAATAAAACGTGAATGTCATCAGTAAGTAATTCTGTGCCGGTAACTGCGATCTATGGGGCCGCCTGGAATAGCTCTTTTAGTGCCTTTTCGGCAGCCAGGTGAAATGTAATGGTCTCCTAAGCGGCCATATGATCTTGAAAAATGGTAGAATAAGCCGTATTGCTCAGACGTGGCCATATTTATGTTTTAACAAAAAAAAACACAAAGTCAGGACTGTTCTCTAGGACTCGCTCCATCATCATCAGGACACAGGTCGACAAAACGGCTGCTACAGGCAGCTTTTTTTTTCCCAGTGATTCTGAAGACATACATCAGGAACGTAAAGCATACAGGAGACAGGACATCCTTCAAGGTGACAAGCAGGTTGCTATATTTCTAAGCAGGCCTGCTGATAAACGGCTGGAACTTATACGCAGGTCAAAGCCTTACACACATTTTAGTATTATAAAGCGGTGATCTATGGCTCTGATCGCCTCTGCTGCTGGGCCATTCTGGATATGCTTATTTAACAGTCAGGGGTTTCCCATGAACAGGGTCATTTGTCTTCAGAAGCTGGTTTGCAGATCCGTGCCAGGTCTACAGGTGAGACTAGGTGGGGGGGGGGGGGGGGTTGTCGGTCCCGAGCTATAACTAAACATTGCGCAGAAATACTCTTCTTTTTCTAGAAACTCAATCCGGCCCTATTCAAAATCTTCTTAAAAGAAATATACAAGATTATAAAAAAAAAAAAAAAGTCTTTGCTTTTTTGTCCAGATACAACGCCACTCTGGTCCACGGGCTGTCTTGTCACTTGAATGGGGCTGAGCTGCAATACCAGACAGAGCCCTTGAACACAAGTGGCGCTGTTTCTGGTGTGGGGAACAAAGCAAGCTCTTTATTCTAAACCCAGAGTTTTTTGGCGCTGATTTTGACGTGGAAACCGCGCCAAAAAATGGCTGAAAACTCCCTCCATTGATTTCAATGGGAAGCAGAGGCGTTTTTTTTTTTTACGGAGCGGATTTTTGACGCTTGCGGGGAAAAAAGAAGCGACATATCCTTTCTTACCGCGGCGCTAATTTCCGAGCATTTCTTGCCTGCAGTCCTTACATCCGCTTGAATGGCCGCAGACGAAAAACGCTGCGAAAAGCACAGCAATAAAACACAGGCGGATCAGAATCTGCCTCAGAATTCCTGAAGGAATTCTAAGACTGATTTTTTCTGCCTGCAAAAAAACCCTGTGTGAACTAGGCCATAAGGTGACAGCGGTGGAACAACCCACCCATAATTTTGGGTTGTCCTGCGACAATACGGTGTATCATTCTCTCCCTTGTAACAAACCCTGCAGCTGTGTATACAGCACATTTTCAGGACAGGGTTTCAGCCTCTGGATATAAAACAAGAATGCATCTATTCACTGACAGCAAGGAGAAATCTTGACATTTCTGAGGAAAATACGAAGCATATTAGAAAGTTGCAGAAAACCTTCCGTGTTTCCCAGTAATACGACACATTGGTAAAATGTGTCTATGACATAAAGCATAAAAAGTTATAGATGAACTGGCGAGTACGACCTCCGCACCTTAAGGACAAGGAAGAATGACTTTGAGAGCTCATTGTGCTTGCTGACAGGTCCTCCTGTCAGCAGTCTCTGTGAGGAGAAAAGGAACATTCATTGGCTGATGGGACATGTAGCGGACATCCGAAGCATTGATTGGTCTATAACCAAAGAACAGGTCTGCAGCCGTTATCTTTTTGCCCCACAGTAGCGTCGCTTCACCTTAAGTAAGTTTCTCACTACACCACGATGACAACACCATCTCAGGGAAGAAGCCATTCCAATCTCAGCTTGAATTTACGAGCAACTATTGTTGCCACAATGAAGCACATTCGTTTTATGCCACTATAATAACTTGCCAAAAAGACATAGCTCCAGCAGAAACGAGGTAGTCACGTCTTTGACAGCACAATAAATTTGCTCCCCTTGTGAGCGCAAGGATGAAGAATTCAGTTCAATGACCTTGGATGCTTCCGTAAAACTTTTGGGCATGTGGGACTAAACAGGATGACATCTGGACCAGACCGGGTGGGTTCCTTGTGTTCCTAAGCATGGTGGGAACACAGGGATTTATGTTTTAATACACTGCACGGACAAGCCAAGAAATAGAGACATGTGAAAAATTTGACAAAAATCATGATTAATCACCTATTAAAACTCATAATGACGCTCATGGCTTTGCAGGTGCCATTAACAACAGACCAAAGTCTGCTCTCCCCCAACCAAATTCTCTTCCTGACTGCTTAGAGGTTGTCAAAAAAGATGTTATTTATTCTGGGGACGGTTTAGGAGTGCTCAAACCTCCAGTACACTCGCCAAGGGAAATGAAGAATTGGGCCACCTCTTGGAGGGGGGTGCAGGCAGTATGGTGACGTGTTTCTCACTGGTGAAAACCACGTTGGTTAGACATTTTCTGGACTGCATATCTCAGTTTCTCAAACTATTTTAGAGACCCCTAGAGAATCTTTAAGATCGTGTCTGAACTTTCAGCTCGTGTGCACATGTGTGAAGTATCTTCAAGATGGTGCACTTTGATGGTTGACTAAAGGGGTTGTCTCATGAAGACCATATGTCCTATTAGGGCATATGGATGTCATAGAGGGGAGTCTCCGGCTCGGGACCCTCCTCTATGGGCCAGAGACGCTCAGGCGGAATCGAGTATTCCAAGTATCACATCTTAAATGCTGGGAGGCCACGTGCCCTCATATGCATTATATGTAGCAGAGCTGCATGATGAGATCTGCAGGACACACAGACCTCTATCTAGAACAGAAGCCACAATACGGCGTCGGATCCATTGTACAAACGGATCCCAGCGACGTCCAATAGACTCCATTGACTTGTAATGTGGTCTGTCGAGGTTCCTTTGTGGTCTTTCTGTCCAATCTGACAGAACTGATGCTCCATCCTTCAAAGTAGTTGTGAATACAGCCCTATGGAAAGGCAAATACTTTGCCTCTCTGTTTTTTTGCTATAAAAAAAAAAAAACTGCATTGAAAATTGCATGTGTGAATGCGGCCTAGTGCTATGGGGAATTGGCTGTCCGTGTGGTATGACTGCCAAGTTGGCATTGGTGTCGTATTGCTTCTTCATCCAGTATTTTTTTTTCAAGGGAACTTTTGGCAAAACCTTGGGGCTCCTAGGAACCCACAATCAGAAGCACTGTTCTAGGGAGAGAGGGAGAGAGAGAGGGAGAGAGAGGGAGAGAGAGGGAGAGAGAGAGAGAGGGAGAGAGAGGGAGAGAGAGGGAGAGAGAGGGAGAGAGAGGGAGAGAGAGGGAGAGAGAGGGAGAGAGAGGGAGAGAGAGGGAGAGAGAGGGAGAGAGAGAGAGAGGGAGAGAGGGGGAGAGAGGGGGAGAGAGGGGGAGAGAGGGGGAGAGGGAGGGAGAGGGAGGGAGAGGGAGAGAGAGGGAGAGAGAGGGAGAGAGAGGGAGAGAGAGGGAGAGAGAGGGAGAGAGAGGGAGAGAGAGGGAGAGAGAGAGAGAGGAGAGAGAGGGAGAGAGAATACAAAGTCCATTAATGTAGGTTCTCCACTTACATTAATGTTTTGAAAAATCTGATTAATAATGCACAGAACTGCTGCAGTACCAATTCAGTTTGGAGTTGAACAACTCAGTCATATCTGACGGTCTTGCTGATAAGGATACTTTACCTAACTACAGTCTTTTCAATCAAGACAATTTGGATGAACTACCCAGGTCTTAAATCCCAAGGAAGAATCGATACTTAGTTGAGTGTAGTGGAGAGGCCATCAGGCTTGGCAGAACTTCTAGCATGCCTGTGCCTTTCCCTATCTCTAGCTATAGATAATATAGAAGTACCAATCGCAAATACCATAGGACGTCTGCCAGTCATATACGAAAGCAAGATTATACACAGTCAAGTCACATTACTTTGACCTCCTACTTTAAACGTCGGCAGCGCGTAGCCCATGAAGGCAGTGATGTGTGGTGTGTGATGTGTGTTGGGTCGGCTTGGTGGGTATATAAGGTGTGGGATCGTCTGTCTGATCACATATCACTCATTATTGTCATGGTTAAAAGGGGCGATTTATCAGAGTTGTGATAAGGGATGATTATCGGCTTTCGGGCCAGGGTGACGGTATTTATCACACAGTGCAGTTTGTGAACTGTTCTCGTGCTGCTGTGGTGACTGTGTATCGTGAGTGGACAAACGGCGCCATTGGGAATAACAGACGTGGAAACCACGGAGCACCACGTGTCATTGATGTGAGATGTGAATGTCAGGTACGAAGGTGCGCGAGGGACGAACGACACGCTACAGTGGAGCAGATCACCGTGAAAATCAACCAGGGGGCGACCAGACGTGTCTAATACAACAGTTCAGGGAACCCGACAACGTATGGGGCTCCGAAGCCGACGGACTGTCACTGCTCCGAAGCTAACAAAGCTGCATTGGAAAAAAAAAGGCTTGAATTTGCCCGGCAGTGTCAGAATTGGACCCCCGATGATTGGTAAAGGATGGTTTTCTCCAATGAGTCACGTTTTCTGCTTCATCTAACGGATAGACGTTGGCGCGTCAGCTGAGAAACATCAGAGGACAAACACCCGGCAGCCATTGCTGGAAGAACACGAGCCGGGGGCGGCAGCGTTATGATCTGGGGAAGTATTTCCTGCCATTCTCTGGGCCCCTCATCCATGTGGACGGCTCTGAAGCGATTTGGGTATGAATCCATCGTTGCAGATCACGTCCCTCCTACATGCTGACTGTCTTCCCTGGGGCAGGTGGAATCTTCCAGCAAGACAATGCGACATGTCACACGGCTAGAAATGTCAGACACTGGTTGTAAGACCCCGACCAAGACCTCCAAGTACTTCCCTGGCCCCCTAATTCACCAGACCTGAACCCAATTGAGCATCTGTGGGACCAGCTCCATCGTCTTGTTGGCTCTATGGACCCCCCCCCCCCGCGCGCACCCTCCGGCAAATGTGGGATGTTCTGCAGTCAGCGGCGCCAGACACCGGAGACCACCGACCAGCACCTTATTGATCACCCCCAGCCCGTCTACTGCTGTCCGGGCTGCACACACCGGTTACTCTGGATATTAGTGATGGTCATAATAATGGGACTCCACTGTATAGAAAGGGGGTTCAAAGATTTCTTTATTCCAGACGGATCTATCTCCTTATACAAATTATTTAACGTACATAAATTCTGTCTTCTGAATTATGCCTTGGCCAACACCGACAATGCGTCTGACTGCTGAAACATTGCTCACAGGGTAAAATTTTTACTAACTCACCTCTCTTCTCTTCCAAGGTCCCCAGAGGCAAATGAGTAAGGCTCCTACACTGACAGGAGCCCCTGGGTTCAGATTCGAGAACCACATCTTTAAACGTTACCACCATGAGAGCCAATGACTCAGCGTTAAAGCATCAGCCAAGAACAACAGTAATGGCCCAGAGGGATCCCCAGAACGACTAGGATTAACACTCTATTCATATAACCCCCAAAATATTTCGAATATGTCTAATTGTCCTGTTCAGATCTCGGAGACTTTCGGGAATGGAACCGTTTGAACTTTTCTTTTTTTTTTACTCCCAAATACTTTTAGGTAACGCTCCCTGCACACACCCTCCCTCTTTAATAACAAGTCTTTTATTAACATTCTCACGACTTTGGCCTAAAACGGGAAAGAATTATATTGTTTTCAGCGAGGCAAAGCCCAGAAGGGATATCGGAGGTGTTAACGTGTGTGAACCACAGATGAGTGAAAGGCTGAAACATGGGACTTGACAGTAGGTGAAATGTACGCAGCCACATGTATTTCCATGAGGTATTAATGAACAGAGAACATATGGGATAGCTAAACTGATAGATATTAGAAAATATAGACAAAAAGATAGGATATTGACGATGATGCTGCAAAAATAAGAAAAGAAGGTGGGAATATCAATAGCAGCTCATTTTTATTTTATTCGTAAAAGCAGTTGACATTTTTGTTGACAGACACACCCCTTAAAGGGTTTGTCTTTATCACGGGTCCGGCTCCCTGCAAACAACTCATTTTACTGGGTGAAGCCACGGCCAACCAGACCACTGCCTGGGAAATGTAGTATTACATGATACCATTGAGATGAGTGGCTGCCAAAATGGGTTTGATTCATAGGGGGGTGGACCTGAAGGGGGACCTCGCTCTATGATGTCCATAACGCTTTAAAAATTAGCATTGCTCCTACAATTATCTACAGTTACCAAAGGAAACTGTGCAGGCTTTGTGTTAGCAAGGACAGCAGGGAAATTTTAGCTCTGAAGCCTGAAAAATTGAGAATACCGCTCTGAAGTATAACATAGGCCGTAACAGTATTAGTACAGGATAAATCATGCAATGTATGTACACAGTGACTCCACCAGCAGAATAGTGAGTGCAGCTCTGGAGTGTAATATAGGATGTAACTCAGGATCAGTACAGGATAAATCATGCAATGTATGTACACAGTGACTCCACCAGTAGAATAGTGAGTGCAGCTCTGGAGTATAATACAGGATATAACTCAGGATCAGTACAGGATAAGTAATGTATGTACACAGTGACTCCACCAGCAGAATAGTGAGTGCTGCTCTGGAGTATAATACAGGATGTAACTCAGGATTAGTACAGAATAAGTAATGTAATGTATGTACACAGTGACTCCACCAGCAGAATAGTGAGTGCAGCTCTGGAGTATAATACAGGATGTAACTCAGGATCAGTACAGGATAAGTAATGTATGTAGACAGTCACTCCACCAGCAGAATAGTGATTACAGATCTGCAGTATAATACAGGATGTAACTCAGGATCAGTACATGATAAGTAATGTATGTAGACAGTAACTCCACCAGCAGAATAGTGATTGCAGCTCTGGAGTATAGTACTCAGGATCAATACAGGATAGGTAATGTAATGTATGTACACAGTGACTCCAGCAGCAGAATAGTGAGTGCAGCTCTGGAGTATAATACAGGATGTAACTCAGGATCAGTGCAGGATAAGTAATGTAATGTATGTACACAGTGACTCCACCAGCAGAATAGTGAGTGCAGCTCTGGAGTATAATACAGGATGTAACTCAGGATCAGTACAGGATAAGTAATGTAATGTATGTACACAGTGACTCCCCCAGCAGAATAGTGAGTGCAGCTCTGGAGTATAATACAGGATGTAACTCAGGATCAGTACAGGATAAGTAATGTAATGTATATACACAGTGACTCCACCAGCAGAATAGTGAGTGCAGCTCTGGAGTATAATACAGGATGTAACTCAGGATCAGTACAGGATAAGTAATGTAATGTATGTACACAGTGACTCCACCAGCAGAATAGTGAGTGCTGCTCTGGAGTATAATACAGGATGTAACTCAGGATTAGTACAGAATAAGTAATGTAATGTATGTACACAGTGACTCCACCAGCAGAATAGTGAGTGCAGCTCTGGAGTATAATACAGGATGTAACTCAGGATCAGTACAGGATAAGTAATGTATGTAGACAGTCACTCCACCAGCAGAATAGTGATTACAGATCTGCAGTATAATACAGGATGTAACTCAGGATCAGTACATGATAAGTAATGTATGTAGACAGTAACTCCACCAGCAGAATAGTGATTGCAGCTCTGGAGTATAGTACTCAGGATCAATACAGGATAGGTAATGTAATGTATGTACACAGTGACTCCAGCAGCAGAATAGTGAGTGCAGCTCTGGAGTATAATACAGGATGTAACTCAGGATCAGTGCAGGATAAGTAATGTATGTACACAGTGACTCCACCAGCAGAATAGTGAGTGCAGCTCTGGAGTATAATACAGGATGTAACTCAGGATCAGTACAGGATAAGTAATGTAATGTATGTACACAGTGACTCCCCCAGCAGAATAGTGAGTGCAGCTCTGGAGTATAATACAGGATGTAACTCAGGATCAGTACAGGATAAGTAATGTATGTAGACAGTCACTCCACCAGCAGAATAGTGATTACAGATCTGCAGTATAATACAGGATGTAACTCAGGATCAGTACATGATAAGTAATGTATGTAGACAGTAACTCCACCAGCAGAATAGTGATTGCAGCTCTGGAGTATAGTACTCAGGATCAATACAGGATAGGTAATGTAATGTATGTACACAGTGACTCCAGCAGCAGAATAGTGAGTGCAGCTCTGGAGTATAATACAGGATGTAACTCAGGATCAGTGCAGGATAAGTAATGTAATGTATGTACACAGTGACTCCACCAGCAGAATAGTGAGTGCAGCTCTGGAGTATAATACAGGATGTAACTCAGGATCAGTACAGGATAAGTAATGTAATGTATGTACACAGTGACTCCCCCAGCAGAATAGTGAGTGCAGCTCTGGAGTATAATACAGGATGTAACTCAGGATCAGTACAGGATAAGTAATGTAATGTATATACACAGTGACTCCACCAGCAGAATAGTGAGTGCAGCTCTGGAGTATAATACAGGATGTAACTCAGGATCAGTACAGGATAAGTAATGTAATGTATGTATAGAAATTCAATAGAATAGAAAGTCTATGAGCCTGTGCTTCGATAATTCGGCTTTCCACAAAAAGCCGAACAGAAACAAAGCGGCTGAATGATCATACGAGTGCTTCTGCTGCTTTGTTTTAGCGATTGGTGGGGGTCTCAGTGCTTGGACCCCCACCAATCAAAACTTGTCAAGCGTTTATTTACCATTTAAGTACTTGAGGCAATGGTTCCTAACAATGGCTACCATACGCCAACGTTATCTACATACATCCACGCGTCACAATCATATGCCTACTTTTATTTCTTCTTCCATCAATACTAGAGGACAAAATTGTGTCCAACACCGACTGAACCCTTCAAGGCTTATGCCGTCAAAGGCAACTGCCCTACCAGTCTTTGTCTTAGCTTAGAAAACAACCACCTGTTGGCATTTGGCCTTATGATACATCCAGACGCAAGAACATAATGAAAGTCTTTGCATTGAAGTCTTACAATCAACTTTGGTATTCAAATTGTTAAAATTTCCTTTTTTTCAGTTTCTTACATTTCTATAACGCACCCAATAAAAAAAATGGATAATTGAACTGCATTTCCAGAACATCTGTGGACACTTAATATTCACCCTCGTCCTACACAGCCTGACCTGTTAAATACAGGAGGGTCTTCGTTGAAAAATTATGACTTTTCATTTACAGCAATGGCACCGGCTCATGTTTTCCTAACCGAAGGAATGTTTGACGGCCTTTGATTTAAAGAGCCCTGGTGTTGGGGCTGCCGCAGAGCGCACGATGATGTGTAATTATTAATCATGCAGCCCTTTCTTCCGTTGGGAACAGCTGAGACGATAGGCCAGGAATGTAAATATGATGCATTTCTTATTTATGTGCAAATACTGTAGCTAACAGTACGAAACGAAAACGCAGTCTCAGGGACTTCTAGGAATATACGACCATCCATACACATGTCAAGGATTACAATGGCGCAGTCAGCACGACTATGGAAGAGCAACAGAGGTCACAGTCTAAGACCGAAGCTTCAAGGGTGCTTTTCAGTAGAGCAACCCCAAACGTATACACCTGCTCTGGGGACCAAATAACAGTTTTTGTTGCACTGGCGATAATAGCAAGTAGTACAATGACACTACGCGTTTCAATGGGGGTTTGCTTCTCAAATGATTTTCATATGTAGGTGCCTTAGGCCGTAAATATCTGGTAAGTTCTTACGAGTACCGGCTATATGATTAGTTTTTTGCAAGTCTACAAACATTTATCTAATGTCTATGGTCACAATCTAACTCTGGCCATACACATTAGATAAATATGGTGTAGCGTGAAAGTCGTTGTTGGGGGGAATCAAGAGTCGGGCTTGTTCTTTGTACCCTCTGGGATACATACGCGTTTTCTACCTATGGTAGTATACATGCAGGCTCAGACGATCCAAAAGTACATGGCAATGGGATAGTTGTCAGCCAATCAAGCTCTCAATTAATGCCATCTTATGTGTATGGCCAGCTTAGGTCCATTATGTCACGGTCTTAAAGGGGTTTTCCCATAAACAATATTTTTCACCCATCCACAGCGGTTAGACCCCCACCGATCGGATGGATAGGTGATAAATGATGATTATGGGAAAACACCTTTAAGTAAGCCTTGGAATCCAATGTTTTAATTTCACTTTTTCGTTTTGACCATGCACGGTCTAATCCCTCGGAATTACAAAAGTAATACAAAAATCTGGTCACACAAAAAATGAACAAATGTACGTTCAGTTTGGACGTCCACTATGGCTAAACCTGGTCGCTGGCAACTTCGGGCACATTTTGTCAGACAGATTCGAGTCTGGGTGTAGCATCTTTAACCATATTATTTAAGGTGTTTTCAACAGAAGATAAAAAAAAGTTATGAATTTTGCGGGTTCAACTATAACTGATGTGATTGGACAGAATATGGCCCTTGTTTACAAAATGACTGCTTTGGTTAAAGCTTTATGCATGACCGCATGTTAACGCTTCCTAAAAAGTTGATTTGATATTACCTTTATTGTTTTTGTACTGAATTAAGAGTTATTTTACGTAGAATTCCCCATTCATAGAGTTGCTTTCAAAACTCTGCTTGTTGCCCTTGGTAACAGACAGGTTCTGCCGCACTCGGCTGTCAGTCATGTGACCTTACAATAAAAGTCATCTGAGCTGACACAAGTCACGTCTCTCTAGTCGCTTATTCTGATACATAAAGTTTATCAATTCTGAAAAAAATGACTCCCGGACATTAGAACAGAAGTGACTTTGTGAGGGGATGGAACATTTCCTTTAATTCGCTACAAAACAAATCTTTCATGGACGCAGCGCCAACGTCTCTTAATATATACAAACATCTACTGGTAATCAGACATAACGGAGCTCGAAGAGTGTCAGAAAAGTTAAAATATTTACACCTCAGGGAGCCATTTAGTCGACCTTCATCACTGGGGTCTGGAATGGCACAACTTGTGTTTTACTGAGAGCTACTGCTGAAGACTTTTCCACAAGTTAATTAGTCTGACCCACTCAGTAATAGCAGATCTTTGGATAAAGCTCGGATCACGTGGTGTCGCCATTAGTACACAGCTAAGTCGTTTTCCAGAAGTTCTGTGTGGCGGCCCCAAGGAACGAATTGTATGGAAACCCCTTTGGTGGTTCTCAAGGATAAATTGGATGTTTTTTTAACAGACAAAAATTTGTGATGAGGATTAGACCGCGAATAGATCTTTCCATAAATAAAGTCGGTGAATACGTATAGACAAAAGAAAGTTTATAGTGCTCGCTATCGTTGCAAGAAGCCGTCACCTAAAACTGTCCATACATTTGAGATAAAAGTCATCCGAACCTGTCAACTTCAGCAGGATCAGCTGAAGGCCTCATGTGTACGATGTTGGGGTACAGAATCATCATCGGGCATGCTGGATTTCAACATGCCCCATTCTTTGATCTGGCAGCGACTTCCTCTCCTGTCCCCATTGCCGGGCATGCATGTTTATGGCGGTCAGGAGAAATAGCTGCAGGCAAACCGACGTCAGCTATTTCATGTCTATGGCTGGCAATAATGGACCATAAATCCATCTAATCTGCTTCTTCAAATGCAGACGATTTTGACCAACGCAAATCCATTGACTAGATGACTGTTCTAAACACGCAACCAGATCACACTACAATTTCTCTACCCAGGGGTGTGGATAAATTGAACATATTTTAACGTGAAACTGATAAGGAGCGTACAGATTGACAAAGATATAAGAAGATGATCAAACAACTTGACCACTGAAAGAGCGTCCCATAAATGTGCAATTTCGGATGAGTAAATTATTGCAAAATCGAGCGTAGCTCCAACACGGTCTTGAGCTTAAAATATCTCGGCCAATTCATATTTACCAGCAGAAGATTGATCCCTTGGGCTTCGTTCACATCTGCGTTGGACGGTCCATTAGGGGCTTCCGTCGCAGATCTAGTAGGGATTACCGGAGACAATAATGCAGCATGCTCCACTATTGCGTCCAATAAAATTACGGACACCGCGACGGAAAGCTGACGAAACCTATTAAAGTCAATGGGTTCCATTGGCTGCGTCCGTTGCTTCCTTTATTCCCTTGTTCCGCTCCTCTGATAGAGCAGAACAACGGAATTGCACAACGTAGATGTGAACGAAGCCTTAGGATTGTTTGGTGCTGCCTCCATTATCCAGGATGTAGCTTCAATGCCACAGTACGTCAGATTTGGGGGTCACATCCAGAGGATCATCAGCGGAGAGTTCATCAAGGTCAAGGAAAGCTGGAGGACCACTAGGAAGGATGTGAAGAAAGAAGACGAACAGGAGGAGTTAAATAGCGTTTAATAGTCTGGTGAAAATTGGAAGACATGTGGGGTCACCTTAGAGGGTAGTGCGCTTGTGAACGAGGCCAACGCACGAAGAAACACCGGAACAGAAGACATCTTGGAGTCTATGAGTACAGCAGGGTAGGAACAATTTACAAAAAGTAAAGACAATGAGCTAAGAGAGGTCACAGATAATGTGAGGATACCATTGTAAATAAAATTTTTGTAGGGAAACCATTCCAAAATCATTCAACAGCTTCATCACTTTTTCCCACAGAGACCCACACACAAAATGTTACGAGCTTAGGGCTGTCCGGTGATGTTTACGAGCCACCGATGGAGAGAGAATATGATGGCCGCAAATCCAAGCGTTCATTAAAGGCAGCAAGGTGTCTGCAAGCAGAGGATACGGAGGATTTGCTTCAGCTGACACTGAACGTCTGAGAAAACTTGTAGAATATTAAAGTTCTGAACCACTAATAAAGTAACGTAAATCCCAGTCCCATTCTCCTTCCTGAGGAAATGTATTTGTGGTTAAAGAAAGACTGACCCCTTTACTACAAATGGGATTTACAATATACCAGTGATTTATTCTATATTTATGGGTCTAATAAAAACTTTTTAATTAAAATCTCATTAAAAGATCTGTGTATAGGTCACACGGAGTTGGCCAAAAAAAATTGTGTGTAGTTTAGGACTAGTTAGTGTAGATTAATGTTCAGACAGGACCCCATAAAACACAGGAAAATATTTTGAATTGTTCCCAGAAATTTAGTCTGTGGGAACAAATAATTGGTAAGAAGAGGTGCTCGACAGATTTCAGGAATGTGACCAAAAAGGACAGAGAAAGGGGCCACTATCGGGACCTCTCACTATAGTAATAATAGTGGTCTTCTAGTTCAGACCCCAGTTACTATGTCCTGTCACCCCAAGTGTCACCTCAAGAGCAAGCGTGTCATTGTCCTGTACCCCAAGTGTCACCTCAAGAGCAAGCGTGTCATTGTCCTGTACCCCAAGTGTCACCTCAAGAGCAAGCGTGTCATTGTCCTGTACCCCAAGTGTCACCTCAAGAGCAAGCGTGTCATTGTCCTGTCACCCCAAGTGTCACCTCAAGAGCAAGCGTGTCATTGTCCTGTCACCCCAAGTGTCACCTCAAGAGCAAGCGTGTCATTGTCCTGTCACCCCAAGTGTCACCTCAAGAGCAAGCGTGTCATTGTCCTGTACCCCAAGTGTCACCTCAAGAGCAAGCGTGTCATTGTCCTGTACCCCAAGTGTCACCACAAGAGCAAGCGTGTCATTGTCCTGTCACCTCAAGTGTCACCTCAAGAGCAAGCGTGTCATTGTCTTGTACCCCAAGTGTCAGTGTTCGGTCACAAGTCACCAATGTATTATTATTCCATTACCACAAGCATCATTGGCTTGTCACCCCAAGTGTCCTTTCACCCATGTGTCAGTATATCATTGTCCTCTCTCCCAAGTGTCAGTGTCATTATCCTGTACCCCAAGTGTCAGTATCATTATCCCGTACCCCA
This sequence comes from Rhinoderma darwinii, assembly GCF_050947455.1. Classification (NCBI taxonomy): domain Eukaryota; kingdom Metazoa; phylum Chordata; class Amphibia; order Anura; family Rhinodermatidae; genus Rhinoderma; species Rhinoderma darwinii. The sequence goes on from NC_134699.1 coordinate 63,932,638, forward strand.
AGTTTCAGTGTGTCATTATCCTGTCCCCCAAGTGTCAGTGTATCATTATCCTGTACCTCAAGTGTCAGTGTGTCATTATTCTGTTGTTCTTTTACCACAAGTGCCTTAAGGTTTTGAGACCCCCCCTCAATTGCAAATTCCTTCTTAGCCCATGTGCTTAGTAAATATACCCATACTGCACTGGCACACTGAGAAGGTTACTTTTAAACAGTTTGACATATCTATAGTTAGAGTCGTCTTACGAAAAAAAGAAAAAAAAAACAAGGTAAAGAACATAAATAGCAACCTCAAGTCTTTTCTCTCCCACTCATCCTGCTAGATGTCGCATTAAGCACGGCGGACGGCCATACATCATCTGCCGTAATACAGTTTCCCTACTTTTCCATATGTTCCAGCTTTAGGGTCAGACATACATAAAAAAACTTTGACACTACAAAAATTTCACGCTGTCCCTTGACAAAACAGGGCAATTAATGATGACATAAGTAGAAAAGTTACAGGGCCGTGACATCACTACCTTTCCGATCTATTCTGCAAGAAATTGTTAGGACTCGTCCACACCTCGCGGAAATTGCTGCATATTTTCCGTCCGGAAATTGCGGATGCAGAATACAGCAGCAGCAAAGAGGGTGAGATTTAACAAATCTCATCCACAGGCTGCGTAAAATTTCCTTGCAGAAATTCACCTATATATTTCAGACCGCGGCATGTCGATTCATGCTGTGGAAAGTCAAGACTGAATTGCTGCGTTTTTCAGATGAGATGTCACCATGCCCCAACATGTCACCATCCCCCAACATTGAGAAAAACGCAGCAAATTCTGCACCATTTTCTGCAGTTAAAACCGCAGGAAATGTAGCGTTTTTTCCGCAGCAGAATTTCTCCTATTTTCTGTGGCAATTCCGTTGCATGTGGACAAGCCCTTACTGGGATTTTACATTTCTTATTGCATTAACCAGTCTTAATCCCCCCTCCCAAGCTCGTTCAATTAGTGCTGCTAATTTTTATTGGCAAGCATCTGTGATCCCAACATATATAATCCAATTGCCATCAAACCACACAGCGAGAGAAAAATAACAGGCCCGGAAGGACTCCTTTAAAGTTCAGAAAGGCAACCCGTGGGTCTATTAAAAATGCATCAGTTGGAGCCTAATCCTCAATACGAAAGCTGTCAATGGAACAAAATCTGCTATTTTCAGCCGCATTAAATGGAGCAGCCTATTGTCCTTGCCGCTTTCTAAGTTGTATGTTGTATTATAAAAATTAAAAAGGTCAGGTCTCCTTTCTCGGCGGCTTATTAGAGTTCCTTGTCGTGCGCCCGTCTCCTGGGATTCCACCTTGCCAGGTAATAAGGAGCCGCATCAAGCTGATGCCAAGGAAAGGATCGTATCACGATGTCATTGTATTGTTCTCGGAGTGTTCTCAGAAAAGAGGGCACTTAACGGGTGATGCCAGAGATTGAAACAAAATAATAATTAGAAGGAGAATGCCAAGTCGCAGCCCTTGGTGACACAACTGCTCAGGAAACAATGAGTGTTCTCTGGACTCTCAGAATGGTGGAGAAAATAAACTCGAAAAAAAAAAACACTTCGCATTCAATCGCTACCAGGCAAGAATAGGATAAAAAACGCGTTATTATATCAGGGCAACAATGGAAGCCTTGACCGCAGCATAGCTCCTGTGCCGGCAGCGGATCAACCCCCCAGTGGATTTAGGGTTGTCCAAGCCATTTAAAAATCGGTTTTAAGATCAGTTTTTTTGCAATGGCTGCACGGTCGCTCGTGACTTTGTTTCCCTCAGGATAACACTGAAGTCGTGGTGCCAGTTGCCATAATAGCAAGACTTTACCGCAACTCACAAACGACGCAGTGTCTGCATGGAGCCCTAGGCTAAGGGCCCTTTTACACCGGCCATTTATCGGGCAAACGATCGTTCACAGAACGCTTGTTCCCGATCATTGCCCTGTGTAAACGCTTGTTCATCAATCGGCTGATTGTTTCATTTTTAATACCGAAAATATTATCGTTGTCGGTAGCACATCATGTGTAAACAGGGGGATGTGCTGCCGACGTATAGAAATGTATAGAGACGAGCAATCGCAGGAACGACTGCTTATCCCCCTACTAGCACCTTGTGAAAGGAGCAAACGAGCGCCGATCAATGAGACCTTGAATGGCGCTTGTTGTTCCAGCCAAAAAGGGCCGGTGTAAAAGGACCTTAAAGGGTAACTACACATTCAACAAACTTCTGAATGTCATAGTGACACGTCAGACGTTTTGATTGGTGGGGGTCCGAGCACTGAGATTCCTACCAATCGCTAAAACAAAGCGGCAGAAGTGCTCGTGTCAGCGCTGAGCCGCTTCGTTTCAGTTCGGCTTTTTCCAGAAAGCCGATGTAGCGGTACAGAACAGAAACGAAGCAGCTCAGCGTTCACATGAGCACTTCTGCCGCTTTGTTTTAGCGATTGGTGGGGCAATCAGTGCTCAGACCCCCACCAATCAAAACTTCTGACGTGTCACTATGATATGTAAGAAGTTTGTTGAAGGTTTAGTTACCCTTTAAGTCTGCTGACGATGTTTATTCTATCCAGGGTTTACCATGGGTGAAGCTGCTGGTGTCTAGGGCTGAGTTGCACTGGTCACAGCTTTTGAGCTTTAACCCCTTAAGGACGCAGCCTTGTTTTGGCCTTAAAGAGGCTCTGTCACCAGATTTTGCAACCCCTATCTGCTATTGCAGCAGATCGGCGCTGCAATGTAGATTACAGTAACGTTTTTATTTTAAAAAAACGAGCATTTTTGGCCAAGTTATGACCATTTTTGTAGTTATGCAAATGAGGCTTGCAAAAGTCCAAGTGGGTGTGTTTAAAAGTACAAGTCCAAGTGGGTGTGTATTATGTGCGTACATCGGGGCGTTTTTAATACTTTCACTAGCTGGGCGCTCTGATGAGAAGTAACATCCTCTTCTCTTCAGAACGCCCAGCTTCTGACAGTGCAGATCTGTGACGTCACTCACAGGTCCTGCATCGTGACGGCCACATCGGCAGCAGAGGCTACAGTTGATTCTGCAGCAGCATCAGCGTTTGCAGGTAAGATCGACTTACCTGCAAACGCTGATGCTGCTGCAGAATCAGCTGTAGCCTCTGGTGCCGATGTGGCCGTCACGATGCAGGACCTGTGAGTGACGTCACAGATCTGCACTGTCACAAGCTGGGCGTTCTGAAGAGAAGAGGATGTTACTTCTCATCAGAGCGCCCAGCTAGTAAAAGTATTAAAAACGCCCCGATGTACGCACCTAATACACACCCACTTGGACTTGTACTTTTAAACACACCCACTTGGACTTTTGCAAGCCTCATTTGCATAACTACAAAAATGGTCATAACTTGGCCAAAAATGCTCGTTTTTTTAAAATAAAAACGTTACTGTAATCTACATTGCAGCGCCTATCTGCTGCAATAGCAGATAGGGGTTGCAAAATCTGGTGACAGAGCCTCTTTAAGGCTCAGAGCCCATTTTTCAAATCTGACATATTTCCCTTTATGTGGTAATAACGTCGGAATGCTTAAACCTATCCAAGCGATTCTGAGATTGTTTTCTCGTGACACATTGGGCTTTATGTTAGTGGTAAAATTTGGACGATATATTCAGTGTTTATTGGTGAAAAATTGCAAAATTTTGAGAAAATTTTGAAAAAATAGAATTTTTCTGAATTTAAATGCATCTGCTTGTAAAACAGACGGTTATACCACCCAAAATAGTTACTAGTTCACATTTCCCATATGTCTACTTTAGATTGGCATCGTTTTTTGAACATTCTTTTATTTTTCTCGGACGTTACAAGGCTTAGAACATAAACAGCAATTTCTCATATTTTTAAGAAAATTTCAAAAGCCTTTATTTTAAGGTACCTGTTCAGTTCTGAAGTGGCTTTGAGGGGCCCATGTATTAGAAACCCCCATAAAACACCCCATTTTGAAAACTAAACCCCTCAAAGTATTCAAAACAGCATTTAGAAAGTTTATTTAACCCTTCAGGCATTTCACAGAAATTAAAGCAAAGTGGAGGTGAAATTTGCAAATTAAATTTTTCTTGCTGAATTTCAATTGTATTAAATTTTTTTCTGTAACACAGAAGGGTTTACCAGAGAAACACTACTAAATATGTATTGTCCAGATTCTGCAGTTTTTAGAAATGTCCCACATGTGGCTCTAGTGCGCTCGTGGACTAAAACACAAGCCCCAGAAGCAAAGAAGCACCTAGTGCATTTTGTTTTTTTTTTTTTTTTTTTTTTTTAAACTCGTTTTATTAAAAGTAACTGTCAGAGTCAAACCATCACATACATCAGTAGAACATTATACATTCAATAGTACATATGTCAGAAGAATCAATTTATACCAAGGGAATACTCGCAGGTATTCATCATAATAACCCGTGGTTCGCAGACCACACACACATACTACAGGATTCTCAATTCAAACCAACCCGACTTTTATTACATTACATCATGAGAATAGAAATACTCCCACATTTCAATATTCTACCACAACGCCCCAATCCTCTTGTACATCATACCCTGACGCACCTGGACGTGTCATCTTCCCTAGTCTTTTACCCTCTCCCACCCCCAGCTTGTGCCAGATCAGCTGTCAGCCCTTGGACTGTACAATGAGTGAGATTCGATGAGCACCAACCATCCCAGATCAAATCAAATTTAGCTGCCTTACCCCGATGTTTGTACACTATTTTCTCAAATGGAAGCATGTCATTGACCATTTTGCGCCATTGCGCTACTGTCGGGGACCTATCCGCCATCCATCTCATGGCCACCGCCTTTCTTGCCATAAACAGTGTTTCTCTGAGAAAAATCTTCTCATATAATGACCATTGCTCCTCATTTAACAGTCCCAGTAAACACACCTCCGGCCTGCAAGGTATCGTCCTCCCCATCACTGCCGTTAATAATGTAACCACCTCCTCCCAAAAGCAAAGAATCCGATGACAACCCCACATTAAGTGTATAAAGTCTGCCCTCATCTCTCCACACCTATGACATTGTGAGGACTCCATTCTTCCCATACGATGCAACTTTACGGGCGTTAAATAACATTGGTGTATGATGAACAGTTGCACTAGTTTATTATTTGCAGCTGGTGAAACCAGCAGATGGGAGCCCTGCGCTTCCCTCCATTCCTCTGCTGTGAGTTGTGGAATTAATGCACGCCACCTATCCTCCACCCCCAGGGGTTCCATTCGCATCTTCGCCTCCATTAGATAAGAATAAATTTGGGAAACAGCACCCCTTGTAAACGGCGTGCTCAGCCTCACCACCAAGTCACAGCTGGAATGTGTCACGGAATTCACTGGGAATTGTGCTAATAGAGCATGATACAGCTGTATGCAATATAATTCATCCCCTGGCGGTACATTAAATGCCGCCCGAATCTCACTCACCGTCATTACCAACCCTTCTTCCGTTAGCAATTGTGATATAGCAACTACCTCTCTAGATGACCAGTAACTCTTCCCTACCAACCCGTGCAGATGGGAAAAGCTCGGATTATCCCATAGCGGGCTCTCCGCCACCACCCCCACATATCCCAGTAAATCTTTAGCCTGTTGCCAGACTCGTCTCGCCAGCTTATGTAAGGGTAACAGGGAGCGGTGTCTAAAATCATGCGGCTCCAGTATCGGCCACAAATTTTTTAAGCCCAGCACCCGAGCTAGATGATTCTCAGCATTAGTCTCTAGGGGGGGGGGGGGGGGAGACCCAAGAAATCAAGTACCTGAGCTGCCCCGCCAAATAATATAGAAAAACATCCGGTAACGCAGCCCCAGCCTCGTCTTCAGGTCTTTGTAAAATCGACAACTTGAGCTTAGATCTCCCCCCCCCCACACAAACGGCGCGAACATCGAGTTTATTAGTTTAAAGAACTTTTTAGGCACCAACACATCCATGTGCTCCAACACATACAAGAACTTTGGCATCACTATCATTTTTAATAGATTGACGCGTCCTGCTACTGATAAAGGCAGGCCCTTCCACACCTGTATTTTGTCCCTTAGATACGTGACCAAGGGTATTACATTTAACCCATACGATTTAGAGCTATCTCTAGCAATATTAATCCCTAGGTACTTGAACTCTGATCTCACTGGCAGTCCGCTAAACTGGGTGCCCCATCCACAATTATCCTGTCTCAAAGGCATCAGATACGATTTAGACCAGTTAATTAGTAACCCTGAGTACCTTCCAAAATCGTTAATGAGGGAAATAGCCCTGGGGAGGGTTGCATTGGGGTTCGCCATGAACAACGCCATATCGTCCGCATATAATCCTATCCGGTCCTCTCTGTCTCCTATTCTAATTCCCATATATGCAGGATCCTTCCTGATGTTAAGAGCCAGTGGCTCAATGGCCAAAGCGAAGAGAAGTGGTGAAAGTGGGCACCCCTGCCTCGTGCCCCTATGGAGGCCAAAGGAAGGGGACAGGTCCCCATTCACCAACACCTGCGCTCGTGGAGCTTTATACAACAAGGAGACCCATTTAATAAATCTCTCCCCAAACCCAAATCTTCGCAGCACTGCCAGCAGATAAGGCCATTCTACCGAGTCAAATGCCTTTGCCGCATCCAGAGATGCCACCGCCCAGTCCTGCTGCTCCTCCCATCCAATCTGTGTCACCACCTGTACCCGCCTAATATTTTCTGAGGTGGACTTGCCAGGTATAAAACCGCACTGGTCTGAATGGATGATCTCTTTTATCACTCTGCAGAGTCTACTAGCTAACATCTTAGTCAAGATTTTGTAATCCACTGTCAGCAGCGAGATCGGTCTATATGAACCACAATCTTCTGGCTTTTTGTCTGGTTTTAGCAACACTATTATGGTGGCGTCACACATGGATTCCGGAAGAGCGGAATTCCTATAGCTGTGTTCAAACAGGGCCAGCAATTGGGGGGCCAGCAGCTCTCCATATTGTAAATATACCTCCAGAGGAATACCATCCGGCCCTGAAGCCTTCCCCTTGGCCAATGAAGCCATTCCTTCCAAAATCTCATCTAACGTAAATGGAGCCTCAAGCGATGCCATCCCCTCCGCTGTCAATGTGGGGAACTTTATTCCATCCAAGTATCTCTCCATCTCCTCCATCCTATAATCAACTTTTGATGCATACAGCTGATCATAAAACTGTGTAAATTGCTCGAGAATCTCTCCCGGGGAGGTGTATATCTCATCTCCAGGCCCCGCAATGCCCATCACCGGGGGGGATCTAGAACTGTTTCGTACCATTTGTGCCAGAATTTTACCCGATTGGTTGCCCAATTCAAAATGGGATTGTTTGCTAAAGAATAAGCTATGCGATGTCTTATCCCTCAGGATCTGTAAATATTGTCTACCCAGATTCAACCAAGCATTCCGGTTAGCTGGTGTGGGATCCTGAACAAATACCCCTTCCGCCTGTGAACATTGATATGCTATATCCTCCTCCTGTATGGCGGATGCCCGTTTTACATAGGATATGGAGGATCGGAGACATCCCCTTAAATAGGCCTTGAGAGTATCCCACACCAATGACCGATTCTCCATCTGAGCATGTGCTGCTATAAATATTGATAACTGATCCGGTATGCGATCATTCTGTTGGATGAGCTGAAGCCAAAACGGGTGTATTTTACCCATCCCCCTTCTGCCTACCTGCGCCCTTTTTAATGTCAATAAGATCGGACTATGATCCGAGATCCCTCTCGGTAAATGATCCACTGATTCTATCTCCAGGAAAACCGCATGTGATCCAAATATATGATAAATTCTGGACAACGCGTTGTACTGCAAGGTGTGACATGTAAATTCTCTAATCCCTTCATGTGTCGCCCTCCACAAGTCTATCCATCCCATTTCTTTTACCAACATGTTCAACTGAGTGGGCCTACCAGGGCCTCTACTCCCATTCCCCTGCAGTCTATCCATATCTGGGTCCATAACCAAGTTGAGGTCCCCCATCATGATCACTCGAACCCCCGGGTATGCTGCTACAAATCGGACTGCCTCCTGAATTACTGCCAATGAGGCTGGTGGAGGATTATACACCCCCAGGATCACATATGGGCAGTCGTCTATAACCGCATGTAAAAAAATGTACCGCCCCTCCGGGTCTACATTGGATTGTAGCAATTTCCAACGAAGCTCTGCATGTACTAAGATGGCCACCCCTCTGGAGTATGAAGTGTGCGAAGCGTGACCCGCCCATTGTACCCAGGGCTTATTCAACTGCGCCACAGTGTCCGGTGTCATGTGTGTTTCTTGTAGACACGTTATATGTGGACGCTGTCCCCGCACAGCAGCAAATATCATATGCCTCTTTTCAGTAGACCCCATTCCCCGGACATTCCAGGACATTAACCGTAATCCTGCCATTTCATGTTGTTAACACACATTGGCGCACCATTGCCCTTGATTCTATCCCCCAACCCCTGAGTAACACTTATCCCATTCCCGTATGCATTCCCTTCCATGACTCGTAGGTATGCAATATCAAAGCCGTGTTCTGGGGTAATGTGAGTTGACTCAATATCCTTCATAACACCTTCAAGAACAAACATTGCTCAACAGGAGCTAACCTTTGTAGCCTATACTCTAGGGGGTAGTTTCTACGGCTAGCGTGTTTCTGCCGCAAATACACTATCTGTATGAGTGTAGCGCATCCCCGAGCCAGCATCCCCAGGTACTTATAGAAACATTTTTAATACCTGACGTATAATATCAGTCCCCCATATCTTCCAATTAGAACATATACGGATGTTACTATGGGGCTTGAACTGCCAACCTTATAACATGGGCTTCATGCCCCCCATAACAAGTTGCAGATAATATGGTACATCATCACATCATTATCTTAGAAGGATACTTTCAGCTGAAACGACTGTACTATAAGCAATATGGGGTATCCATGAGTTCCATATGTCAGACATAACTTCCATCCTGCACAGCCACAGCACTCATCTTCGGGGAGATTGCCTATGCTTTCTCGTAACCCATTCTTCCGCCTCAGTTGGATTCGTAAAAAATATGGCTCTGTCTCCATCCACAACCCGCAATCTAGCCGGATATGCCATCGAATAAGGAATCTGCAGGTCTCGTAGTCGGCGCTTGATAGGGACATAGGACGCCCTCTGTCTCTGCAAATCAGGAGAAAAATCCGGATATATGGACACAGAAGCATTTCCAAATCGAATCCCTCCGGCCTTCCGAGCTTCCAGCAGCACCGTATCCCGATCCTTGCAGTTCAGCATCCGAGCAAGCAGAGGTCTTGGGGGAGCACCCGGAGGTGGTAATCGTGCTGGGACCCTGTGCGCCCTTTCTACCGCATACGCCAGCGAGAATGGTGCTTCTGGGAAGGTCTCCTTCAGCCATTTCTCCACAAACTCTCCCGATCTCTGCCCCTCTGCCCTCTCCGGCAGCCCCACAATGCGGAGATTATTACGGCGCGATCTATTTTCCAGATCGTCGGCTTTCTGGCGCCACAAATCCACTTTACAGTGCAGATCTTGTATAGCCGCCGGTACATTAGCAGTGAGATCTTCCAAGGCCGAAATCCTGCCCTCCGTCTCCGTCACTCTTTCCCGCACATTCTGCAGGTCCTGCCTCAATAGGCCCACGTCCACTCTCACCTCATCTATCTTCGCCGCGAGTGTCGTACGTGTCTCAAGGATGGCTGTCAGCAGCTTATCCGATGCCTCCTGCAACGTGAGCCCCGCATCCCGTTCCGAGGGCGCTGATGTGGATGTCCCTGCCATTGCCGCGGCCTGCCCAGCAGAGCACTCGCCGGCGCCATCTTGGATTACCACGCGGGCATAGGATTTCAGTTTTTCCGCCGCATTCATCGCTTTAGGCGGGCTCATCTTTTTTTTGGAAGATGTCCTTCCCTTCCGACGTAGCTGGTAAGGAATTTTGGCAACTTTCACGGATCACAGTACCGTCAGGAGGATATAATGCAGGATGCCAGCCCGGAGCTATCGCCACACACGTCCTCTCACATCAGTAGCTGGCCACGCCCCTCCTGAGTCCTCTTTTTTATTAGAATATATTTTAGGCAGCATGCCAGGTTTGAAGAGGGGTTGAGGTGCCAAAGCAGTAGGAATCCCCCAATAGTGACCCCATTTCGGAAACTACACCCCTCAAGGAATTAATTTATGGTTGTTGTTACCATTTTGACCCCACAGTTTTTACACAGCACATATTTGAATTGGGCTGTGAAATTAAAAAAATGACATTTTTTCCAATAAGATGTCATTTTTGATAAAAAATTCTTATTTTCACAGGGAACAAAATACTCCATTTTGTTGCCCAATTTCTCCTGAGTGCGGCAATGCCCAATTTGTGGCAATAAACTGCCGTTTGGGCCCATGGGTGGCCTCAGAAGGGAAGGAGCGCTGTGTGTTCTTTGGAGTGCAGATTTTGCTGGATTGGTTTTCGGGTGCCATGTTGCATTTGCAGTGCCCCAGAGGAATCAAAGCAATGGAAACCCACCAGAAGTGACCCCATTTTGGAAACTACACCCCTCAAGGAATTAATTGATGGGTAATGTGACCATTTAGACACCATAGTTTCTTCACAGAACTTATTTGAATTGGGCTGGGAATTCAAACAAAATTTATTTTTTCCAATAATATGTAGTTTTGGCTGAAAATTTCTTATTTTCACAAGGAATAAAATACCTCATTTTGTTGCCCAATTTGTCCTGAGTGCAGCAATACCCCATTTGTGGTGATAAACTGACATCTGGGCCCATGGGAGGGCTCAGAAGGAAAGGAACACCATTTGGCCTACTGGGGATTTTCTAGTGCTAAGTCATGTATGCAGAAGCCCCTGAGGTACCAGTACAGTTGAAACCCCCAAAAAGTGACCCCGTTTTAAAAACTACACCCCTTAAGGCATTCATCTAGAGGTGTAGTGAGCATTTTTACCGGAGACATACACCCCATAAACTGTAATGTGGGTTCTCCTGGGTATGGCAATACCCTCAATGTGGCTGTTATCAGCTGCCTGGGCACGCAGCAGGGCCCAGAAGGGAAAGACGAGGGGGGATAAGGTGTGTGGAGGGCATCAGGGTAAGTAAAACTGGGGTAAATTAAAAATCAAGGGATGTATGATACATTTTGAAGCACTCTTTCATACAGAGCCCTGGCTTTTCGGGACACGTGTCTCATTGGTATATTGTGTCATCCCTTATCGCCCTCTTATAGCAGACTTTGTACCTCCTTTGACTTTTTCCTTTCTTGCCAGTTTGGGGAACTTCTCCTGGAAAGTGTTGCCCTGGTACGATGCGTGTGGCCTCGCTTCCAGAAGTACTGGGTGCCCCCCCATTCCTGGTCCCTAAAAATTACTTTCTTGATAACCACCGCTTGAAATTCCAGGAAAGTTCCCGTCTGGCCTGCACACCGACGTAGCACGTACACATTGTACAATGCCATCTGTATGATGTGCCCGGCCAGCTTCTTATACCACACCGCATGGCGCTGTAGGGCTTCAGGACTTGAGCTGACAAGTCCACCCCTCCCATGTATCTATTGTAGTCCAGGTTGCAGTCTGGTTTCGGGGTCTCTGTACTGGTACCTCGTACAGGTACATGGGTACTGGTGTGACATCTCTCTTGTCCTTGTACTTGACACACAATATGTTGCTGCTGGATTGTGCCCTGCCCTCACCCCTTCTGAGTGTTTGCCCTGCAGAGTCTTAGGGAGGCCTCTCAGATTTCTTCTAGCAGTGCCGCATGCCGCAGGACTTCTGGGATCGAGGCAGTTGAAGAGTGGGACGCTGGTATAAAAATTATCCAGGTAGAGGTGGTAACCCTGGTCCAGCATTGGGTGAACCAAATCCCACACAATTTTTGCATTAACTCCCAGTAAGGGGGGGCATTCTGGGGGCTGAATACTGGTTGTCCTTCCCTTCATATATCCTAAGTCTGTAGGTATAACCTGATGCACTCTCGCACAGCTTATACATCTTCACGCCATACCTTGCCCTCTTACTCGGCAGGTACTGGCGGAATTGAACCCTCCCTTTAAAATGTACCAGGGATTCATCTATAGAAATACACTTCTCGGGGGTGTATGATTGGGAAAACCGGGCACTGAAACGGTCTAGTAGGGGTCTCCGTTTATACAAACGGTCAAAACTGGGGTCATCTTGGAGTGGGCACTGCTCATTAGGAGAAGCAAAGTATTGCCTAATTTTTTATGTTTTTTAGGTTCTAGTTCAGATCTGAAGTTGCTTTGAGGGGCCCATATATTAGACACCCCCATCAAACACCCCATTTTATAAACTAGACCCCTCAAATTATTCACAACAGCATGTAGAAAGTTTATGAACCCTTTAGGTGTTTCACAGAAATTTAGAGCAGAGCTAAGTAGAGGTGAAATTTACATATTTATTTTTGTCAGAAAATCCTCTTTATACCATTTTTTTTATAACACAAAAGGTTTTACCAGAGAAACGCAACTCAATATTTATTGCCCAGATTCTGTAGTTCTGAGAAATACACCACATGTGGCCCTGGTGCGATAATGGACTGAAGCACCGGCCTCCGAAGCAAAGGAGCACCTAGAGGATTGTGAGGCCTCCTTTTTATTAGGCACCATGTCCGGTTTGAAGAGGTCTTGTGGTGCCAAAACGTTGGAAACCCCCCAAAAGTGACCCCATTTTGGAAACTAGACCCCTTGAGGAATCCATTGTAGTTTTCTTGGGGTGCATGTGACTTTTTGATCAGTTTTTATTCTATTTTTAGGTGGCGTGGTGACTAAAAAACAGCAATTCTACTATTGTTTTTTTATTCTATTTTTTTTTACAGCGTTCACCGTGCGCTATAAATGACACATTCACTTTATTCTGCGGGGCGATACGATTACGGCGATACCAGATGTTTATAGTTTTTTTTTATGTCTTATGGCGTTTGCACAATAAAATACGTTTTGTAAACAATCATTCACTTTTTGTGTTACCTTATTCTAAGAGCCATAACGTTTTTATTTTTCCATCAATAAAGCCGTGCGAGGACTTATTTTTGGCGTAACGAACTGTGGTTTCCATCAGGACCATTTTTCGGTACATGCGACTTTTTGATCTCTTTTTAATCCATTTTTTGGGAGATGAAGTGACCAAACAATTGTGATTGTGGTTCGGTTTATTATTATTTTCCTTTACGGCGTTCACCGCGTGGGATAAATAACGAAATAATTTTGTAGTTCAGGCCGTTACGGACGCGGCGATACCAATTATGTATAGTTTATTTGTTTGTTTATATATTTTTATTAATAATAAATGACTGATAAGGTAAAAAGGGGGATTTTTACTTTTATTACTTTTAAAACTTTTATTTTCTTATTTTTACAAATCTTTTTTTAACTTTTTTTTTACTTTATTACTTTGTCCCACTAGGGGACTTGAGGGCAGGAGGCTCTGATCGCTATTCTAATACACTGCACTACATGCGTAGTGCAGTGTATTAGAACTGTCAGCTACTCACTGACAGCAAGCATAGTAGGTCCTGACGTTGTCAGGACCCACTAGGCTTCCGTCGATGGCATAGCCGGACGCCATTGTTTGGTGTCCGGTTGCCATAGTCACCATCGCCGGCCGCTATCGTGTAGCAGGCCGGCGATGGCAGCTTAACCCCTAAAAAGCCGCGATCTCTATTGAACGCGGCTTTTAAGGGGTTAATCAGCGGGGACACAGCGATCGGTCCCCGCTGTAGGAGCTGCGGCAGCTGCTGTACGAGACAGCAGCTGTCACAGCTCCTGTATGTGTCGGGAGGACAGCCGAAACGGCCGTTACTCCCGAGACGTACTATTAGGTCATGGAGCGCGAACGATACAGCTACCATGACCTAATAGTACGTCAAGGAGCGGGAAGGGGTTAAGGCCCTTTTACATGGGCCAATGGATCGGGCAAATGCTCGTTGATCGGCCGATCGCATAGTGTCAGAAAATATTATCGTTGTTGGGAGAACATTATCTTGTATAAACAGTGAGATGTGCTGCCGACATGATGGAAATGCATGGGGATGAGCGGTTGTAGCAACGAGCGCTCGTGCCCAAACATAAATACTTGCGAAACGAGCGCCGATCAACGAGCTGTCTCGGTGATCGGCGATCGTTTACACGGCAGGCCATGTAAGAGGACCTTTAGTTGATAGAAGCAGGTCCAAGCAGAGATCCCCCTTATCAGATATACAAGCAAATAGATCACACAACTGAAATCGCATGAGGATTTAAATGCAAGTTTCAGAATATTTCACGCATGCAACTTTTGTCACTGTATAATGCCACGTTCCGGAACTTTCTAGTATAGTTTGTTTTTCCCTCGCTCGCCATTTTCAAGATCTCCATCAGTGAACGGTAATATTCTTATTTATATGACATGATTATGTCCTTGAGCCTTGTATCTTTTCCAGCAAGCAGAGATCATGAAAGTGCTGAAACACAAAATTGCAGAACTTACAGAAAGTCGAATCACTACCGCACCGTGGCAAATGTGCTGAAAACGACATGTATTTATATGCGGTTTTGCTGTGATACGGCTTTCTGCCACACTATTACCACCCCATGTGAGCATACCCTTAAATGAAAACATGCACACTTAGGGCTCATTCACACGTGCGTGATTCCAGTCCGTGTGCTGTGCGTTGAAACAACACACAGCACACGGACCCATTGATTTCAATGGGGCCGTTCACACATGCAGGAGTTTTCACACACCTAGTCGCCCATTGAAGTCAATGGGTGCGTGAAAACCACGGACAGCACATGGACACACATCTGTGTGCTGTCCGTGTTTTACGCATCAATTACATTGAAAAAAAGAAAAGAAGCGCTTGCGAATGCATGAAAAACCTATGCCACACGCAAAGCACACCGATGCAAAAACGCAACGCACACGGACAGATTTACGCACGTAAATCTGTCACGCTCGTGTGAATGAAGCCTTAATCTGTATTCACACGAGCAGATTTTTTTGTAGTTTTGCAGCAACTTTTTATGCAGTTTTTATTGCCAAAAATTATAGGGGGGGGGGGGACAAAATCCCGTAAAAAAAATTGTTGGAAGTAAAATAAAAACACAAAAGACGACACGTATGAAAAAAGCCTTAAATAAGCTTAACTATGCGATGGTTTTAAATTAAGGAAAATAATTTTTGAGGATTAAACCGAGAAGAAAGCAAAACATTCCCTGTACACCTCCTTTGATGGAGTATGCAGACAGAGACAGCTGGTTAATAGTAAAACTAAAGTAGAAACATCAATTCTTCATGACATAAAGAAACACTTGTACAAATAATTAAAAAACCTTAAACAAAATGTAATGGAGGGAAGGTGCGAAAATAATTCTTTTATTTGTAAGGCCACATTCACATGGCGTTTGTGATATCCGCCGAGCATATACAAATGTGTAACATTTTCTGTTTACGTCTGTTTTTTATATCGTGTACGTTTAGTGTATACTCATACATCGGCATACTTTTGTCCATTTTTTACCTAAAAAAAAAGTACACTTTTATACATGACACTTAACGTAAACTACACACTCTGAAATAGGTCTTTGGACATCCACAGATCCAACCTTGCAGTGCAAACGCTGGCGCAGCGTCCCAAGCAGCACAGAGAATTTCAGGTAAAACATGTGCAAATCTTGTAGACGGTCACAGAGTTACAGAATGAACGGAGCAGGGTCCCGAAGAGTATTTCGGAAGAAGCGTGAGCTGATCTTGTGGGAGGTCAGAGACTAAAAGTGCAATAGTGGGATTCTAGAGCAGCACAGAGTATTTCAGCTTATTGACCATGTGGGGTGGAAGTAACCTTTTTACTCATGTGATGATGTTAGTGAGGTCAGGGATGCATGTGACAGGGGTAGTGTCAGAGTAATTTGCTTCTCCTGACTAAAAATATGGCCGCTTACGAAACGCCTTCCTCCTCTCTGAATACAGCACAGCGTTTTATTTAAATTTTTTTATTCCTCTCCCAACGACAACCAGACTTTCTCCGGGGGGAACCTCAGCGAATAATGAGAGATGCAGGACCAGGCCTTTCTGATAGAAACCTTTGAAAAACGTTCTCGTCCAGATGTGAAACTTTGACAGGCTGGATCTGGTCTGGTAATGCGGAGCCAGGTGGCTAATGTAGCTGGCGGATTCCTCCCTCTCATGCCGAGCCAAGTGGCAACCTTATTAGTGCTGGAGGCATGCAAGGCCTGTGAATGAAGTACGTAAAACACGCGTTTACCTCGCGTTCCGCCCAAACAATTCAGTTATTTAAAGCCTGAGGAATTTAAGAGAATCACCGTGACCTCGCGTGACTAGCCATCGAGACGTCAATGCGAAAGTTCTCATCACTGCGCCCATAAACCGCATCTGAATCTGCAAATAATCCCTTCTTCCTTTGCGTGGCTCCAGATCATCATGACCCAGAGCCAAACATTCTTCTTCGACTATGCCATTTTCTCCATATCCTGAACCTTCAATGCTCCTGTGGTTATAGGAGTGGATTCCCGCACGTCTTGGGCACGTCTACTGCATCCTTTACCGCTGGTTGACTCCTTTTTGGTCCCCAGAACCCATAAGAAGTTTTGCCAAGCGTAAAGTTGTTGTGCTATAGACAGAGGCGTGAAAGGGCAAGGGGTAAGCATGGCCTGTCTGGGTCCCAAGTTCTACTTATCAGTCAAATTCAGGGACTGTCATAAATGATTCTATCGACTGCTGAGATACAGAGAGTAAAGCCGCGGTGAATATTGATTTTCTGTGCAGTAGGCCTTGGCTGCTCTTGTATTTAAGTCGAAGTTCACATCTCGGTTACATTAGGAGTCTCCATCACAGATTGTGCCAAAAATGACGGATAATAGAGTGAGCTACACAGTGCTATTATTTCCGATAAAATTACAAAAACTGACGGAAACCAATGGAACAAATTAACGTCAAGTGAGTTCCATTGGTCAGAATTGGTATCCGTCATGTGACGTATCCAAAATGGAAACCAGTGATGTGAACTTATCCTTATCAGGTATATTGTTAAAAGACTCCCCCCAAAGATAAGCTGATGACAAGGTGTCCTACTGCCGAGACCCCCATCTGCGAGGGAACTTTGCAACAAATGTTACATTTTTCACATCGGAAATGAAGCATGATACAGTTCTCATTAACATCAATGGGATGTCTATGCAATACATTGACCTGCCTGGTCCTCTAGAGTAAAGGTGATATTACACAGCCCGACGAGACAGCTCGTTGATCGGCGATCGTCTGCTCCTTACACCAGGAGCTCTGGATGGGGACGAGCAGTCGTTACTCTGATCGGCCGTCCCCATCCATTTATATCATGTCGGCAGCGTGTCTACCGGTTTACACACCAAGATGTGCTGCCGACAACTAGAATAGTTTCGGCATTTAAAACGATACAATCATCTGATGAACGAGCGTTTCTTCATTCATCGGCTGATCGTTGCTCTGTTTCCACAAGGCAATTATCAAGAACGAGCGTTCCGTGAACGCTCGTCTGCCCGATAATTGGCTGGTGTATAAGGGACTTAAGACACTCTAACAGGGGTTGTCGCTTTTCTTTTTCAGACCCCTGGATGACAAATCTATCTGGTTTTATCCAGTGCCACACACATCACACTACCACTCCAGCATTAGGAGACAAGGGTGGAGACCCTTCTAGAAACTGCATTCGCAGCCATGCTGGTTTTTAGCAGGCCAGTAACAGAAAATACCAACTGGATGAAATGAAAATGTGTTCTGTCAGGCCTCATTCACACGACAGGGTTTCCCGGCCGGGTGCCGGCCGTTCATAAATCGGCCGGCACCCGGCTGCATTAGGAATGATAGACCCCTAATGGGGCTATTCACACGACCGATTTTTTGACGGCCGGGAAATCCGGCCGTCAAAAAATAGGACATGCTCTATCTTTGCCCGGGCACCCGGCCGCCCGGCTCCCATAGAAGTCTATGGGGCCGGGTATTACACGGCCATCACCGGAATGTGTCCCGAGTGATGGCTGGGTTTCCCGGCGCTTGCGCTCTATCTCCTCCTCCTCACAGCGCAGAGTGCATGTGAGGAGGAGGAGTTGATGCCATTCTGACGAATGGCATCGCTGTACACTGTGTAGCAGGGCTGGGGTGTACAGCAGGTGGAGGGAGCGCTGCGCTGGCTCCCTTCCCCTGCTTGTTAAAAGCACCCTGGCTCGGTGACACCTTCGATGGCGCCGCTAGTAGCAGCAGCTGCTGATGCTGCGGTTGCTACTACTGCAGCGACGCCACTATAGCAGAGCAGGGAGGTATCTCCCCGCTCTGCTATGTGCTAGCCGCACTTTAGCTCCTTGAAGGAACGGAATCCCCGTGTTTTCGGGGATTCCGCTCCTGGACGGAGCGCTTGATGTCTCTGTCCATATCTGGGCAGTGACATCAGGGGAAACTCCTGAA
Source organism: Rhinoderma darwinii (assembly GCF_050947455.1). Taxonomy (NCBI): domain Eukaryota; kingdom Metazoa; phylum Chordata; class Amphibia; order Anura; family Rhinodermatidae; genus Rhinoderma; species Rhinoderma darwinii. The sequence goes on from NC_134699.1 coordinate 63,951,102, forward strand.
GCGGAATCCCCGAACACATGGGGATTCCCCTTCAGGAGCTGCCGCTGATGTCACTGTCCGGATCTGCCCGGCCCGGCACGGATGCATAACTTTATGCAAACCGGCCGGGCAAAATGGCCGATTTTACCGGCCGACACTCGGGCTCGGGAACGACCCGGTCGTGTGAATCCCGCCTAAATGTAGACGCTATGGACGTATGCTTCTAAACCATGTGGTGAAATACACTTTGCACTTTATTCCACAAGGTGGCTCCACCTGTCCTGCGTCAATGTCATTTAATCTGTAGTTCGTTAATGCAGAATGCGCTGTGTGGTTTGTAGCAAGAGGTCTGACAACAAACTGAACTCTGATTGGTTGTGACATAGCAGTGAGAGGCGTAACTTGCAGCTTCTGGGAACCAATGCAAAACCTGTAACAGGGCCCCCCACCCCACCTATCACGTGGCATTACTAATATTGGTATATTCTTATGGGGTAAATAGGGGTTTTGGGCCGTACAAGCGCCAGGGCCCGTGTGCGACTGCTACCGCCCGGCCCTCTATAGTTACACTACTGATGACAACGTTCTTGAATGGGACTAAAACAAACATTTAAAGGGTTGTAAACTTTCAGCGATGCAGTCGTTCTTGTTTCTCTTGACCCCTTTAGTGTTTATTTCAGCGTATAGTTTCTGTCCCATCCAAACGCTCCCTGGACTGTATCTAGTTATTCTGGTACTTCACAAGCGTTCAATGCCCAATCATCATATAAACATTTACAAGTGCCTATAAAATTGCGGGATGTCAATAATGAGACGAGTAACAAAAGGGAGAGAGTTGTGTTTGCAATTATGGAGCGAGGACATTTTATCAGGTAATGAGGGGCCGACGGTTCCCTATTACTGTGGAGAAGGTGGTTTTATGGGCAGCGGTTCGTCACATAGCCTAGCCTCCAATAAACAGTGAGGCTGACTCACGGAGGAGGACAAGATGGAAGTCGGCTGACTCAATCCTGCACGCGTCTCCGTGTGAAAAAGTCATATCCAATCCTTTGCATAGGATCGAAAGCAAATTAGAGTGAATTCCTAATATTTTCTTAAACGAAACATAAAATGATAGCAATATTTTACATCATGCTGATTTTTTGAGTTATCGCTATAAAACTTCTTGTTAGGGGTTTATTGGAAATAACAAAACCAGGGGTGGGTCCAAAACATGAAAGACGTGCAAATCTTTCCATTATAATTTTTTCTGTTTATGTGCCACTCCTGGTTTAGGCTACAAATACTGACCAAAATACTGCTGTGGGACAGCGGCCTAAAAGAGAAGGAGCCACAGAGAGACGGAAGAAGGGAAAAAAGAAAGCAGGGACTATGCATTCATATTCTGGGTGACTGCGTGACTAAATGATTGCTCCAGAGCTGAAAAAATGGCTGCATATAGTGTAGCTCAGTGTACCTCTGTTTTTACATGGAGGCATACGGAGGTAAAACCTCCGTATAAAATCAGAGAGGAATGAAATTGTGGCATGGTCCATTGCATGCCATGTTATGGAAGAATTCTCAATGCAATGCTTCTATGGCGGAACACGTTGTCGCATGGATGCACCATACGGCAGTAAACTTACAGATCCATAATACGGAACTATGGGGACTCCAAGTGACACCGTACAGGCTCTATGTACATGGCATTGATGTAATTTGCAAATATCCTTTGAGAGTCCCTGTGATCTCATGACTAAACATGTACAATGCAATCAGTGTTTATTTGTCTATAGATGTGATATCCGTTAAGACACATCACAAAGAGAGAAATCGGGAGAAAATGGATCAATCATTCTTTTCCCAAGCAAATAGATGGGGAGAATAAATACACAATAAAAAAAATAACTACTTATTATTACGGATTATCCTATTTTGCCTGTAAACCCCCATAGCTTAGTAACCTTACCACACTGGCATCTTCGCAACGTCTATCAACTGGAGGGTTTAGTGGGGCCCCTGCGACGGTTTATTGAATATTCTCTCACTCTTTTAGTGTTTGTTTTGTCGGAGCGCAGTTCTCACGAGACAAATATTTACATTTCGAGATGTGTCGCTTTTGGCAGGGTATAAGAAAGGAGAGAAAAAAAAAAAAAACTTCCTCGTTTTTTTTTTACTGTGGCGAGGAAATGATTTGTTTTCTTGTCTGCTTGACCCAGCACAGGACAAAAGCACCTTGCAAATATCAGCCACTTGACAAGAAAAGAGCAAGCGGCCAAGCAATGAGCAGACGGGATTCAGGGAAGCTGGTGAGAATCGCACTTCTATAAATGAGGGGTTTGTTTGGGAGTGACATCATGGCAATGACATCATACCCGCCATTACATAAGGTTAACCCCCTATGGTTCCATCACCCCAGCCTCGGCAACATTCACACTAGGGATGGAGCAATTCTTCCTAAGCATTAAGGTAAAGGCATTCCGCAAATTAGGTCTTGCTATATATCCTATTTAATACTGAATATTGGTCCAATCAGGTCTCAGATTTCAGACTCTTATCCTAGGAGGGGCGTTCTTACGTGCTCATTGTCATCCTCTGCTGAGTAATGCACTTTTTAAGGGCTACCAAGATGAGTGGGGGAAGGGAAGTAAAAAAATATAAATAAATATAAAAAAATATTGGCCCAAAATATTTAAAAAAAATAAGTAACCTTCATATTAAACCTACCTTATTCATTCTGCCCCATTTCCATCATCATTCATCGGTCCCAGCTATTCACAAGTGAACATGATCACCGTCTACGTGGTGTTATCAATTCACGTGACTGTGCCAGTCAATAGATGCCCAAAGTGATGTCATCACACTCTGTGGCAATTGGTCAAAGTAGTTTTTAAAAGGGTCGAGGGCGTTTTTAATTCTTATACTTCATGCCCTTGACTTATTGCTGTAATCTGGAAAAGCCTTGAAATAAATCTGTGGAACAACAAGGCTTCGTCACTCACCGTTTTGTTCATCCAATTCATTTCCAATATCATAACCCATCTGCTTCTGTCTGCCAATAATAGATGAGAGGGCGTCCAGGCCAGCGTCTTGTTCTGCATACAGAAATAATAAACGTTAAAATCGCGGTCAGCAGTCATTCTGTGAACTGAACATGTAGCCATAAGAATATGGTCACCACTCCATAACGCTATAATAGAGAGCCTGACTGCGTCTATGTCTTAATAATTAAAGGATGGAAACAGAATATACATACTAAGGGCCCCTCCAAAAAATAATAATAAAATAAAAAAGAGAAATACCCAGGTGGTAGAGGTCATTTTAAGATCCAGTTCAATTGATATATACAATTGAGAATCCTTGCAAATACTTTGCTAGCCTTGTACTGATCTTGCGTATCACCATTTCCTAAGGTACCCATACACATCAGATGATAGTCAGCTGAACCCGCCGATTTCGGCAGGACCAGCCGCTGCCAGAAGTGTCTGCCAGCGTCTTATTCCCCTCTCCACATTGAATACACATGCGCGCTCAGCCGAGCCAAGATGCAGGTGTATGGCAGAGTCAGGAGGGATAGAAGTCTTGAGTGTATAGGCAGCTTTAAGCTGGCCAGGACACAAGATATTTATCTGCAGACCCAGCTTATTTTAGTACCGTCTGCAGTTAATCTTAAACTAGCCACACACTTTAGATAGCGGTCGGCCGAACGACCGGCTATTCCTCCTGACTCCCCAAATTAAACATGTGACTATTCTCTTCCCCAACATCTGCCACCGTTGAAGAGTGGGGACGCCGCCATACACATTAGATAGTCAGTCCCTACTAAAATTGGCGGGTTCAGTCTACGTACATCTAATGTGTATGTCTACCTTTATGTGTACGACCACCACAGACATCAGATGGTCAGAAAATCTCACCAAATGGTCTGCAGATAAATATCTCATGTCTACGGCCAGCTTTATACTCCAGTCAAATCCAGAGCTTCATTGAAAATTCTGCTGATAGCTCTCAAGCGCACAAATTTCACCACTGCCCACGAGTGATTCAATGTCTATACAGAGCATGCTTTGCTTTGGAGCATTGTGGGAGATGTAGTGTTTCAATGAGGCACATTATATTAGTGTGAGGTGTTAAAAACACAACAACATCTAGCTCAATGTGGAACCTCCTAGGCTTTGTGCCCATGGGGGTGTGTCTGTCTGCACGGTGCTGACAGATTCTAAAAAGCAGCCAGTAGAATTGTGAATGCAGCCCTGGTTGTGACTGGAGTATGATAGAACCGATCAATATAAATGTACTCCAATGTGGTGTATTGTATTTACAAAGTTACTCTCAAACTCAAAAGGTGAACACACACACGTAGACAAGATTCCCTGTTGGTTTAGAAACCAAGTGTAGAAGTTCTTGAAAATTTCTCATTGTTGAGGCACCAGGTTTATGGCACAGAAAGGGTTATAATGAGTTGACCAGACAGGGATTCCTCTCATCTTAATTAGGGACATCTCCGCGGCTTCCAGACACCCCAAAGGATCGCCGTGTCTGTGTAGAGGCCCAGATGTGCGCCAATTGCATTTTCTTTGTATTAGAAAACTCTATGGTCTTATTCCCCCTTCCCATTCTCAGGCCCCATACACATGGCCGTGCACGTAATCACGGTCCGCGATCACGGGCCGGCCGGCCACCTGCATTTTATGCCCGTGCTCCCATACAAAGCATGGGAGCATGGTCCATAAAAAAGCAAAAGATAGTCATATCCTATTTTTTGCGGAGGATTTCTGCGGCCCGGACACCTTCGCGTAAACGTGGTCAATAGAAGTGAATGAGTCCGTAATTTCGGACCGCTGTAACGGATGAATTCTACGGTTGTGTGCATGGGGCCACAATCAGTGTTCCTGTGCCTCACTGCCTGAAGACAGGGGCTGCTATGGGATCCCAAAAGTCCTGGAGAGTAAATGATGAGAAATAAAATAATAAAAACATCAAAATGTATCTCTGCACAACTATGAAATTCCATATTTTCCTTATTATTTCTCTCATCCCCAATGGCAGCCATAAACACAGGACCTCCAGCAACGAGCAATTCGACTGGACGACTGGGGATTTTGTAGGCTGATTTCTAGGAACGTTTTAGCGCTGCCAGAACATGTAATCTCCTCGATCTGACAGCTTTGTTCTTTGAAATCAGACCCAGAAAAACGTTTGCAACAAATTAGGCCTAATTTTCTGTAATGGTACAGCATGAACGTTCTTACACAGAGCAAAACGTCTGATAATTGATGTGGACAATCCTGAAAACAGGGCGTTAGTGATCGCCACTTTGCCTCGCTGAGGCCTATTAAGACTGCTGTGTAGGGAGAAACGAAATTATTAGATCTATACTGGCTGGCATTCCTTTCTGGTTAAAACCAATTCCACAGAGAGAGTATTACACATGGATTCAATCAGCACCCACGTAGAATAGGAGGGGAAAAGCTGAATTCAAACTATTCCTACATTGATTCTGTATCCCACCAGGGATAGGGGATCTGCCCTTCAATACTGCTAGGGGGAGGAAAGTATAAACTTCTCTGGGCACCACAAACGGGTAACTGGTGCAATCGTCACCTTTATAATGCCCCCACAGTTGCCTCCACACAGTATAATACCCCTATAACTGCCCTCCACACAGTATAATGCCCCCACAGTTGCCTCTACACAGTATAATGCCCCTATAACTGTTCTCCACACAGTATAATGCCCCCTATAGTTGCCCCGACGCAGTAAAATGACACATAACTTCCCCCACGCTGTACAATGCCCCCGCACAGCCCTAATTGTGCCTCATAAAAATAACATACATACTCACCTAACCCCGTTCCCACGATGAGTGGAGGAGATCCCTCTGCTCCTCTGGTGTGTGCGGCTCTGCGCGATGACATCACTGCCTCGCGTTCGGCGATACATAGTGAATGGTAGAGCAGGGACCTTACGGTCCCCTGCGCTACCATTTGATTCAACTGTATCTGTGTCCTGAAGATGCAGATACCGTTTAAACCAGGAAAACGATATGCACAAGATGACGTCGGTTAAAGAGTCTCTGTCACCACATTATAAGTGCCCTGTCTCCTACAAAACGATCTATTTTTACCACTTTATTAGCGATTTTAGATTTATGCTAATGAGTGTCTTAATGCCCAAGTGGGCGTATTTTTACTTTAGACCAAGTGGGCGTTGTACAGAGGAGTGTATGACGCTGACCAATCAGTGACCAATCAGCGTCATGCACTTCTCTCCATTCATTTACTCAGCGCATAGGGATCCTGCTAGATCCTTATGTGCTGTCTTATACGAACACATTAACAATACTGAAGTGTTTAGACGGTGAATAGACATTCCACGGGATGTCTATTCACAATCTCTGCACTTCGTTACTGTATTTGTGGTACTTACAGCAGAGGAAGCGTAATCTCGTTGTAACCTGTCATTTACAGCGTAATCTCGCGGGATTACGCTTCCTCTGCTGTAACTACCACAGACAGAGTAACTAAGTGCAGAGATTGTGAATAGACATCCCGTGGAATGTCTATTCACTGTCTAAACACTTCAGTATTGTTAATGTGTCAGTATAAGACAGCACATAAGGATCTAGCAGGATCCCTATGCGCTGAGTAAATGAATGGAGAGGAGTGCATGACGCTGATTGGTCACTGATTGGTCAGCGTCATACACTCACCTGTACAACGCCCACTTGGTCTAAAGTAAAAACACGCCCACTTGGGCATTAAGAAACTAATTAGCATAAATCTAAAATCGCTAATAAAGTGGTAAAAATAGATCGTTTTATTAAATAAAAAGCTCTGCTGTCACCTACATTATAGCGCCGATCTCCTTATATAGGAGACAGGGCACTTATAATGTGGTGACAGAGCCTCTTTAATTGCGCTGAATTTCTGTTTCATTTTTTTTTTCCCGATTACTTGCCCAGCCCCACTGTAGGCAGTGTAAAGAACCACAGTCTACAGAATACACTAAAGCTGGCCAAACACATTAGATAAATGAGATCGGCCCCCAATGTATAGAAGAGCAGACCGACTGTTTCTAACATTTGGTGTTGGAGGAAAGAAGTTGGATTTGTACATGGCCTTTGTTACCCAGCACAGATAAGCGCTGCCAGCTATCTTAAGCGGATAGACACCTTACATTGGTTTTCAGGGACTTAAAAGGGGACCCTAGTCGATCAGCAAAACGAATGATGTCACCAATTCCAAACTACGCGAATAATGTCACGTGCTGGGACAGTTTACCTGTTATAATCCGTTGCTGTTGTTGCCTCAGTTCTCCATTCCCAAAACCTCTTGTCTCCTCTGGTTCCTCAATCACCCATGGGTTGTACTGAGACAATCCTGCAGCTCCGCCAGTCATCAGACTCGACCTGGTTAATGGAAGAATGCAATAAATTAGGAAACGTAAAAGTCCTTTAATCTGGCGAATTTCCTGATCTGGCAAAAAAAAAAAGGTCATGACTGATTAACAGGAATTTACATTAAAGTCTGGCACTTCGCTGATCTACTGTGGATGAAGATGATAGAGCGGTCCCCTTGAAAATGGTAAAAAAAAAGGCAGTGGTGCCGGCACTAGACCGCCAGTGCCTAGGTGTCAATGCCCGGAAGTGTAGTCGGGACTACAGGTGTGTGCAAGAGAGACTTCTCGGACATCTTCAGGAGCCACCAGAGAGCAGCTAAGTGCATATAGTGTATATAACGTAGTCAGATTGTTCAGAATAAGCGTTAATCTGGCATCTCAGCAGTCATGAGGATGTCAGATTAACAGAATTCATGACCTCAAATATAAATTGCCCAGCCATTTACATTTTAATTCACTATATGCTAGTCAGTTTATAGGCAGCGGTCGTCTTTCATCAGCCACAAGGGGGCTGCTCTTAGTGGGGGGGGGGGGGGGGGGGGTTATATCTGGAATAAAAAAATCTGACTAAAGAACAGGACACATTTATAGCCAGCAAGTTAGTGATCTGGTTGGTAAACGTACACTAGATTAGAGGTATTGGCCCCCTACACAATAAAAAGGACCCCGAGCTCCTTAACTGCAGAGGTTCTCTCCATATCAGGGGCACTGAACTACATATAGCAAGTGTGATGTAGAGAAACCAAAGTAACCAGTACAACCCACAAAAGCTAGGAATAAGCCAATCTTTTGTAATGCCAGTGCAGGGCTGGGCGATTATTTAGCCGCACCACTTTTTGCAAGCCCCCTATTTGCATGCAACGCAATTGAATTAATATTTATCCCCTGAGGCTGCTGTATACTACTGTATATCATATACCCCCTGACACTGCCCATACTCAGTATATTGCCACCATAGTGCTCCCCACACAGAATAATGCCCCATAGATCCCCCACACAGTATAATGCCCCTATAACTGCCCTCCACAGTATATTGCCCCCATAACTGCCCTCCACAGTATAATGCTCCTCTAACTGCCCTCCACAGTATATTGCCCCCCATAACTGCCCTCCACAGTATAATGCTCCTCTAACTGCCCTCCACACAGTGTAATGCCCATAAAACTGCCCTTCACACAGGATAATGCCCCTATAACTGCCCTCCACACAGGATAATGCTCCTCTAACTGCCCTCCACACAGTATAATGCCCCTATAACTGCCCTCCACACAGTATAATGCCCCTATAACTGCCCTCCACACAGTATAATGCCCCTATAACTGCCCTCCACACAGGATAATGCTCCTCTAACTGCCCTCCACACAGTATAATGCCCCTATAACTGCCCTCCACACAGTATAATGCCCCTATAACTGCCCTCCACACAGTATAATGCCCCTATAACTGCCCTCCACACAGTATAATGCCCCTATAACTGCCCTCCACACAGGATAATGCTCCTCTAACTGCCCTCCACACAGTATAATGCCCCTATAACTGCCCTCCACACAGTATAATGCCCCTATAACTGCCCTCCACACAGTATAATGCCCCTATAACTGCCCTCCACACAGTATAATGCCCCTATAACTGCCCTCCACACAGTATAATGCTCCTATAACTGCCCTCCACACAGTATAATGCCCCTATAACTGCCCACCACACAGGATAATGCTCCTCTAACTGCCCTCCACAGTGTAACGCCCATAAAACTGCCCTCCACACAGTATAATGCCCCTATAACTGCCCTCCACACAGGATAATGCTCCTCTAACTGCCCTCCACACAGTATAATGCCCCTATAACTGCCCTCCACACAGTATAATGCCCCTATAACTGCCCTCCACACAGGATAATGCCCCTATAACTGCCCTCCACACAGGATAATGCCCCTCTAACTGCCCTCCACACAGGATAATGCTCCTCTAACTGCCCTCCACACAGTATAATGCCCCTATAACTGCCCTCCACACAGTATAATGCCCCTATAACTGCCCTCCACACAGGATAATGCTCCTCTAACTGCCCTCCACACAGTATAATGCCCCTATAACAGCCCGCCACACAGTATAATGCTCCTATAACTGCCCTCCACACAGGATAATGCTCCTATAACTGCCCGCCACACAGTATAATGCTCCTATAACTGCCCGCCACACAGGATAATGCCCCTATAACTGCCCGCCACACCGTATAATGCCCCTATAACTGCCCTCCACACAGGATAATGCCCCCATAACTGCCTCCACACAGTATAATGCCCCCATAACTGCCTCCACACAGTATAATGCCCCCATAACTGCCTCCACACAGTATAATGCCCCTATAACTGCCCTCCACACAGTATAATGCCCCTATAACTGCCCTCCACACAGTATAATGCCCCTATAACTGCCCTCCACACAGTATAATGCCCCTATAACTGCCCTCCACACAGTATAATGCCCCTATAACTGCCCTCCACACAGTATAATGCCCCTATAACTGCCCTCCACACAGTATAATGCCCCTATAACTGCCCTCCACACAGTATAATGCTCCTATAACTGCCCTCCACACAGTATAATGCCCCTATAACTGCCCACCACACAGGATAATGCTCCTCTAACTGCCCTCCACAGTGTAACGCCCATAAAACTGCCCTCCACACAGTATAATGCCCCTATAACTGCCCTCCACACAGGATAATGCCCCTATAACTGCCCTCCACACAGGATAATGCCCCTCTAACTGCCCTCCACACAGGATAATGCTCCTCTAACTGCCCTCCACACAGTATAATGCCCCTATAACTGCCCTCCACACAGTATAATGCCCCTATAACTGCCCTCCACACAGGATAATGCTCCTCTAACTGCCCTCCACACAGTATAATGCCCCTATAACTGCCCGCCACACAGTATAATGCTCCTATAACTGCCCTCCACACAGGATAATGCTCCTATAACTGCCCGCCACACAGTATAATGCTCCTATAACTGCCCGCCACACAGGATAATGCCCCTATAACTGCCCGCCACACCGTATAATGCCCCTATAACTGCCCTCCACACAGGATAATGCCCCCATAACTGCCTCCACACAGTATAATGCCCCCATAACTGCCTCCACACAGTATAATGCCCCCATAACTGCCTCCACACAGTATAATGCCCCTATAACTGCCCTCCACACAGTATAATGCCCCTATAACTGCCCTCCACACAGTATAATGCCCCTATAACTGCCCTCCACACAGTATAATGCCCCTATAACTGCCCTCCACACAGTATAATGCCCCTATAACTGCCCTCCACACAGTATAATGCCCCTATAACTGCCCTCCACACAGGATAATGCCCCCATAACTGCCTCCACACAGTATAATGCCCCCATAACTGCCTCCACACAGTATAATGCCCCTATAACTGCCCTCCACACAGTATAATGCCCCTATAACTGCCCTCCACACAGGATAATGCCCCCATAACTGCCCTCCACACAGTATAATGCCCCTATAACTGCCCTCCACACAGGATAATGCCCCCATAACTGCCTCCACACAGTATAATGCCCCCATAACTGCCTCCACACAGTATAATGCCCCCATAACTGCCTCCACACAGTATAATGCCCCTATAACTGCCCTCCACACAGTATAATGCCCCTATAACTGCCCTCCACACAGTATAATGCCCCTATAACTGCCCTCCACACAGTATAATGCCCCTATAACTGCCCTCCACACAGTATAATGCCCCTATAACTGCCCTCCACACAGTATAATGCCCCTATAACTGCCCTCCACACAGTATAATGCCCCTATAACTGCCCTCCACACAGTATAATGCTCCTATAACTGCCCTCCACACAGTATAATGCCCCTATAACTGCCCACCACACAGGATAATGCTCCTCTAACTGCCCTCCACAGTGTAACGCCCATAAAACTGCCCTCCACACAGTATAATGCCCCTATAACTGCCCTCCACACAGGATAATGCCCCTATAACTGCCCTCCACACAGGATAATGCCCCTCTAACTGCCCTCCACACAGGATAATGCTCCTCTAACTGCCCTCCACACAGTATAATGCCCCTATAACTGCCCTCCACACAGTATAATGCCCCTATAACTGCCCTCCACACAGGATAATGCTCCTCTAACTGCCCTCCACACAGTATAATGCCCCTATAACTGCCCGCCACACAGTATAATGCTCCTATAACTGCCCTCCACACAGGATAATGCTCCTATAACTGCCCGCCACACAGTATAATGCTCCTATAACTGCCCGCCACACAGGATAATGCCCCTATAACTGCCCGCCACACCGTATAATGCCCCTATAACTGCCCTCCACACAGGATAATGCCCCCATAACTGCCTCCACACAGTATAATGCCCCCATAACTGCCTCCACACAGTATAATGCCCCCATAACTGCCTCCACACAGTATAATGCCCCTATAACTGCCCTCCACACAGTATAATGCCCCTATAACTGCCCTCCACACAGTATAATGCCCCTATAACTGCCCTCCACACAGTATAATGCCCCTATAACTGCCCTCCACACAGTATAATGCCCCTATAACTGCCCTCCACACAGTATAATGCCCCTATAACTGCCCTCCACACAGGATAATGCCCCCATAACTGCCTCCACACAGTATAATGCCCCCATAACTGCCTCCACACAGTATAATGCCCCTATAACTGCCCTCCACACAGTATAATGCCCCTATAACTGCCCTCCACACAGGATAATGCCCCCATAACTGCCCTCCACACAGTATAATGCCCCTATAACTGCCCTCCACACAGGATAATGCCCCCATAACTGCCTCCACACAGTATAATGCCCCCATAACTGCCTCCACACAGTATAATGCCCCCATAACTGCCTCCACACAGTATAATGCCCCTATAACTGCCCTCCACACAGTATAATGCCCCTATAACTGCCCTCCACACAGTATAATGCCCCTATAACTGCCCTCCACACAGTATAATGCCCCTATAACTGCCCTCCACACAGTATAATGCCCACCATAACTGTCCTCCACACAGTATAATGCCCCTATAACTGCCCTCCACACAGGATAATGCTCCTATAACTGCCCTCCATACAGTATAATGCCCCTATAACTGCCCTCCACACAGTATAATGCCCCCATAACTGCCTCCACACAGTATAATGCCCCTATAACTGCCCTCCACACAGTATAATGCCCCTATAACTGCCCTCCACACAGTATAATGCCCCTATAACTGCCCTCCACACAGTATAATGCCCCTATAACTGCCCTCCACACAGTATAATGCTCCTATAACTGCCCTCCACACAGTATAATGCCCCTATAACTGCCCACCACACAGGATAATGCTCCTCTAACTGCCCTCCACAGTGTAACGCCCATAAAACTGCCCTCCACACAGTATAATGCCCCTATAACTGCCCTCCACACAGGATAATGCCCCTATAACTGCCCTCCACACAGGATAATGCCCCTCTAACTGCCCTCTACACAGTATAATGCCCCTATTGCTGCCCTGCACACAGTATAATGCCCCTATAGCTTCCCCCCACAGTATAATATCCACCATTAGCTGTCACCATGCTATATAATACCCCAGAGCTTCCCCCACACAGTATAATGCCCGATACAGCTCAAATAGGGTCTGATAAAATACAATTCTAGCCCCGTTCCAAGTGGAGGAGATCCTTCTGATACTCCGGTCTGTGTGGCTCGGGGCAGACAGGCGCGATTACATCACTGCCTCGCGCCTGTCTTCACCGAGCTGTGAGCGTCCGGCAATACATAGTAAATGATGGAGCAGGGACAGTACTGCCCCCTGCTCTACCATTCGATTCAACTGTATCTGCGTACTGATGATGCAGTTGAAATTGGGGGGAAAAAATGAAAGAAATTGAAATGCTCAAGATGATGTCGATGAATTGCACCGGGTTTTGTTTTAATTTATTTTTTTTTGGTTAATTGCCCAGCCCTACGCCAGGGTGATTATGTCAATGGGCATCTTTACATTCTTAATGGCAAGAAAAGCTGCAAAATGGGATCTATGTATAAACTGATATTACATTCAGGAATCAAAAACACGTTTTGGACGATTACCGCACGATACCCAAATACTATTATCCAGAAGGTATAAAAGAGATGATCTGGACATGAAGAGTGACAAAAGGACACAAAATGGGGATAACCAAGTCTATGTAACAGAAATAAAATCCTTCTAGTAAATACTGATGGCAGCAGGATCCCGGATTCATATGACATATTAGTGCGATGACAAGAAACGAAGTATAAACCAGTGCACTGCAGGCTAACAATCATTAGGTGGTGTACATCGCCACCTACTGATCCGTTTTGGGAAGTGCATGCACCGACTTACCCAACTCAGAATCAGGGTGCTAAATGTGCATTTATGTCACTAGTGGGGCTTAAGCCGGTAAAAAGATTTTAAGAAAGAAACACCTGAAGGAATAATGTACAACGAGTGCCCATGGTTGATAAAATGTGCACGTAGAGGGGTTATGGGCTGGTATAACGCAATCAAGTAAGGGGTACAGTGAGGTAAGGATGGCACAAGATGTCCTAGTGTGCATAGAAGGCTGGCACAACATGTTCATATAAGGCCCCATGCACACGATCGTAGTTGTTATCCGTAATTACGGATAATCTGCAGAACCCATCCATTTCCATAGGCCACGGTCACCTCTCTCACATTTACGGATGTGTGTCCGGGCCGTAGAAATGATCCGCAAAATATAAAACATGTCCTATCCCTGTCCGCAATTTCGGCAAGGACTAAAAATCTATGGGCGCAAAATTGCTAACGGCTGCGGATGTGCATCCGTAAAAGACTGTAATTGCGGAAGCGTTGCTATGTGACGGCAGGGGATTCCCCAAGAAAACGGAGCTTGAGCGATCATGTGACCTTTATTAAAGGGATTGGGTCATGGTGGTGACATAATTTGTAGCCTCCCTTTTTTTTCGGATCCGTAAATATGGATTCTGTAAGGGACTGGATTTGCGGACAGTGTGCCAGATACGCGTATGACTTGCGGATCCGTTTATGCGGATACTTAAAAAACACTACGGTCATGTGCAGTTCTCTGCACAGCGCCTGGGACGAAGGGATGTAGGGTATAGTGATGCACATGCTAGTATGTGAGAGGAGGGGTAGAGAATTTTTCTTCCAGACCTTTCAATGTTTGCTCATTCAAGACTAGGATGTGTGTCAAACTTGAAGGGGCTCCGGCCGGGTCTCATTAATGATCACATGGTCCCTGGGGTCTCATCTCTCTTCCTCTCATATGCCTGTCAATCAATGTCAGTGACCTCCCTATAGTCACACCCCTACTGCCTATTAGGGTATATGTACTTTATAGAGGGGGACCCCTCTTTGTGCCAGAACGGAGAGCCACTCAGGTGGACTTGGCGCATCCATGCATTATATGGACGGTCATTCTTTTAAATAACTTCCGCTGCAGATGGAAATATTATGATGGACGTGGCTTCCCCTGCCGACAACATATCCAGGAAGGGTACTACAAGCTATCCACAAGGCATACATAAGCAACATTTCACATTGTTAATCCCCTAAGGTGACACGACTGCACTCATTAAATATAGTACCAAATAAAGAACACGGAGTCTAGAAGTCAAATATAAAATACAAATTTTTATTTCAGCAATTCTAAAAAATTACATACAATATAAGTTAAAAAATGAATCTGATGGAAGGATCACCAAACAACGAGGATATTACATTGATATTAAATGTTGGTATATTCCAAAATACATGATATAGGAAGCACAGTAAAAAAAATGCATAATGTGGAGCAAATATCAAATATTGTGCATCCTATTGAGGAAATGATCTAATAAATCCTAAGCCACTATAGTACAGCGCTACTCCAAATGTACACAACCTTCTATATAAAGTGCAAGTGTTCAATATTCCTGCAGCGCCACCACAGGAGAAATGAAGCATTACACATGCCTCAGTTAAATCAATGGGCTATCTGTCTAATGCTGCAGAGCAAGAGACGCTCTTTGTAGCTGCTCTCTACCCCACAGACTAAGGCTACATTCACACGAACGCAGCTCACCTCGGACGTGAAAAACTGCAGTTTTCCACATCCGAGGTGGACCCGTGCGCGACACGCTGTCATGTATCCCCCACAGTCTACAGTCTATGGAGGGATGCATGACACGCAATAAAACCGCAATAGACCGTTGAAAACGGTTGTGTGAACGGCCCAATTGAAATGCATGGCTCCGTGTGACGGTCGTTGTATTAACGTTCATGTGAATTAGCCCTAATAGGGGACTATGTATTTTAGAATATACCATCATATAATATCAATGCAAGGGGGGGGGGGGGGGGTAGAGAAGCCGGAGACAAGCAGATCACCACTCCTGCTTCTTTTTAAAAAGGGGGTTTTCTTCATGAGACCACCCCTTTAATAAGGTCTATGGGGCCCCAGAATGATCCTTCTGACAGTAAACACATTATCCCACGACTTAAGAAACGTAATACAGCTTATAAAGGACTCCGAGAGTTTGACTAATTTACCAACATTACCGAAAATTGTCCATGAAGCTTAAACTTTAAAGCCACTATCCTAACACTGAACACTAGAAAATATATTGTTCAGGACTGAATTACTTTTAACTTCAACTCATTAAAAAAAAATGTTACTGAAACCCCCCTCTTTTTTATTACCCCTTTATATTGATGTAGAGACATAGCCCGATTATCTCTGCAGGAAAGTGTAATCTCCCTGACATGTTTGGTAAGCGCTTTCCAGCAGGACAAGGCATAACTTCCTCTGCGTCCTGTGATCGGCCCGGCTCAGCTATTTTGCTGGTGTGAAGATTAAAGATTATCCAATTAGCCACCCACTGCCTGCGTTCACTTAATCACCTAAACCCCTGAAATCATCGCTGTGCGCTGGACTGTGCAGATCGCTTCTGATTACACCAGCAGATTTACCTAATTATCACACTTGTTAAGAAGGACACTTCAAGAGAGAGCAGGACGGTGCTTTATGGGCACAGGAGGTTACGCCGCTGGCCTATACAGCGCTGGACTGCGCTCTTTTTTTTTTTACCCTACAATGTTTTGCACACTGGGCCCACTGTACCTATTACAACGGCCCATTATAAAACTGATCCCAAGTTACATCCTGTATTATACTCCAGAGAGAGCTGCACTGCCTATTCTGCTGGTGGAGTCACTGTGTACATACATTACATTACTTATCCTGTACTGATCCTGAGTTACATCCTGTATTATACTCCAGAGCTGCACTCACTATTCTGCTGGTGGAGTCACTGTGTACATACATTACTTATCCTGTACTGATCCTGAGTTACATCCTGTATTATACTCCAGAGCTGCACTCACTATTCTGCTGGTGGAGTCACTGTGTACATACATTACATTACTTATCCTATACTGATCCTGAGTTATATCCTGTATTATACTCCAGAGAGAGCTGCACTGCCTATTCTGCTGGTGGAGTCACTGTGTACATACATTACATTACTTATCCTGTACTGATCCTGAGTTACATCCTGTATTATACTCCAGAGCTGTACTCGCTATTCTGCTGGTGGAGTCACTGTGTACATACATTACATTACTTATCCTGTACTGATCCTGAGTTACATCCTGTATTATACTCCAGAGCTGCACTCACTATTCTGCTGGTGGAGTCACTGTGTACATCAGGGGCGGACATACCGCATGTGCAGCCGGTGCAGCTGCACAAGGGCCCCGCGTGGGAAGGGGGCCCGTTCCTCTGCTGGCCGACTCAGTTCTCAGCTGCGCGATGCTGAGGACTGAGACAGAGGCCCGTGGACCACTGGCGTAGCTATAGGGGTCGCAGCGGTCGCAATTGCGACCGGGCCCCGAAGCCAGGGGGGCCCACGGCCCCCCGCACCACATCAATAAAAAGTTACTATAGTAACTCGGGCCGCGGGCCCCTGTTACTATAGTAACATACTTTACTTACCTTCCTGGTTCCGGATCGCAGCGGAGGTCCTGACGTCAGGCGCTGTGCGCAGCACATGACGTCACAGCGCTATGCGCCGCGCACAGCATCGAGACGACAGAACTCCCGCCGCGGCCGAAGAGGAAGGTAAGATAGCCCTGACTGGCGGGGTCCGACTCCTGGGACCCGCCAATCAGCTGTTTTGAAGGGGCCGCAGCACTCGTACGAGAGCTGCTCCCCTTCATTCCTGTCACTTCATTCCGGTCACACTGTGAATCGGTTTCGGCGATTCACAGTGTGGGCGAGTAGTGAAATGAAGGGGAAGCAGCTCTCGTACGAGTGCTGCGGCCCCTTCAAAACAGCTGATTTGCGGGTCCCGGGCGACACATCAGCTATTGATGGCCTATCCTGAGGATAGGCCATCAATGTTTAGGGACTGCACAACCCCTAAGCCTACGATGTAGCAGGCTTAGGGGGCCCATGAGACAGGATCACAGATTGTGTGATGCTGTCTGCTGGGCCCTGTATCTAAGCCAATCACATGGTAGGCTTAGATACATGGCCCATGCGTGATCCTGTCTGCTGGGCCCTGTATCTAAGCCTACCACACTGTAGGTTTAGATACAGGGCCCCAGCACACAGTAATCTTATACTGTATAAGATTACTGTCTGCTGGACCCTGTATCTAAGCCTACCTTGTGGTAGGCTTAGATACAGGGTCCCACAGACAGTATCACACATGGGCCCTGTATCTAAGCCTTAGGGTATGTGCACAGACACTAATTACGTCCGTAAGTGACGGATGTATTTCGGCCGCAAGTACCGGACCGAACACACTGCAGGGAGCCGGGCTCCTAGCGTCGTACTTATGTACGACGCTAGGAGTCCCTGCCTCGCTGTGGGACAACTGTCCTGTACTGTAATCATGTTTTCAGTACCGGACAGTTGTCCGGCAGCGAGGCAGGGACTCCTAGCGTCGTACATAACTATGATGCTAGGAGCCCGGCTCCCTGCAGTGTGTTCGGTCCGGTACTTGCGGCCGAAATACGTCCGTCAATTCCGGACGTAATTAGTGTGTGTGCACATACCCTAACACATGTGTTACTAATCATTTTTTGTGTGTTTTCTTACAGGTTCGGTCGTTGGACTACGGCGGATTCCAGGACTACTTCGATGACAGCTTTTTTTTTTATTAATAAAATGGTTAATGAGGGTTGTGTGTTTTTTTTTTTTATTTCAATAAAATATTTTTTCTATGTCTTTGTGGTTTTTTTTAAACTATATTACTACCGCCTTAGTAATGGCCGCCGGCTGATTGACAGCATCCATTGCTAAGGCAGGGCTTAGTGTTAGCCGGTGCAGAGGCTAACACTAACCCCCTTTATTACCCCGGTACCCACCGCCACCAGGGGTGCTGGGAAGAGCCGGGTACGATCCAGTACCTGACCATCTGTAGTGATGGTCGGCCACTGGGGTGGCCGCAGGCTGGTATTATCAGGAGGGGAAAGGCCAGATACAGTGGCCCTTCCTACCCTGGTGATGCTAGGCTGCTGCTGCTTTATTGTATCTGGCTGGTTATGAAAATGGGGGGGACGCCACGTCATTTAAAAAATAATTGGAAAGAACGATGTCGGGTCCCCCCCAATTTTCATAACCAGCCAGATACAACACAGCAGCAGCAGGCAGCATTACAAGGGTGGGAAGGGCCACTGTTTTTGGCCTTCCCCAGCCTAATACTACCAGCCTGCGGCCACCCCGGTGCCTGCCCGTCACTACAGCTGGTCGGGTACTGGTTTGTACCCGGCTCTTCCCAGTACCCCTGGTGGCGGTGGGTACCGGGGTAATAATGGGGGTTAGTGTAGACTCTGCACCGGCTAACATTAAGCCTCGCCTTAGTAATGGAGGTTGTCAATCAGCCAGCGGCCATTACTAAGGCGGTGATAATAAAGTTTAAAAAGATACAAGCACATAGAAATTTTTTTTATTGAAATAAAAACACAACCCTCATTAACCATTTTATTGAGAATAAAAAAAACGCCGTCATTGAAGTCCTCGTATCCGAAGTCCAACAACCGAACCTGTAAAAAAAACACAAACACACAAAAATAATCAGTAACACATAAAGAAGCAAAATTATTATTCTTACCTTTCCTGGGTCCAGCGCTGGAGCCGCAATGTCAGCGAGCTGGGCCCTGTATCTAATCCTATCATGTGTGATACAGTCTGCTGAGCTGTGTATCTAATCCAATCATGTATGATACTGTGCTGGGCCCTATATCTAATCCGATCATGTGTGATACTGTCTGCTGAGCCACTGTATCTAATCCTATCATGTGTGATACTGTCTGCTGAGCCACTGTATCTAATCCTATAATGTGTGGTACTGTCTGCTGAGCCACTGTATCTAATCCTATCATGTGTGATACTGTCTGCTGAGCCACTGTATCTAATCCTATCATGTGTGGTACTGTCTGCTGAGCCACTGTATCTAATCCTATCATGTGTGGTACTGTCTGCTGAGCCACTGTATCTAATCCTATCATGTGTGATACTGTCTGCTGGGCCACTGTATCTAATCCTATCATGTGTGATACTGTCTGCTGAGCTGTGTATCTAATCCTATCATGTGTGATACTGCCTTCTGAGCCACTGTATCTAATCCTATCATGTGTGATACTGTCTGCTCAGCCACTGTATCTAATCCTATCCATAGTTTATAGGGTCGTAGTGCTATAGATATGCTATGCTGTCTCCTATACACACACTTTTTTTTGGGGCGGACACATATGTATTGGGGCTATTTCCCGGACATTTTAAGCCCTGAGGGTATGTTCACACGGCAGCGTCTGTTACGGCTGAAATTACTGTGCTGTTTTCAGGAGAAAACAGCACCGTAATTTCAGCCGTAATGGCATGTGCAGGCGTCTTTCGCTGCGTCCATTACGGAAGTAATTGAAGCTGGTTTTCCATGGAGTCCATGGAAAACGGCTCCATTTACATCTGAAGAAGTGACAGGCAGTTTTTTACGCGCCGCCTTTCGACAGCGGCGCGTAAAAAAAAATGACCATCGGCACAGAACATCGTAAGACCCATTCAAATGAATGGGCAGATGTTTTCCGACGCTTTTGAGCCGCATTTTCGGATGTAATTCAATGCTAAAACGCCCAAATTACGTCCGTAAATAGTGTGTGTGTGAACCCAGCCTTAGTGACGCCCCGGCTGCTAGTGCTGCATTGTTGGGTCACTTAGGAGACCCAGCGATGCAGCTGAAAGCGGACCGTCGGCCATGAGAAGTTTGCGGGGTGGGGGGGGGGGGGGGGGGCCCTGGCACATTATCTGCACAGGGGCCTTTTGCAGTCTGTGTCCGCCACTGGTGTACATACATTACATTACTTATCCTGTACTGATCCTGAGTTACATCCTGTATTATACTCCAGAGCTGCACTCACTATTCTGCTGGTGGAGTCACTGTGTACATACATTACATTACTTATCCTGTACTGATCCTGAGTTATATCCTGTATTATACTCCAGAGAGAGCTGCACTGCCTATTCTGCTGGTGGAGTCACTGTGTACATACATTACATTACTTATCCTGTACTGATCCTGAGTTACATCCTGTATTATACTCCAGAGCTGCACTCACTATTCTGCTGGTGGAGTCACTGTGTACATACATTACATTACTTATCCTGTACTGATCCTGAGTTACATCCTGTATTATACTCCAGAGCTGCACTCACTATTCTGCTGGTGGAGTCACTGTGTACATACATTACATTACTTATCCTGTACTGATCCTGAGTTACATCCTTTATTATACTCCAGAGCTGCACTCACTATTCTGCTGGTGGAGTCACTGTGTACATACATTACATTACTTATCCTGTACTGATCCTGAGTTATATCCTGTATTATACTCCAGAGCTGTACTCGCTATTCTGCTGGTGGAGTCACTGTGTACATACATTACATTACTTATCCTGTACTGATCCTGAGTTACATCCTGTATTATACTCCAGAGCTGCACTCACTATTCTGCTGGTGGAGTCACTGTGTACATACATTACATTACTTATCCTGTACTGATCCTGAGTTACATCCTGTATTATACTCCAGAGCTGCACTCACTATTCTGCTGGTGGAGTCACTGTGTACATACATTACATTACTTATCCTGTACTGATCCTGAGTTATATCCTGTATTATACTCCAGAGCTGTACTCGCTATTCTGCTGGTGGAGTCACTGTGTACATACATTACATTACTTATCCTGTACTGATCCTGAGTTATATCCTGTAATATACTCCAGAGCTGAACTCACTATTCTGCTGGTGGAGTCACTGTGTACATATATTACATTACTTATCCTGTACTGATCCTGAGTTATATCCTGTATTATACTCCAGAGCTGCATTCACTATTCTGCTGGTGGAGTCACGGTGTACATACATTACATTACTTATCCTGTACTGATCCTGAGTTACATCCTGTATTATACTCCAGAGCTGCACTCGCTATTCTGCTGGTGGAGTCACTGTGCACATACATTACATTACTTATCCTGTACTGATCCTGAGTTACATCCTGTATTATACTCCAGAGCTGCACTCACTATTCTGCTGGTGGAGTCACTGTGTACATACATTACATTACTTATCCTGTACTGATCCTGAGTTACATCCTGTATTATACTCCAGAGCTGCACTCACTATTCTGCTGGTGGAGTCACTGTGTACATACATTACATTACTTATCCTGTACTGATCCTGAGTTATATCCTGTATTATACTCCAGAGAGAGCTGCACTGCCTATTCTGCTGGTGGAGTCACTGTGTACATACATTACATTACTTATCCTGTACTGATCCTGAGTTACATCCTGTATTATACTCCAGAGCTGCACTCACTATTCTGCTGGTGGAGTCACTGTGTACATACATTACATTACTTATCCTGTACTGATCCTGAGTTACATCCTGTATTATACTCCAGAGCTGCACTCACTATTCTGCTGGTGGAGTCACTGTGTACATACATTACATTACTTATCCTGTACTGATCCTGAGTTACATCCTGTATTATACTCCAGAGCTGCACTCACTATTCTGCTGGTGGAGTCACTGTGTACATACATTACATTACTTATCCTGTACTGATCCTGAGTTATATCCTGTATTATACTCCAGAGCTGTACTCGCCATTCTGCTGGTGGAGTCACTGTGTACATACATTACATTACTTATCCTGTACTGATCCTGAGTTACATCCTGTATTATACTCCAGAGCTGCACTCACTATTCTGCTGGTGGAGTCACTGTGTACATACATTACATTACTTATCCTGTACTGATCCTGAGTTACATCCTGTATTATACTCCAGAGCTGCACTCACTATTCTGCTGGTGGAGTCACTGTGTACATACATTACATTACTTATCCTGTACTGATCCTGAGTTACATCCTGTATTATACTCCAGAGCTGCACTCACTATTCTGCTGGTGGAGTCACTGTGTACATACATTACATTACTTATCCTGTACTGATCCTGAGTTATATCCTGTATTATACTCCAGAGCTGTACTCGCTATTCTGCTGGTGGAGTCACTGTGTACATACATTACATTACTTATCCTGTACTGATCCTGAGTTACATCCTGTATTATACTCCAGAGCTGCACTCACTATTCTGCTGGTGGAGTCACTGTGTACATACATTACATTACTTATCCTGTACTGATCCTGAGTTACATCCTGTATTATACTCCAGAGCTGCACTCACTATTCTGCTGGTGGAGTCACTGTGTACATACATTACATTACTTATCCTGTACTGATCCTGAGTTATATCCTGTATTATACTCCAGAGCTGTACTCGCTATTCTGCTGGTGGAGTCACTGTGTACATACATTACATTACTTATCCTGTACTGATCCTGAGTTATATCCTGTAATATACTCCAGAGCTGAACTCACTATTCTGCTGGTGGAGTCACTGTGTACATACATTACATTACTTATCCTGTACTGATCCTGAGTTACATCCTGTATTATACTCCAGAGCTGCACTCACTATTCTGCTGGTGGAGTCACTGTGTACATATATTACATTACTTATCCTGTACTGATCCTGAGTTACATCCTGTATTATACTCCAGAGCTGCACTCACTATTCTGCTGGTGGAGTCACTGTGTACATATATTACATTACTTATCCTGTACTGATCCTGAGTTATATCCTGTATTATACTCCAGAGCTGCATTCACTATTCTGCTGGTGGAGTCACGGTGTACATACATTACATTACTTATCCTGTACTGATCCTGAGTTACATCCTGTATTATACTCCAGAGCTGCACTCGCTATTCTGCTGGTGGAGTCACTGTGCACATACATTACATTACTTATCCTGTACTGATCCTGAGTTACATCCTGTATTATACTCCAGAGCTGCACTCACTATTCTGCTGGTGGAGTCACTGTGTACATACATTACATTACTTATCCTGTACTGATCCTGAGTTATATCCTGTATTATACTCCAGAGCTGTACTCGCTATTCTGCTGGTGGAGTCACTGTGTACATACATTACATTACTTATCCTGTACTGATCCTGAGTTATATCCTGTAATATACTCCAGAGCTGAACTCACTATTCTGCTGGTGGAGTCACTGTGTACATACATTACATTACTTATCCTGTACTGATCCTGAGTTACATCCTGTATTATACTCCAGAGCTGCACTCACTATTCTGCTGGTGGAGTCACTGTGTACAAACATTACATTACTTATGTACTGATCCTGAGTTAGATCCTGTATTATACTCCAGTGCTGCACTCACTATTACGCTGGTGGATTCCGAGGCTGTTTTCTCTTGAAATCAGTCTCATATTTTTCAATACTTGTGAACATACCCTCAGGCTACATGCACACATTACGTATTTTGCTGGGGAAAATACGCACCAAAACCGCATCAATCCGCAGGTAAATCCGTGCAGCAAAAAAAAAGCATGTAACACGCATCATGTGCATTGAGCCTTACTAATGAATAAAGTTCCCAGGTAAAAAATAAACACCTTAAAAACTACCTTGAATACTGCCTGCAATTTAAAAACCCCTTTAAAAACTTGCCAGAAGTATATTCTTTTTGCTCAACAAAAAACTCAGTTACAATCTGTATTTTACTCCAGAACTGCAATAACAAATCTGCAGGCTTCAGAGCTAAAATCTCCCAGATTTGCTGTACAGAACATATTCTGGTGATTTTCATTCTGGGAAGAGTTTACACCAGACACTGTACAGTCATCTGATGGAGGAAAAACTTACTGTGCTTGTTATAACTTTCTCTAGTACTAGATTGTTCTAGCTCAATTTTTGCTATCCACACAACAACCCCCGAAACTTCCGGATATACGTCCTGCACTGGTACCCCTGTCTAGCATAGAAAATACAGTGTTGGGAAAATGCCATTTTGTTCTCCAAAGTTCTGGTGTACACGTTCAGGATGTATCCTAGGAAGACTTAACCAACCACGTTGGGTATGTGATCGGAAACCAGGATATTACCAATGCCTTTAAATGGGGATAAAATTGATAAAAAAAGAAAAACAATATAATACAACGGCGTAGCGGCCATTTTTCACAGTATGTAAAAGCCGTAGGGTAATAATTCACAAAACAACGTTAATAGGACTGTGTCCAATTAGGCAGTGACCAGTGTTATGTTCTACCTGGTTGAATGTGACATTTTACATCGGCAAATAAATATTTTGACTTCCGCAAACCAGGATGAACGTTCATTGTCTGACTGCGAGTCAGTGAGTTATGACCAAACGTAAACTCTGATTAATTTCCCTAATTTCTTAAGAAAAGAAGATGTAGATATTGTGACCACAACCTTCATATGATCAACAGAGCAGTAAGTGGAACCTAGAACGTCACATGGAGGATGCAGGGGGGGGGCAGGCGGAAACTGTCAGCTCAGGGAAGAGGGAATGATGGACATGGAATGAAGGGCCGGAACAGGAGTCAAAACGTTCCAGTCCTTAAATAAGAAGAAAGGGCGGATTCATCGCTCTGGTACCTCTGCCCCTGTGCCCTATTCAAACTGACAGTCGTAATGGTTTAAATTAGACTGTCAAATAGTCGTTTCATGCTGTGTAAGTCCAAACCACCGCGTGGAAATATTCTCAAAAAGAATAACATTTTAGAATTTAACTAATATAGAGATGTAAAAGGAATACATAGAAAATATATTCATATATAATTCTCACTCTCTCGCATACATACATATATATTATATAATACATATAAATACATGAGTACCAGTCCAGTGTATGTGCGTTGTGTACATTGTTATATATTTATATATACATATATATATTATGTAGTAACACAACATGAATATACATTTTTGACTTTGTGATGTGTAACAATCACAGCCCATAGGATTACATTGACTCGTGACAGTTTTCTGACTAAAATCACATGCAAGCTCCACTAGTGATACAGATTTGGCCATTTATTAGTGAATGGAATATAGTGTAATTGTTGTAAGATAACTACAGGAAATCCTCAAAATTGTTTGCTGGGTGTTCTACCAAGATTGAATTGCTTGCTGTGTTGACATGCTACACATCACTTTACTGAAGCACCTGAGCAAATACTACCTGAAGTTTCCTATAGACATTAGATGTTTGCTGAAATTAGGGAAGTATAATTTTGGGGGTTTAGTCGACGTCTAAAGTCCTTGACTTTTCGGCTTGTGCAGAAGTCTCACTAAAAGATTTCCATGCAGAGTCTAAAATAGGGTTTAAAATTGTGAACACATATTATATATACATACATACATACATACATACATACATACTCTAGAATTTTTCTGCTTCATAGAAAGAAGATGAGACAGGTTCTTTTTAAGGTATGGTCATATAATAATAATGAATGTATACATTTTTTGCACACAGACCCAGAATTTCTCACCTTATGACATCGGGTTCTATGCCTTCACTTTTAAAAGACATTTGAAGTTGTCGCTCCTTGGTGAGGAGTTCATCTACTAGGGTCTGTCTTCTGTCTCCTTCCAGCTGGGTGCTATATAGGTTTTAGGTTAAGACCATAAATCAATAGCATGTAGGATGTAATAGACTGTACTTAGGAGCCCACCGAACAGAAAAAAAACAATCTATATGGCTAAATAAATTTTTCACGTTTCAAAAATGTAGGACAATGTTTATTTGCTATGGTAGCGGCATTAAAGGGGTTGTCGCATGAAGACAACCCCTGTACATGTGCCTTTTTTAGGGCATATGTACAACATAGTGGGGGGTCACCATGCGTCTCCTACTTTGGCAAACTCAAGCCATCTATGTATTACATGGACAGTCATTTATCTGAATAGCTGCCATGTAATACTACATATCACCCTGCCGGGGAAACCTCTGGGTGACCGCAGCTTTCCCCAGCCAAATCAGCTGCTCCAATCTCAAATGGGTTATCTATGATGTGACGACCCGTTTAAAAGGAATACTCTGCAAAAAGCATAACCAGGTCATCTTTTTTTGCCAGAGATTGAGGGGGCGATGCATGAGACAGGGATTCTCTCTTTTGTGCCCCCTCAGGCCTTGTACTAGGCACAACACAGTGTATGTTTTGTCCAGTGTATGGCTCTTCAATCCAGAGGAACTCCATGGCACTTCACTGCCAGGTGGAGAGAAAAGGGGTTGTCTGTCTTATCGTGTCTCATTTTATGCTCCCCCCTCCCACTGTTACCTGACTGTCATTCCAACTTCAATGACTTCTCAAGCACTATTAGGATATTTTGTGCATATAGAGCGGTGGTCTCCATTAGTCATGGCACAAGCATGCATTTTAGCTCTGAAGGACTGCTGGTGTCCACCTAACGGGCACTGTATAATATGGCTCCATTGCAAGGAAAATTTGTATTCGAGGGTATTCCAACCATTAAGATTTATCACCTATCCATGCCCCATCCTCCGCCTATCGCAAAAACATGAAAACCTAGTCAAACTCACTTAGCCATTTCCCTACCTCCCATAAAGTGGCATGGAGTTGTAGTGGGCATGCTAAAACTGCTTAGTACAAGTCCTTCCCACGATGGACGTGCTGCTCTTTGATGGCCTTCCTGTCCGAAGTAGAACAAGATGATGAACTTCTGCGGTCACCAGGAAAGGAAGGATACATTTGACGTGTTGAGACCGATCTCAGCAAAGAATCCCTCAGTTGTCCAATGCTCTCATTCAGCCTTTTCATGAGAGACCGTACGGTCACATTAATCTGTAGAAATAAATCAACATTGCAGATGGGTTACTATCATAGAAGTTAAAGAGAAATGCTGAAAAAGACCTCAACTGTAGCGAATATATATATATACACACACACACACACACACACACACACACACACACACACACCTTTTGTCATTATACAGTGGCAGTGCTTCTGAATCCATTTCTCTAAGCCTATCATGTATGATAGTATCTGCTGAGCCATTGTATCTAAGCCTATTATTTACATATATCAATAGCATGGTTTTGGAGGTTTAGAGGCGGGACCAGTCGGGGGAAGTCCAAACATATAGGAAAAAAAATTAAAATAACAAGGACATCTTCCATACACCCATATATTAACCTCATGTTATGCAAACAAAACAAGCCGTGGAAAATTTTCAGTGGAAAAACAAACCTGCAAAAAAAACAAAAAACATTGCATTCCCTCTCTAGAATTTCCCCAGAGACTATGACTAAAGCAATAATCTGCGGCAGGGTCAGCAGCCATTGTTGTCACCACAAACACTCGGCGGCTGATTACAGTACAAGCAGATATGAGCCGTGGGTCTACCAGCAAATTCATGCCGCTCATCTAGAGAGACCCAGAAGTGAGAAATGCTTCTCCACCCGTCCAGAGGAAAACACTTCCTGCCTTCATAGGCATATCAGCACTCCAAGAAATGTGTTCCCTGTGCTGGAAAGATGGTGCCAGGACGCCATAATAACCCAACCGGCCGATAAATTATACAAAAACAGATGCAGACTGGCTATAGCTATATATATATATATACACACACACACACACACACACACACACACACACACGCGCATATATACAAATATCACACCGGGTGGCGATAATGTCTCAGGTATCTGGCGCCGCTGACTGCGGTGCATCCCACATTTACTGGAGGGTGGAGGATCCATAGAGTGAAAAAGACACTCGAGGTCCCACAGATGCTCAATTGGGTTCAATTCTGGAGAATTAGGGGGCCAGGGAAGTACTTGGAGGTCTTGGTCGGGGTCTTACAACCAGTGTCTGACATTTCTAGCCGTGTGACATGTCGCGTTGTCTTGCTGGAAGATTCCATCTGCCCCAGGGAAGACAGTCAGCATGTAGGAGGGACGTGATCTGCAACGATGGATTTATACCAAAATCGCTTCAGAGCCGTCCACATGGATGAGGGGCCCAGAGAATGGCAGGAAAAACTTCCCCAGAGCTTAAAGAGGGTCTGTCATCAGATTATAAGTGCCCTGTCTCCTACATAATCTGATCGGCGCTGTAGTGTAGATAACAGCAGTGGTTTTTATTTTGAAAAACAATCATTTTTGAGCAAGTTATGAGCTAGTTTAGATTTATGCTAATGAGTTTCTCAATGGACAACTGGGCGTGTTTTTTCTTTTTACCAACTGCGTGTTGTGAAGAGAAGTGTATGACGCTGACCAATCAGTGACCAATCAGTGACCAATCAGTGACCAATAAGTGAGCAATCAGCGACCAATCAGCGTCATACACTTCTCATTGTTCCAGCCCAGCATGATCCACAGCACAGTGTGATTGTGCAGTGAAAGAAGACACGTCTGGTCGCCCCCTGGTTGATTTTGACGGTGATCTGCACCACTGTAGCGTGTCGTTCGGCCCTCGTAGCCGACGTTCACCTCTCACTCAATGGCGTGTGGTGCTCCGTGGTTTCCACGTCGGTTATTCACAATGATACCATTGTCCACTCACGATACACAGTCACCACAGCAGCACGCGAACAGATCACAAACTGCGCTGTGTGAGAAATACCGCCACCCTGGCCCGAAAGCCGATAATCAGCCCTTTTTGTAACTGATAAATCGCCCCTTTTACCCATGGCAACAACGAGTGATATGTGATCAGACAGCCGATCCCACACCTTATATACCCACCAAGCCGACCCAACACACATCACACACCACACATCACTGCCTTCATGGGCTACACGCTGCCGACGTCTAAGGCTATGTTCACACGGAGTATTTTGGAGGAGGAATATCGGCCTCAAAATTCCGTTTTGGAAGTTTGAGGCAGATTTTCCTCTCCCTGCACGCCGTTTTTCGCGCCGTTTTTCACCCGCGGCCATTGAGCGCCGCAGGCATAAAACACCGTGAAATAACGCTTTCTCTGCCTCCCATTGAAGTCAATGGGAGGTCAGAGGCGGAAGCGCCCGAAGATAGGGCATATCGCTTCTTTTTCCCGCGAGTCAGTTTTACTGCTCGCGGGAAAAAGACGCCGACGCCTCCCATTGAAATCAATGGGAGGCATTTTCGGGCCGTTTTTGCCGAGTTTTGCGACGCGGTTTCCGCGTAAAAAAACTCTGCAAAATACTCCGTGTGAACATAGCCTAAAGCAGGAGGTGCTCATAATAATGGGACTCAAGTGTGTGTCTGTATATATATATAATGTACGGGTTGGTGGGGTTATTATGGTCGTCCGGTGTCTGTATATATATATATATATAATGTACGGGTTGGTGGGGTTATTATGGTCGCCCGGTGTCTGTATATATATAATGTACAGGTTGGTGGGGTTATTATGGTCGCCCGGTGTCTGTATATATATAATGTACGGGTAGGTGGGGTTATTATGGTCGCCCGGTGTCTGTATATATATAATGTACGGGTTGGTGAGGTTATTATGGTCGCCCGGTGTCTGTATATATATATATAATGTACGGGTTGGTGGGGTTATTATGGCCGCCCGGTGTCTGTATATATATAATGTATGGGTTGGTGGGGTTATTACGGTCGCCCGGTGTCTGTATATATATAATGTACGGGTTGGTGGGGTTATTATGGCCGCCCGGTGTCTGTATATATATATATAATGTACGGGTTGGTGGAGTTATTACGGTCGCCCGGTGTCTGTATATATATATAATGTACGGGTTGGTGAGGTTATTATGGTCGCCCGGTGTCTGTATATATATATAATGTACAGGTTGGTGGGGTTATTACGGTCGCCCGGTGTCTGTATATATATAATGTACGGGTTGGTGGGGTTATTATGGTCGCCCGGTGTCTGTATATATATATAATGTACTGGTTGGTGGAGTTATTATGGTCGCCCGGTGTCTGTATATATATATAATGTACGGGTTGGTGGGGTTATTATGGTCGCCCGGTGTCTGTATATATATAATGTATGGGTTGGTGGGTTATTATGGTCGCCCGGTGTCTGTATATATATATAATGTACGGGTTGGTGAGGTTATTATGGTCGCCCGGTGTCTGTATATATATATATATAATGTACAGGTTGGTGGGGTTATTATGGTCGCCCGGTGTCTGTATATATATATATATAATGTACGGGTTGGTGGGGTTATTATGGTCGTCCGGTGTCTGTATATATATATATATATAATGTACGGGTTGGTGGGGTTATTATGGTCGCCCGGTGTCTGTATATATATAATGTACAGGTTGGTGGGGTTATTATGGTCGCCCGGTGTCTGTATATATATATAATGTACGGGTAGGTGGGGTTATTATGGTCGCCCGGTGTCTGTATATATATAATGTACGGGTTGGTGAGGTTATTATGGTCGCCCGGTGTCTGTATATATATAATGTACAGGTTGGTGGGGTTATTATGGTCGCCCGGTGTCTGTATATATATATATATAATGTACGGGTTGGTGAGGTTATTATGGTCGCCCGGTGTCTGTATATATATATAATGTACGGGTTGGTGAGGTTATTATGGTCGCCCGGTGTCTGTATATATATATAATGTACGGGTTGGTGGGGTTATTATGGTCGCCCGGTGTCTGTATATATATAATGTACGGGTTGGTGAGGTTATTATGGCCGCCCGGTGTCTGTATATATATATATATAATGTACGGGTTGGTGGGGTTATTATGGTCGCCCGGTGTCTGTATATATATATATATAATGTACGGGTTGGTGGGGTTATTATGGTCGCCCGGTGTCTGTATATATATAATGTATGGGTTGGTGGGGTTATTACGGTCGCCCGGTGTCTGTATATATATATATAATGTACGGGTTGGTGGGGTTATTATGGCCGCCCGGTGTCTGTATATATATATATAATGTACGGGTTGGTGGAGTTATTACGGTCGCCCGGTGTCTGTATATATATATATAATGTACGGGTTGGTGGAGTTATTACGGTCGCCCGGTGTCTGTATATATATATAATGTACAGGTTGGTGGGGTTATTATGGTCGCCCGGTGTCTGTATATATATATAATGTACAGGTTGGTGGGGTTATTATGGTCGCCCGGTGTCTGTATATATATAATGTACGGTTGGTGGGGTTATTATGGTCGCCCGGTGTCTGTATATATATAATGTACAGGTTGGTGGGGTTATTATGGTCGCCCGGTGTCTGTATATATATATAATGTACAGGTTGGTGGGGTTATTATGGTCGCCCGGTGTCTGCATATATATAATGTACGGGTTGGTGGGGTTATTATGGTCGCCCGGTGTCTGTATATATATAATGTACGGGTTGGTGAGGTTATTATGGTCGCCCGGTGTCTGTATATATATAATGTACGGGTTGGTGGGGTTATTATGGTCGCCCGGTGTCTGTATATATATAATGTACAGGTTGGTGGGGTTATTATGGTCGCCCGGTGTCTGTATATATATATATATATAATGTACGGGTTGGTGAGGTTATTATGGTCGCCCGGTGTCTGTATATATATATAATGTACAGGTTGGTGGGGTTATTATGGTCGCCCGGTGTCTGTATATATATAATGTACAGGTTGGTGGGGTTATTATGGTCGCCCGGTGTCTGTATATATATATAATGTACAGGTTGGTGGGGTTATTACGGTCGCCCGGTGTCTGTATATATATAATATACGGGTTGGTGGGGTTATTACGGTCGCCCGGTGTCTGTATATATATAATGTACGGGTTGGTGGGGTTATTATGGTCGCCCGGTGTCTGTATATATATATAATGTACGGGTTGGTGAGGTTATTATGGTCGCCCGGTGTCTGTATATATATAATGTACAGGTTGGTGGGGTTATTATGGTCGCCCGGTGTCTGTATATATATATAATGTACGGGTTGGTGGGGTTATTATGGTCGCCCGGTGTCTGTATATATATATAATGTACAGGTTGGTGGGGTTATTATGGTTGCCCGGTGTCTGTATATATATAATGTACGGGTTGGTGAGGTTATTATGGTCGCCCGGTGTCTGTATATATATATAATGTACGGGTTGGTGAGGTTATTATGGTCGCCCGGTGTCTGTATATATATATAATGTACGGGTTGGTGAGGTTATTATGGTCGCCCGGTGTCTGTATATATATATAATGTACGGGTTGGTGGGGTTATTATGGTCGCCCGGTGTCTGTATATATATATATAATGTACGGGTTGGTGGGGTTATTATGGTCGCCCGGTGTCTGTATATATATATATAATGTACAGGTTGGTGGGGTTATTACGGTCGCCCGGTGTCTGTATATATATAATGTACAGGTTGGGGGGGTTATTATGGTCGCCCGGTGTCTGTATATATATAATGTACGGGTTGGTGGGGTTATTATGGTCGCCCGGTGTCTGTATATATATAATGTACGGGTTGGTGGGGTTATTATGGTCGCCCGGTGTCTGTATATATATATAATGTACGGGTTGGTGGGGTTATTATGGCCGCCCGGTGTCTGTATATATATAATGTACGGGTTGGTGGGTTATTATGGCCGCCCGGTGTCTGTATATATATAATGTACGGGTTGGTGGGGTTATTATGGTCGCCCAGTGTCTGTATATATATAATGTACGGGTTGGTGGGGTTATTACGGTCGCCCGGTGTCTGTATATATATAATGTACGGGTTGGTGGGGTTATTATGGTCGCCCAGTGTCTGTATATATATATAATGTACAGGTTGGTGGGGTTATTACGGTCGCCCGGTGTCTGTATATATATAATGTACAGGTTGGTGGGGTTATTACGGTCGCCCGGTGTCTGTATATATATAATGTACGGGTTGGTGGGGTTATTACGATCACCCGGTGTCTGTATATATATAATGTACGGGTTGGTGGGGTTATTATGGTCGCCCGGTGTCTGTATATATATAATGTACAGGTTGGTGGGGTTATTACGGTCGCCCGGTGTCTGTATATATATAATGTACGGGTTGGTGAGGTTATTATGGTCGCCCGGTGTCTGTATATATATAATGTACGGGTTGGTGGGGTTATTATGGTTGCCCGGTGTCTGTATATATATATATAATGTACGGGTTGGTGGGGTTATTATGGTCGCCCGGTGTCTGTATATATATAATGTACGGGTTGGTGGGGTTATTATGGTCGCCCGGTGTCTGTATATATATAATGTATGGGTTGGTGGGGTTATTACGGTCGCCCGGTGTCTGTATATATATATAATGTACGGGTTGGTGGGGTTATTATGGCCGCCCGGTGTCTGTATATATATATATATATATAATGTACGGGTTGGTGGGGTTATTATGGTCGCCCAGTGTCTGTATATATATAATGTACAGGTTGGTGGGGTTATTATGGCCGCCCGGTGTCTGTATATATATAATGTACGGGTTGGTGGAGTTATTATGGTCGCCCGGTGTCTGTATATATATAATGTACGGGTTGGTGGGGTTATTATGGCCGCCCGGTGTCTGTATATATATAATGTACGGGTTGGTGGGGTTATTACGGTCGCCCGGTGTCTGTATATATATAATGTACGGGTTGGTGGGGTTATTATGGTCGCCCGGTGTCTGTATATATATAATGTACGGGTTGGTGGGGTTATTATGGCCGCCCGGTGTCTGCATATATATATATAATGTACGGGTTGGTGAGGTTATTATGGTCGCCCGGTGTCTGTATATATATATAATGTACAGGTTGGTGGGGTTATTATGGTCGCCCGGTGTCTGTATATATATATATATATAATGTACGGGTTGGTGAGGTTATTATGGTCGCCCAGTGTCTGTATATATATAATGTACAGGTTGGTGGGGTTATTATGGCCGCCCGGTGTCTGTATATATATAATGTACGGGTTGGTGGAGTTATTATGGTCGCCCGGTGTCTGTATATATATATATAATGTACGGTTGGTGGAGTTATTATGGTCGCCCGGTGTCTGTATATATATAATGTACGGGTTGGTGGAGTTATTATGGTCGCCCGGTGTCTGTATATATATAATGTACGGGTTGGTGAGGTTATTATGGTCGCCCGGTGTCTGTATATATATAATGTACAGGTTGGTGAGGTTATTATGGTCGCCCGGTGTCTGTATATATATAATGTACGGGTTGGTGGGGTTATTATGGTCGCCCGGTGTCTGTATATATATATAATGTACGGGTTGGTGGGGTTATTATGGTCGCCCGGTGTCTGTATATATATATATATAATGTACGGGTTGGTGGGGTTATTATGGTCGCCCGGTGTCTGTATATATATAATGTACGGGTTGGTGGGGTTATTATGGTCGCCCGGTGTCTGTATATATATATAATGTACGGGTTGGTGGGGTTATTATGGTCGCCCGGTGTCTGTATATATATAATGTACGGGTTGGTGAGGTTATTATGGTCGCCCGGTGTCTGTATATATATAATGTACGGGTTGGTGGGGTTATTATGGCCGCCCGGTGTCTGTATATATATATAATGTACAGGTTGGTGGGGTTATTATGGTCGCCCGGTGTCTGTATATATATATATATAATGTACAGGTTGGTGGGGTTATTATGGTCGCCCAGTGTCTGTATATATATAATGTACGGGTTGGTGGGGTTATTACGGTCGCCCGGTGTCTGTATATATATATAATGTACAGGTTGGTGGGGTTATTATGGTCGCCCGGTGTCTGTATATATATAATGTACGGGTTGGTGGGGTTATTATGGTCGCCCGGTGTCTGTATATATATAATGTACGGGTTGGTGGGGTTATTACGGCCGCCCGGTGTCTGTATATATATATATATATAATGTACGGGTTGGTGAGGTTATTATGGTCGCCCGGTGTCTGTATATATATATATATATATATATAATGTACGGGTTGGTGAGGTTATTATGGTCGCCCGGTGTCTGTATATATATATAATGTACAGGTTGGTGGGGTTATTATGGCCACCCGGTGTCTGTATATATATATAATGTACAGGTTGGTGGGGTTATTATGGTCGCCCGGTGTCTGTATATATATAATGTACGGGTTGGTGGGTTATTATGGTCGCCCGGTGTCTGTATATATATATAATGTACGGGTTGGTGGGTTATTATGGTCGCCCCGTGTATGTATATATATATATATATATATATAATGTACGGGTTGGTGAGGTTATTATGGTCGCCCGGTGTCTGTATATATATATATATATAATGTACGGGTTGGTGAGGTTATTATGGTCGCCCGGTGTCTGTATATATATATATATATATATATATAATGTACGGGTTGGTGAGGTTATTATGGTCGCCCGGTGTCTGTATATATATATATATATATATAATGTACGGGTTGGTGAGGTTATTAGGGTCGCCCGGTGTCTGTATATATATAATGTACAGGTTGGTGGGGTTATTATGGCCACCCGGTGTCTGTATATATATAATGTACAGGTTGGTGGGGTTATTATGGTCGCCCGGTGTCTGTATATATATAATGTACAGGTTGGTGGGGTTATTATGGTCGCCCGGTGTCTGTATATATATATATATATATATATATATAATGTACAGGTTGGTGGGGTTATTATGGTCGCCCGGTGTCTGTATATATATATAATGTACGGGTTGGTGGGGTTATTATGGTTGCCCGGTGTCTGTATATATATAATGTACGGGTTGGTGGGTTATTATGGTCGCCCGGTGTCTGTATATATATATAATGTACAGGTTGGTGGGGTTATTACGGTCGCCCGGTGTCTGTATATATATATATAATGTACAGGTTGGTGGGGTTATTACGGTCGCCCGGTGTCTGTATATATATAATGTACGGGTTGGTGGGGTTATTATGGTCGCCCGGTGTCTGTATATATATAATGTACGGGTTGGTGAGGTTATTATGGTCGCCCGGTGTCTGTATATATATATATATATATATATATATAATGTACGGGTTGGTGAGGTTATTATGGTCGCCCGGTGTCTGTATATATATATATAATGTACGGGTTGGTGAGGTTATTATGGTCGCCCGGTGTCTGTATATATATATATAATGTACAGGTTGGTGGGGTTATTATGGCCGCCCGGTGTCTGTATATATATATAATGTACAGGTTGGTGGGGTTATTATGGTCGCCCGGTGTCTGTATATATATAATGTACGGGTTGGTGGGTTATTATGGTCGCCCGGTGTCTGTATATATATATAATGTACAGGTTGGTGGGGTTATTATGGTCGCCCGGTGTCTGTATATATATAATGTACGGGTTGGTGGGGTTATTATGGTCGCCCGGTGTCTGTATATATATATATAATGTACTGGTTGGTGGGGTTATTATGGTCGTCCGGTGTCTGTATATATATATATATATATATAATGTACAGGTTGGTGGGGTTATTATGGTCGCCCGGTGTCTGTATATATATAATGTACAGGTTGGTGGGGTTATTATGGTTGCCCGGTGTCTGTATATATATAATGTACGGGTTGGTGAGGTTATTATGGTCGCCCGGTGTCTGTATATATATAATGTACGGGTTGGTGGGGTTATTATGGTCGCCCGGTGTCTGTATATATATATGTAATGTACGGGTTGGTGAGGTTATTATGGTCGCCCGGTGTCTGTATATATATAATGTACAGGTTGGTGGGGTTATTATGGTCGCCCGGTGTCTGTATATATATAATGTACGGTTGGTGGGGTTATTATGGTCGCCCGGTGTCTGTATATATATAATGTACGGGTTGGTGGGGTTATTATGGTCGCCCGGTGTCTGTATATATATAATGTACGGGTTGGTGGGGTTATTATGGTTGCCCGGTGTCTGTATATATATAATGTACAGGTTGGTGGGGTTATTATGGTCGCCCGGTGTCTGTATATATATAATGTACGGGTTGGTGGGGTTATTATGGTTGCCCGGTGTCTGTATATATATAATGTACAGGTTGGTGGGGTTATTATGGTCGCCCGGTGTCTGTATATATATAATGTACGGTTGGTGGGGTTATTACGGTCGCCCGGTGTCTGTATATATATAATGTACGGGTTGGTGGGGTTATTATGGTCGCCCGGTGTCTGTATATATATATATAATGTACGGGTTGGTGGGGTTATTATGGTTGCCCGGTGTCTGTATATATATAATGTACAGGTTGCTGGGGTTATTATGGTCGCCCGGTGTCTGTATATATATAATGTACGGGTTGGTGGGGTTATTATGGCCGCCCGGTGTCTGTATATATATAATGTACAGGTTGGTGGGGTTATTATGGCCGCCCGGTGTCTGTATATATATAATGTACGGGTTGGTGGGGTTATTATGGTCGCCCGGTGTCTGTATATATATAATGTACGGGTTGGTGAGGTTATTATGGTCGTCCGGTGTCTGTATATATATAATGTACGGGTTGGTGGGGTTATTATGGTCGCCCGGTGTCTGTATATATATATATATATATATATATAATGTACGGGTTGGTGGGGTTATTATGGTCGCCCGGTGTCTGTATATATAATGTACGGGTTGGTGGGGTTATTACGGTCGCCCGGTGTCTGTATATATATAATGTACGGGTTGGTGGGGTTATTACGGTCGCCCGGTGTCTGTATATATATAATGTACGGGTTGGTGGGGTTATTATGGTCGCCCGGTGT
This sequence comes from Rhinoderma darwinii, assembly GCF_050947455.1. Classification (NCBI taxonomy): domain Eukaryota; kingdom Metazoa; phylum Chordata; class Amphibia; order Anura; family Rhinodermatidae; genus Rhinoderma; species Rhinoderma darwinii. The sequence continues at coordinate 63,989,666 of NC_134699.1, forward strand.
CTGTATATATATAATGTACAGGTTGGGGGGGTTATTATGGTCGCCCGGTGTCTGTATATATATAATGTACGGGTTGGTGAGGTTATTATGGCCACCCGGTGTCTGTATATATATATAATGTACAGGTTGGTGGGGTTATTATGGTCGCCCGGTGTCTGTATATATATATATATAATGTACGGTTTGTGGGGTTATTATGGTCGCCCGGTGTCTGTATATATATATATAATGTACGGGTTGGTGAGGTTATTATGGCCGCCCGGTGTCTGTATATATATATATATATATATAATGTACGGGTAGGTGGGGTTATTATGGTCGCCCGGTGTCTGTATATATATAATGTACGGGTTGGTGGGGTTATTACGGTCGCCCGGTGTCTGTATATATATAATGTACGGGTTGGTGGGGTTATTATGGTCGCCCGGTGTCTGTATATATATATATAATGTACAGGTTGGTGGGGTTATTATGGTTGCCCGGTGTCTGTATATATATATAATGTACAGGTTGGTGGGGTTATTATGGTCGCCCGGTGTCTGTATATATATAATGTACGGGTTGGTGGGGTTATTATGGTCGCCCGGTGTCTGTATATATATAATGTACAGGTTGGTGGGGTTATTACGGTCGCCCGGTGTCTGTATATATATAATGTACAGGTTGGTGGGGTTATTATGGTCGCCCGGTGTCTGTATATATATATATATATATATATATATATATATATATATATATAATGTACAGGTTGGTGGGGTTATTATGGTCGCCCGGTGTCTGTATATATATATATATAATGTACGGGTTGGTGGGGTTATTATGGTCGCCCGGTGTCTGTATATATATAATGTACAGGTTGGTGGGGTTATTATGGTCGCCCAGTGTCTGTATATATATAATGTACGGGTTGGTGGGGTTATTATGGTCGCCCGGTGTCTGTATATATATAATGTACGGGTTGGTGGGGTTATTATGGCCGCCCGGTGTCTGTATATATATAATGTACGGGTTGGTGGGGTTATTATGGCCGCCCGGTGTCTGTATATATATATATATAATGTACGGGTTGGTGGGGTTATTATGGCCGCCCGGTGTCTGTATATATATATATAATGTACGGGTTGGTGAGGTTATTATGGTCGCCCGGTGTCTGTATATATATATATAATGTACGGGTTGGTGGGGTTATTATGGTCGCCCGGTGTCTGTATATATATATAATGTACGGGTTGGTGGGGTTATTATGGCCGCCCGGTGTCTGTATATATATATATATATATATAATGTACGGGTTGGTGAGGTTATTATGGTCGCCCGGTGTCTGTATATATATATATAATGTACAGGTTGGTGGGGTTATTATGGTCGCCCGGTGTCTGTATATATATATATATAATGTACGGGTTGGTGAGGTTATTATGGTCGCCCGGTGTCTGTATATATATAATGTACGGGTTGGTGAGGTTATTATGGTCGCCCGGTGTCTGTATATATATAATGTACTGGTTGGTGGAGTTATTATGGTCGCCCGGTGTCTGTATATATATAATGTACGGGTTGGTGGGGTTATTATGGTCGCCCGGTGTCTGTATATATATAATGTACGGGTTGGTGGGGTTATTATGGTCGCCCGGTGTCTGTATATATATATATATAATGTACAGGTTGGTGGGGTTATTATGGTTGCCCGGTGTCTGTATATATATATAATGTACAGGTTGGTGGGGTTATTATGGTCGCCCGGTGTCTGTATATATATATATATATAATGTACGGGTTGGTGGGGTTATTATGGTCGCCCGGTGTCTGTATATATATAATGTACGGGTTGGTGGGGTTATTATGGTCGCCCGGTGTCTGTATATATATAATGTACAGGTTGGTGGGGTTATTATGGTTGCCCGGTGTCTGTATATATATAATGTACGGGTTGGTGGGGTTATTATGGTCGCCCGGTGTCTGTATGTATATATATATATAATGTACAGGTTGGTGGGGTTATTATGGTCGCCCGGTGTCTGTATATATATAATGTACGGGTTGGTGGGGTTATTATGGTTGCCCGGTGTCTGTATATATATATAATGTACAGGTTGGTGGGGTTATTATGGTCGCCCGGTGTCTGTATATATATATAATGTACGGGTTGGTGGGGTTATTATGGTCGCCCGGTGTCTGTATATATATAATGTACGGGTTGGTGGGGTTATTATGGTCGCCCGGTGTCTGTATATATATATATATATAATGTACAGGTTGGTGGGGTTATTACGGTCGCCCGGTGTCTGTATATATATATAATGTACGGGTTGGTGGGGTTATTATGGTCGCACGGTGTCTGTATATATATATATAATGTACGGGTTGGTGGGGTTATTATGGTCGCCCGGTGTCTGTATATATATAATGTACGGGTTGGTGGGGTTATTATGGTCGCCCGGTGTCTGTATATATATATATATATATATAATGTACGGGTTGGTGGGGTTATTATGGTCGCCCGGTGTCTGTATATATATAATGTACAGGTTGGTGGGGTTATTATGGTCGCCCGGTGTCTGTATATATATAATGTACGGGTTGGTGGGGTTATTATGGTCGCCCGGTGTCTGTATATATATATAATGTACAGGTTGGTGGGGTTATTACGGTCGCCCGGTGTCTGTATATATATAATGTACAGGTTGGTGGGGTTATTATGGTCGCCCGGTGTCTGTATATATATATAATGTACGGGTTGGTGAGGTTATTATGGTCGCCCGGTGTCTGTGTATATATATATATATAATGTACGGGTTGGTGGGGTTATTATGGTCGCCCGGTGTCTGTATATATATATATAATGTACGGGTTGGTGGGGTTATTATGGTCGCCCGGTGTCTGTATATATATATAATGTACGGGTTGGTGGGGTTATTATGGTCGCCCGGTGTCTGTATATATATATAATGTACAGGTTGGTGGGGTTATTATGGTCGCCCGGTGTCTGTATATATATAATGTACGGGTTGGTGGGGTTATTATGGTCGCCCGGTGTCTGTATATATATAATGTACGGGTTGGTGGGGTTATTATGGCCGCCCGGTGTATGTATATATATAATGTACGGGTTGGTGGGGTTATTATGGTCGCCCGGTGTCTGTATATATATATAATGTACGGGTTGGTGGGGTTATTATGGTCGCCCGGTGTCTGTATATATATATAATGTACGGGTTGGTGAGGTTATTATGGCCGCCCGGTGTCTGTATATATATATATATAATGTACGGGTTGGTGGGTTATTATGGTCGCCCGGTGTCTGTATATATATAATGTACGGGTTGGTGGGGTTATTATGGTCGCCCAGTGTGTCTGTATATATATAATGTACAGGTTGGTGGGGTTATTATGGTCGCCCGGTGTCTGTATATATATAATGTACGGGTTGGTGGGGTTATTATGGTCGCCCGGTGTCTGTATATATATAATGTACGGGTTGGTGGGGTTATTATGGTCGCCCGGTGTCTGTATATATATATAATGTACAGGTTGGTGGGGTTATTATGGTTGCCCGGTGTCTGTATATATATATAATGTACAGGTTGGTGGGGTTATTATGGTCGCCCGGTGTCTGTATATATATATAATGTACGGGTTGGTGAGGTTATTATGGCCGCCCGGTGTCTGTATATATATAATGTACGGGTTGGTGAGGTTATTATGGTCGCCCGGTGTCTGTATATATATAATGTACGGGTTGGTGGGGTTATTACGGTCGCCCGGTGTCTGTATATATATAATGTACGGGTTGGTGGGGTTATTATGGCCGCCCGGTGTCTGTATATATATATATATAATGTACAGGTTGGTGGGGTTATTATGGTCGCCCGGTGTCTGTATATATATATATAATGTACGGGTTGGTGAGGTTATTATGGTCGCCCGGTGTCTGTATATATATAATGTACGGGTTGGTGGGGTTATTATGGTCGCCCGGTGTCTGTATATATATAATGTACGGGTTGGTGGGGTTATTATGGTCGCCCGGTGTCTGTATATATATATAATGTACAGGTTGGTGGGGTTATTACGGTCGCCCGGTGTCTGTATATATATATATAATGTACGGGTTGGTGGGGTTATTATGGTCGCCCGGTGTCTGTATATATATATATAATGTACGGGTTGGTGGGGTTATTATGGTCGCCCGGTGTCTGTATATATATAATGTACGGGTTGGTGGGGTTATTATGGTCGCCCGGTGTCTGTATATATATATAATGTACAGGTTGGTGAGGTTATTATGGTCGCACGGTGTCTGTATATATATAATGTACGGGTTGGTGGGGTTATTATGGTCGCCCGGTGTCTGTATATATATAATGTACGGGTTGGTGGGGTTATTATGGTCGCCCGGTGTCTGTATATATATATAATGTACAGGTTGGTGGGGTTATTATGGTTGCCCGGTGTCTGTATATATATATATAATGTACAGGTTGGTGGGGTTATTATGGTCGCCCGGTGTCTGTATATATATATAATGTACGGGTTGGTGGGGTTATTATGGTCGCCCGGTGTCTGTATATATATAATGTATGGGTTGGTGGGTTATTATGGTCGCCCGGTGTCTGTATATATATAATGTACGGGTTGGTGGGGTTATTATGGTCGCCCGGTGTCTGTATATATATATATAATGTACGGGTTGGTGGGGTTATTATGGTCGCCCGGTGTCTGTATATATATAATGTATGGGTTGGTGAGGTTATTATGGCCGCCCGGTGTCTGTATATATATATATATATATATATAATGTACGGGTTGGTGGGGTTATTATGGTCGCCCGGTGTCTGTATATATATAATGTATGGGTTGGTGAGGTTATTATGGTCGCCCGGTGTCTGTATATATATAATGTACAGGTTGGTGGGGTTATTATGGTCGCCCGGTGTCTGTATATATATATATAATGTACGGGTTGGTGGGGTTATTATGGTCGCCCGGTGTCTGTATATATATAATGTATGGGTTGGTGAGGTTATTATGGTCGCCCGGTGTCTGTATATATATATATATATATATATATAATGTACGGGTTGGTGGGGTTATTATGGTCGCCCGGTGTCTGTATATATATAATGTACGGGTTGGTGGGGTTATTATGGTCGCCCGGTGTCTGTATATATATATATAATGTACGGGTTGGTGGGGTTATTATGGTCGCCCGGTGTCTGTATATATATATAATGTACAGGTTGGTGAGGTTATTATGGTCGCCCGGTGTCTGTATATATATAATGTACAGGTTGGTGGGGTTATTATGGTCGCCCGGTGTCTGTATATATAATGTACGGGTTGGGGGGGTTATTATGGTCGCCCGGTGTCTGTATATATATATATATAATGTATAGGTTGGTGGGGTTATTATGGTCGCCCCGTGTATGTATATATATATATATATATATATATAATGTACGGGTTGGGGGGGTTATTATGGTCGCCCAGTGTCTGTATATATATAATGTACGGGTTGGTGGGGTTATTACGGTCGCCCGGTGTCTGTATATATATAATGTACGGGTTGGTGGGGTTATTACGGTCGCCCGGTGTCTGTATATATATATAATGTACAGGTTGGTGGGGTTATTATGGTCGCCCGGTGTCTGTATATATATATATAATGTACGGGTTGGTGGGGTTATTATGGCCGCCCGATGTCTGTATATATATATAATGTACGGGTTGGTGAGGTTATTATGGTCGCCCGGTGTCTGTATATATATATAATGTACAGGTTGGTGGGGTTATTATGGTCGCCCGGTGTCTGTATATATATAATGTACGGGTTGGTGGAGTTATTATGGTCGCCCGGTGTCTGTATATTTATAATGTACGGGTTGGTGGGGTTATTATGGTCGCCCGGTGTCTGTATATATATATATATATAATGTACGGGTTGGTGGGGTTATTATGGTCGCCCGGTGTCTGTATATATATAATGTACGGGTTGGTGGGGTTATTATGGTCGCCCGGTGTCTGTATATATATATAATGTACAGGTTGGTGAGGTTATTACGGTCGCCCGGTGTCTGTATATATATATATATATATAATGTACGGGTTGGTGGGCTTATTATGGTCGCCCGGTGTCTGTATATATATAATGTACGGGTTGGTGGGGTTATTATGGTCGCCCGGTGTCTGTATATATATATATATAATGTACGGGTTGGTGGGGTTATTATGGTCGCACGGTGTCTGTATATATATAATGTACAGGTTGGTGGGGTTATTATGGTCGCCCGGTGTCTGTATATATATATATATAATGTACGGGTTGGTGGGGTTATTATGGTCGCCCGGTGTCTGTATATATATAATGTACGGGTTGGTGGGGTTATTATGGTCGCCCGGTGTCTGTATATATATATATATAATGTACAGGTTGGTGGGGTTATTACGGTCGCCCGGTGTCTGTATATATATATAATGTACAGGTTGGTGGGGTTATTACGGTCGCCCGGTGTCTGTATATATATATAATGTACGGGTTGGTGGGGTTATTATGGTCGCCCGGTGTCTGTATATATATAATGTACGGGTTGGTGGGGTTATTATGGTCGCCCGGTGTCTGTATATATATAATGTACGGGTTGGTGGGGTTATTATGGTCGCCCGGTGTCTGTATATATATATAATGTACGGGTTGGTGGGGTTATTATGGTCGCCCGGTGTCTGTATATATATATATAATGTACAGGTTGGTGGGTTATTATGGTCGCCCGGTGTCTGTATATATATAATGTACGGGTTGGTGAGGTTATTATGGTCGCCCGGTGTCTGTATATATATAATGTACGGGTTGGTGGGGTTATTATGGTCGCCCGGTGTCTGTATATATATAATGTACGGGTTGGTGGGGGTTATTAAGGTCGCACGGTGTCTGTATATATATATATATAATGTACGGGTTGGTGAGGTTATTATGGTTGCCCGATGTCTGTATATATATAATGTACGGGTTGGTGGGGTTATTATGGTCGCCCGGTGTCTGTATATATATAATGTACGGGTTGGTGGGGGTTATTATGGCCGCCCGGTGTCTGTATATATATATATATAATGTACGGGTTGGTGGGGTTATTATGGTTGCCCGGTGTCTGTATATATATAATGTACGGGTTGGTGGGGTTATTATGGTTGCCCGGTGTCTGTATATATATAATGTACAGGTTGGTGGGGTTATTATGGTCGCCTGGTGTCTGTATATATAATGTACGGGTTGGTGGGGTTATTATGGCCGCCCGGTGTCTGTATATATATATATATATATATATATAATGTACGGGTTGGTGAGGTTATTATGGTCGCCCGGTGTCTGTATATATATAATATACGGGTTGGTGGGGTTATTATGGTCGCCCGGTGTCTGTATATATATAATGTACGGTTGGTGGGGTTATTATGGTTGCCCGGTGTCTGTATATATATAATGTACGGGTTGGTGGGGTTATTATGGTCGCCCGGTGTCTGTATATATATAATGTACGGGTTGGTGGGGTTATTACGGTCGCCCGGTGTCTGTATATATATAATGTACGGGTTGGTGGGGTTATTACGGTCGCCCGGTGTCTGTATATATATAATGTACGGGTTGGTGAGGTTATTATGGTCGCCCGGTGTCTGTATATATATAATGTACAGGTTGGTGGGGTTATTATGGTCGCCCGGTGTCTGTATATATATAATGTACGGGTTGGTGGGGTTATTATGGTCGCCCGGTGTCTGTATATATATAATGTACGGGTTGGTGGGGTTATTACGGTCGCCCGGTGTCTGTATATATATAATGTACGGGTTGGTGAGGTTATTATGGTCGCCCGGTGTCTGTATATATATAATGTACAGGTTGGTGGGGTTATTACGGTCGCCCGGTGTCTGTATATATATATATAATGTACGGGTTGGTGGGGTTATTATGGTCGCCCGGTGTCTGTATATATATATATATATATAATGTACGGGTTGGTGGGGTTATTATGGTCGCCCGGTGTCTGTATATATATAATGTACAGGTTGGTGGGGTTATTATGGTCGCCCGGTGTCTGTATATATATAATGTACGGGTTGGTGGGGTTATTATGGTCGCCCGGTGTCTGTATATATATATAATGTACAGGTTGGTGGGGTTATTACGGTCGCCCGGTGTCTGTATATATATAATGTACAGGTTGGTGGGGTTATTATGGTCGCCCGGTGTCTGTATATATATATAATGTACGGGTTGGTGAGGTTATTATGGTCGCCCGGTGTCTGTGTATATATATATATATAATGTACGGGTTGGTGGGGTTATTATGGTCGCCCGGTGTCTGTATATATATATATAATGTACGGGTTGGTGGGGTTATTATGGTCGCCCGGTGTCTGTATATATATATAATGTACGGGTTGGTGGGGTTATTATGGTCGCCCGGTGTCTGTATATATATATAATGTACAGGTTGGTGGGGTTATTATGGTCGCCCGGTGTCTGTATATATATAATGTACGGGTTGGTGGGGTTATTATGGTCGCCCGGTGTCTGTATATATATAATGTACGGGTTGGTGGGGTTATTATGGCCGCCCGGTGTATGTATATATATAATGTACGGGTTGGTGGGGTTATTATGGTCGCCCGGTGTCTGTATATATATATAATGTACGGGTTGGTGGGGTTATTATGGTCGCCCGGTGTCTGTATATATATATAATGTACGGGTTGGTGAGGTTATTATGGCCGCCCGGTGTCTGTATATATATATATATATAATGTACGGGTTGGTGGGTTATTATGGTCGCCCGGTGTCTGTATATATATAATGTACGGGTTGGTGGGGTTATTATGGTCGCCCAGTGTGTCTGTATATATATAATGTACAGGTTGGTGGGGTTATTATGGTCGCCCGGTGTCTGTATATATATAATGTACGGGTTGGTGGGGTTATTATGGTCGCCCGGTGTCTGTATATATATAATGTACGGGTTGGTGGGGTTATTATGGTCGCCCGGTGTCTGTATATATATATAATGTACAGGTTGGTGGGGTTATTATGGTTGCCCGGTGTCTGTATATATATATAATGTACAGGTTGGTGGGGTTATTATGGTCGCCCGGTGTCTGTATATATATATATAATGTACGGGTTGGTGAGGTTATTATGGCCGCCCGGTGTCTGTATATATATAATGTACGGGTTGGTGAGGTTATTATGGTCGCCCGGTGTCTGTATATATATAATGTACGGGTTGGTGGGGTTATTACGGTCGCCCGGTGTCTGTATATATATAATGTACGGGTTGGTGGGGTTATTATGGTCGCCCGGTGTCTGTATATATATAATGTACGGGTTGGTGGGGTTATTATGGCCGCCCGGTGTCTGTATATATATATATATAATGTACAGGTTGGTGGGGTTATTATGGTCGCCCGGTGTCTGTATATATATATATAATGTACGGGTTGGTGAGGTTATTATGGTCGCCCGGTGTCTGTATATATATAATGTACGGGTTGGTGGGGTTATTATGGTCGCCCGGTGTCTGTATATATATAATGTACGGGTTGGTGGGGTTATTATGGTCGCCCGGTGTCTGTATATATATATAATGTACAGGTTGGTGGGGTTATTACGGTCGCCCGGTGTCTGTATATATATATATAATGTACGGGTTGGTGGGGTTATTATGGTCGCCCGGTGTCTGTATATATATATAATGTACGGGTTGGTGGGGTTATTATGGTCGCCCGGTGTCTGTATATATATAATGTACGGGTTGGTGGGGTTATTATGGTCGCCCGGTGTCTGTATATATATATAATGTACAGGTTGGTGAGGTTATTATGGTCGCACGGTGTCTGTATATATATAATGTACGGGTTGGTGGGGTTATTATGGTCGCCCGGTGTCTGTATATATATAATGTACGGGTTGGTGGGGTTATTATGGTCGCCCGGTGTCTGTATATATATATAATGTACAGGTTGGTGGGGTTATTATGGTTGCCCGGTGTCTGTATATATATATATAATGTACAGGTTGGTGGGGTTATTATGGTCGCCCGGTGTCTGTATATATATATAATGTACGGGTTGGTGGGGTTATTATGGTCGCCCGGTGTCTGTATATATATAATGTATGGGTTGGTGGGTTATTATGGTCGCCCGGTGTCTGTATATATATAATGTACGGGTTGGTGGGGTTATTATGGTCGCCCGGTGTCTGTATATATATATAATGTACAGGTTGGTGGGGTTATTATGGTCGCCCGGTGTCTGTATATATATATATAATGTACGGGTTGGTGGGGTTATTATGGTCGCCCGGTGTCTGTATATATATAATGTATGGGTTGGTGAGGTTATTATGGTCGCCCGGTGTCTGTATATATATATATATATATATATATATAATGTACGGGTTGGTGGGGTTATTATGGTCGCCCGGTGTCTGTATATATATAATGTACGGGTTGGTGGGGTTATTATGGTCGCCCGGTGTCTGTATATATATATAATGTACGGGTTGGTGGGGTTATTATGGTCGCCCGGTGTCTGTATATATATATAATGTACAGGTTGGTGAGGTTATTATGGTCGCCCGGTGTCTGTATATATATAATGTACAGGTTGGTGGGGTTATTATGGTCGCCCGGTGTCTGTATATATAATGTACGGGTTGGGGGGGTTATTATGGTCGCCCGGTGTCTGTATATATATATATATAATGTATAGGTTGGTGGGGTTATTATGGTCGCCCCGTGTATGTATATATATATATATATATATATATATAATGTACGGGTTGGGGGGGTTATTATGGTCGCCCAGTGTCTGTATATATATAATGTACGGGTTGGTGGGGTTATTACGGTCGCCCGGTGTCTGTATATATATAATGTACGGGTTGGTGGGGTTATTACGGTCGCCCGGTGTCTGTATATATATATAATGTACAGGTTGGTGGGGTTATTATGGTCGCCCGGTGTCTGTATATATATATAATGTACGGGTTGGTGGGGTTATTATGGCCGCCCGATGTCTGTATATATATATAATGTACGGGTTGGTGAGGTTATTATGGTCGCCCGGTGTCTGTATATATATATAATGTACAGGTTGGTGGGGTTATTATGGTCGCCCGGTGTCTGTATATATATAATGTACGGGTTGGTGGAGTTATTATGGTCGCCCGGTGTCTGTATATTTATAATGTACGGGTTGGTGGGGTTATTATGGTCGCCCGGTGTCTGTATATATATATATATATATAATGTACGGGTTGGTGGGGTTATTATGGTCGCCCGGTGTCTGTATATATATATAATGTACAGGTTGGTGAGGTTATTACGGTCGCCCGGTGTCTGTATATATATATATATATAATGTACGGGTTGGTGGGCTTATTATGGTCGCCCGGTGTCTGTATATATATAATGTACGGGTTGGTGGGGTTATTATGGTCGCCCGGTGTCTGTATATATATATATATAATGTACGGGTTGGTGGGGTTATTATGGTCGCACGGTGTCTGTATATATATAATGTACGGGTTGGTGGGGTTATTATGGTCGCCCGGTGTCTGTATATATATAATGTACGGGTTGGTGGGGTTATTATGGTCGCCCGGTGTCTGTATATATATATATAATGTACAGGTTGGTGGGGTTATTACGGTCGCCCGGTGTCTGTATATATATATAATGTACAGGTTGGTGGGGTTATTACGGTCGCCCGGTGTCTGTATATATATATAATGTACGGGTTGGTGGGGTTATTATGGTCGCCCGGTGTCTGTATATATATAATGTACGGGTTGGTGGGGTTATTATGGTCGCCCGGTGTCTGTATATATATAATGTACGGGTTGGTGGGGTTATTATGGTCGCCCGGTGTCTGTATATATATATAATGTACGGGTTGGTGGGGTTATTATGGTCGCCCGGTGTCTGTATATATAATGTACAGGTTGGTGGGTTATTATGGTCGCCCGGTGTCTGTATATATATAATGTACGGGTTGGTGAGGTTATTATGGTCGCCCGGTGTCTGTATATATATAATGTACGGGTTGGTGGGGTTATTATGGTCGCCCGGTGTCTGTATATATATAATGTACGGGTTGGTGGGGGTTATTAAGGTCGCACGGTGTCTGTATATATATATATATAATGTACGGGTTGGTGAGGTTATTATGGTTGCCCGATGTCTGTATATATATAATGTACGGGTTGGTGGGGTTATTATGGTCGCCCGGTGTCTGTATATATATAATGTACGGGTTGGTGGGGGTTATTATGGCCGCCCGGTGTCTGTATATATATATATAATGTACGGGTTGGTGGGGTTATTATGGTTGCCCGGTGTCTGTATATATATAATGTACGGGTTGGTGGGGTTATTATGGTTGCCCGGTGTCTGTATATATATAATGTACAGGTTGGTGGGGTTATTATGGTCGCCTGGTGTCTGTATATATAATGTACGGGTTGGTGGGGTTATTATGGCCGCCCGGTGTCTGTATATATATATATATATATATAATGTACGGGTTGGTGAGGTTATTATGGTCGCCCGGTGTCTGTATATATATAATATACGGGTTGGTGGGGTTATTATGGTCGCCCGGTGTCTGTATATATATAATGTACGGTTGGTGGGGTTATTATGGTTGCCCGGTGTCTGTATATATATAATGTACGGGTTGGTGGGGTTATTATGGTCGCCCGGTGTCTGTATATATATAATATACGGGTTGGTGAGGTTATTATGGTCGCCCGGTGTCTGTATATATATATAATGTACAGGTTGGTGGGGTTATTATGGTCGCCCGGTGTCTGTATATATATATATATATATAATGTACAGGTTGGTGGGGTTATTACGGTCGCCCGGTGTCTGTATATATATATAATGTACGGGTTGGTGGGGTTATTATGGCCGCCCGGTGTCTGTATATATATAATGTACGGGTTGGTGGGGTTATTATGGTCACCCGGTGTCTGTATATATATATAATGTACGGGTTGGTGGGGTTATTATGGTCGCCCGGTGTCTGTATATATATATAATGTACGGTTGGTGGGGTTATTATTGTCGTCCGGTGTCTGTATATATATATATAATGTACGGGTTGGTGGGGTTATTATGGTCGCCCGGTGTCTGTATATATATAATGTACGGGTTGGTGGGGTTATTATGGTTGCCCGGTGTCTGTATATATATAATGTACGGGTTGGTGGGGTTATTATGGTCGCCCGGTGTCTGTATATATATATATATATATATAATGTACGGGTTGGTGGGGTTATTATGGTCGCCCGGTGTCTGTATATATATAATGTACGGGTTGGTGGGGTTATTATGGTTGCCCGGTGTCTGTATATATATATAATGTACGGGTTGGTGGAGTTATTATGGTCGCCCGGTGTCTGTATATATATATATATAATGTACGGGTTGGTGGGGTTATTATGGTTGCCCGGTGTCTGTATATATATATAATGTACGGGTTGGTGAGGTTATTATGGTCGCCCGGTGTCTGTATATATATATATATAATGTACGGGTTGGTGGGGTTATTATGGTCGCCCGGTGTCTGTATATATATAATGTACGGGTTGGTGGGGTTATTATGGTCGCCCAGTGTCTGTATATATATAATGTACGGGTTGGTGAGGTTATTATGGTCGCCCGGTGTCTGTATATATATAATGTACAGGTTGGTGGGGTTATTATGGCCGCCCGGTGTCTGTATATATATAATGTACGGGTTGGTGGGGTTATTATGGTCGCCCGGTGTCTGTATATATATAATGTACAGGTTGGTGGGGTTATTATGGCCGCCCGGTGTCTGTATATATATAATGTACAGGTTGGTGGGGTTATTATGGTCGCCCGGTGTCTGTATATATATATAATGTACGGGTTGGTGGGGTTATTATGGTCGCCCGGTGTCTGTATATATATATAATGTACGGGTTGGTGAGGTTATTATGGCCGCCCGGTGTCTGTATATATATAATGTACGGGTTGGTGGGGTTATTATGGTCGCCCGGTGTCTGTATATATATAATGTACGGGTTGGTGGGTTATTATGGTCGCCCGGTGTCTGTATATATATAATGTACGGGTTGGTGGGTTATTATGGTCGCCCGGTGTCTGTATATATATATAATGTACGGGTTGGTGGGGTTATTATGGTCGCCCGGTGTCTGTATATATATAATGTACTGGTTGGTGGGGTTATTACGGTCGCCCGGTGTCTGTATATATATAATGTACGGGTTGGTGGGGTTATTATGGTCGCCCAGTGTCTGTATGTATATATATAATGTACGGGTTGGTGGGGTTATTATGGTCGCCCGGTGTCTGTATATATATATATAATGTACGGGTTGGTGGGGTTATTATGGCAGCCCGGTGTCTGTATATATATAATGTACGGGTTGGTGGGGTTATTACGGTCGCCCGGTGTCTGTATATATATAATGTACAGGTTGGTGGGGTTATTACGGTCGCCCGGTGTCTGTATATATATAATGTACGGGTTGGTGGGGTTATTACGGTCGCCCGGTGTCTGTATATATATAATGTACGGGTTGGTGGGGTTATTACGGTCGCCCGGTGTCTGTATATATATAATGTACGGGTTGGTGGGGTTATTATGGTCGCCCGGTGTCTGTATATATATATATATAATGTACAGGTTGGTGGGGTTATTACGGTCGCCCGGTGTCTGTATATATATATATATATAATGTACGGGTTGGTGGGGTTATTACGGTCGCCCGGTGTCTGTATATATATATAATGTACAGGTTGGTGGGGTTATTATGGTCGCCCGGTGTCTGTATATATATATATAATGTACGGGTTGGTGGGGTTATTACGGTCGCCCGGTGTCTGTATATATATATAATGTACGGGTTGGTGGGGTTATTATGGCCGCCCGGTGTCTGTATATATATATATAATGTACGGGTTGGTGAGGTTATTATGGTCGCCCGGTGTCTGTATATATATAATGTACGGGTTGGTGGGGTTATTACGGTCGCCCGGTGTCTGTATATATATAATGTACAGGTTGGTGGGGTTATTATGGTCGCCCGGTGTCTGTATATATATATATAATGTACGGGTTGGTGGGGTTATTACGGTCGCCCGGTGTCTGTATATATATAATGTACGGGTTGGTGAGGTTATTATGGTCGCCCGGTGTCTGTATATATATATAATGTACAGGTTGGTGGGGTTATTATGGTCGCCCGGTGTCTGTGTATATATATAATGTACGGGTTGGTGGGGTTATTATGGTCGCCCGGTGTCTGTATATATATATATATATAATGTACGGGTTGGTGGGTTATTATGGTCGCCCGGTGTCTGTATATATATATAATGTACAGGTTGGTGGGGTTATTATGGTCGCCCGGTGTCTGTATATATATAATGTACAGGTTGGTGGGGTTATTACGGTCGCCCGGTGTCTGTATATATATATATAATGTACGGGTTGGTGGGGTTATTACGGTCGCCCGGTGTCTGTATATATATATAATGTACGGGTTGGTGGGGTTATTATGGTCGCCCGGTGTCTGTATATATATAATGTACGGGTTGGTGGGGTTATTATGGTCGCCCGGTGTCTGTATATATATATATAATGTACAGGTTGGTGGGGTTATTATGGTCGCCCGGTGTCTGTATATATATAATGTACAGGTAGGTGGGGTTATTATGGCCGCCCGGTGTCTGTATATATATAATGTACAGGTTGGTGGGGTTATTATGGTCGCCCGGTGTCTGTATATATATAATGTACGGGTTGGTGGGGTTATTATGGTCGCCCGGTGTCTGTATATATATATATATAATGTACAGGTTGGTGGGGTTATTATGGTCGCCCGGTGTCTGTATATATATAATGTACAGGTAGGTGGGGTTATTATGGCCGCCCGGTGTCTGTATATATATATAATGTACAGGTTGGTGGGGTTATTATGGTCGCCCGGTGTCTGTATATATATAATGTACAGGTTGGTGGGGTTATTACGGTCGCCCGGTGTCTGTATATATATATATAATGTACGGGTTGGTGGGGTTATTACGGTCGCCCGGTGTCTGTATATATATATAATGTACGGGTTGGTGGGGTTATTATGGTCGCCCGGTGTCTGTATATATATAATGTACGGGTTGGTGGGGTTATTATGGTCGCCCGGTGTCTGTATATATATATATAATGTACAGGTTGGTGGGGTTATTATGGTCGCCCGGTGTCTGTATATATATAATGTACAGGTAGGTGGGGTTATTATGGCCGCCCGGTGTCTGTATATATATATAATGTACAGGTTGGTGGGGTTATTATGGTCGCCCGGTGTCTGTATATATATAATGTACGGGTTGGTGGGGTTATTATGGTCGCCCGGTGTCTGTATATATATATATAATGTACAGGTTGGTGGGGTTATTATGGTCGCCCGGTGTCTGTATATATATAATGTACGGGTTGGTGGGGTTATTATGGTCACCCGGTGTCTGTATATATATAATGTACAGGTTGGTGGGGTTATTAGGGTCGCCCGGTGTCTGTATATATATAATGTACGGGTTGGTGAGGTTATTATGGTCGTCCGGTGTCTGTATATATATATATATATAATGTACGGGTT